>NC_046640.1:20629882-20938216 GCF_900324485.2 Mastacembelus armatus
ATGTAGTAGTTACAGTAGTGGTAGTGATCCCAACTTCGTCTTTGGGAGCCAGCACAAGGACAATGCGTGTTGGTGAAAGGGAGAGTACAAGCCTCGAGACCTGAGGGACCACAGCAGCGACCACTGGCTTCTCCTCACTCTCCGAGACGTCCACCTCACTGCCCAGGTCCAGGGTGTAGGCTGGGGAGGAAGGAGAATCAACCAATGGGGATGACGGGTCCAGGGAAGTAGCCTCAGATTTGATTTCAAGTTCCTCTTGTGGGTCTGGGACACAGGGGGGAGAAGAGGGGGCCTCCTGCTCATCAACAAAGGATTCAGACTCATCCTCTGAAGGATCTGGACAGACGGAGGGAAGGCTAGGGGGAGGTATACTTGGAGGAGAAGGAGGAGTTGAAAGATTCGGAAGTGCTGGAGTTGAGAGAATGGGCATTGGGAGGGAGTCAAGTTCCATGGGGCAATCCAGGGAGGCCAGGAGGTCTTCTGGAGAGCTGGTGGACTCCTCGGTAGGACTGCAGGAGCCAATCAGAGAGTCCAGGTCAAACTCTCTCAGGTCCATCCTCTCAGCCATCCAGTCCAGGTCACTGAATGTATCCTCTGTGGAAGCAAAAAAAGGTCTACATCAACACCCCATGTATGACAGCTTTTATTCAGTTATAGCAGCACCTGTGCCCGAAAACCTTTTAAAATATCAAATTTGCAGAAAGTCTGATTAATGATTATTGGCAGTGGACATTCATTTGCAGACATTACCTTTGCTGTCATCTGACACAGTCTGGCTACAACTCAGCTGACTAGGGTGGTCCAAACAGGGGACAGGGAGCAGATCAGTCTCAAACCCAGCCTTGTCCCCATGGATGACAAGAGCCGGCGGCGAGGGAGGAGGAGAGTAGAAGGGAGGAGGAGAGGAGGAAGACAGTGATGAGGAGGCAAGGGGTGACACAGGTGAAGTGCGCGCCTCCATTGAGGTTCCCCCTCCTTCCTGTTGTTGTTCTTGGTCAGGGTAAAAAAACAGAGAGCCCATGGCGTCAGCCATGGGAGAGGAAGGCTCCCAGAGAAGGGCCTCCATGTCTTCCAGGCCAAACTGTGAGTTTGTCATCATCATGGTCATAGTGGCTGTTGTTGGTCACAAACGGAGGGCGTGACAGTGCTAGGAGAGCGTCGAATTCTTTTATGCTGTCGAATGCAGCAGTGTTGATGGTTTCCACGTAGGACCTGAGAAAGGAGAAGGCACAGAACATTTATGACACTGATATTATAGAAAACAGAATTATGAATAAAACCTATTTAAGATCTGGATTCTAGCAACAGGACAGATGTGCAGAGTCATGCAAACATCCTTAAGGAAATCTGCAGAATGACACACTGCACATTTGTTTTTACCATACTGGGTTATAATTATTACTGAATTAGTGTGTTGTCTATTTTAATGTTGTAGCTGGTAAAGGTGGAGCTCCTCTCAACCACCTTACAAACTGAACTACTTCACAAACGCAATGTGAAAACCCTGATCCGGTTCTAATGAACCATGTTTGGAGCAACACTGCCCCTACTGCTGCAATGCACCTGCTGCATCACGTGTTTCCGCCCAGTCTTGTGACTCTGACGTGTTTATTAACGGGGGCCCAGAGTCTGCCACCCTCCCTCCCCGCCGACAACCGCACTTTTGTTCTTATGCCGCCTACGTACAGGCGCCATTTTGACCCGAAGAGGAACCGGCCCATTTTCTGCCCGCCACGTCGGCACAAAACACAGTTATGGCGATACAGTTTGACACAAATGTAGGACACGGTTCTGGACTTTGGACTCGATAAAAAGCGCTGAGACCATCTAGGCCCAAAGCACCAACATGATCCATTTCATATAAACAGCACGTGTTTCATCATCTCGGTAAAATCCTTTATTTTAATATAATTTTTCCCCCCACCTACTCGACAACCCAGTATATGTAGCAAATACTAAAATTAATCTGAAATAAAATGTGTTTGTTTTAGATTTAAAGTCTTGATGTCGAGGCGCGTGGCGACGACAGGCCCGACAGCTGTCATCCACCGAAAATAACTAAAAAACGATACTCACGACATTTTGCTGAGTTAGAAAAGACTCAGTGCACTGGCTGGATGCACTGTTTGGCTGGCTGCTGCTGAGTCGCTGCACTTTTACACTGCCATTTCGGCCAAAACACCGATGTCCGACAATCTGTAGCTTCGTCTCTTCGGTCTCCGGGAAGGAAAATGGCGCAAGGTGTGGTGCGGTGCTAATATGCAGCTAAAGCTAGGGCTGGAGGTGTCCTTCCGCATGGCGCACAGTATCACTCCGCCAATGTTTGTTATCATGCATTGTCTACTGTTATCGGAAAAAGTAATCCCTGGTAGCCCGTTAAACTTTAACACAGTGTTGTTTATTAATACAGGATTTATTATTTTTTATTATGAGAGTTATTGGTTTTATTGATGACAATTACAATTGTTAATCTAACTACAATCTTGAATGACCTTTAAATACTGGCTTTAGTAAATCAAACAACTGTTAAAATGTTATTTAATGTATAAGTGACACATAAGTACTTTAATAACTGTATAAATTAAACTTTAAAAAAAGATATTTCTCTCTTTTACACAAACACACACAGTCCAGTCATTTTGCATTTGGACCATGACAATTTTTATAACTTTGCCTGCTTATACTGGTACAATGGGGCTGAAATGAAGTCGTCAAGTGTGTTGTTGAAGTGTAGGCTTTCAGCTTTAATTAAAGGGATTTAACAAAAAAAATATTGCAATAACTCTTATACATTAGGGCTCAAAAGAAAATGGACACACTAACATAAAAATATTATTTTCAATAGTCTATTTGGATGCAAATGTTTTGCAGTCAGTGACAGCCTGAAGTTTGAAGCACCAAATCTCCTCCCTTGAGATGGTTTCCAGGCCTGATGTTCTTGATTGTTTGTAATTTTTCATGTTTGTCTTCAGTACCAAAAACACGCTCAGCTGGGTTGGTCAGATGAAATAAAAGTTCCTTAACAGTTTAAGCTGAATTAAAGCTGAAAGACCACAATTCAACAACGTCACGACTGCTCCATTTCAAATGCATTGTGATGGTGTACAGAGGCACAATTACAAAAATATTGGACCTGACTGTACAAACAGACACACATAATAACTCAGTAAAACAATTCCCACATACGATTCAGGCGGTCCAGTTCATCCTGCAGATTTTTAGCCAGCAGGCGAACCCTACCTGAAAACTTGCTTTTTACTGAGTTCCTCAGCTTCAGACCGTCCAGTCCTGTAAAATACTGATCCATTTCGTCAATGAAAGCACAAACCAGTCTCTCAGATGACATCCCCCCTGTGTGTGCAACAGATGTCCTACCATTATCAACCATAATGCTA
The DNA here is from genome assembly GCF_900324485.2 of Mastacembelus armatus. NCBI lineage: Eukaryota > Metazoa > Chordata > Actinopteri > Synbranchiformes > Mastacembelidae > Mastacembelus > Mastacembelus armatus. Next base: position 20,633,278 of record NC_046640.1, read on the forward strand.
CTAAACACAGACTGTGACAGATGTGCCATCTTCAGTGCGTCCTGCTGGGCCCCTGCCCTCTGTAATCTGGCAATGTCATGCCTTCGCAGCTCATTCATCCCAGAGAGGATATAATCCAGACAATGTTCCAAGTCAGCAACACTTGCCTTGTATTCGTATGCTAGTTTCTCAACTGTTATCCTGTTCACGATCTTCTTCTTGGCCTTGGCAGTGTGGGCGGTCATACCCCCAGCAGAGGCCACCATTCCTGCACCAACCGCCGTAGCAATCAGTGAGGCGCCAAAGGTCATAGGAGCCAAGGCGATGCCCACCACTGCCGTCACCCCGCCCACAGCCCCTGCGGTGCCTCCAGCAATGTCCATGGTCTTGGTCTTCTTCTCTATCTTGTCCAAGCTATCAGAAATGGCATTGAACTCTGTGATGTTGATCCGCAGGCTCTCGGCGCGTTTCAGCATGAGAAGGTTGTAGAGACGCAGGGCCTTGCTCACATTCATGGCTCTCTGATTAAATGATCTGCACAGGGAACGAGACAGGACATGTTGTAAAACTGCAGGTGATCAACAAACCACATGCATATTCTGAACGAATATTTCTTAAAATATACTTCAAACGTATAGAAATATTCTAACACGAATCTAAAATATTCTTCTCAGTTCTCAAGAAAGAATTCATGTTAGTTCCAGTGATGTTACCTGATTTCCTCTTCTATACTGAGGCCATACACTGACGGACTCATGTAATCAGGTCCTGTTGGAATGACAGTTACTGAGGATAGTCACGTTCTTATTCATTGTTACAGATTTATTTATTTATTGCAAATTTCTTTAAAAATTAATTAATAGAAATTATTATGAGACAATAAGTAAATAAATATATGAATCCCACCCACGTTAGTTGCTTCTCCTGTAATGACAATATAAACCTAGAAAATAAAATCTATACTTACTTGACACTTTTTTCAACCATCTCAACATCCCATTGATGTCCTGAGGAAAACAGACCACAGTCCTGTCATTGTGTTTTGGTTTGCAGTTTATAAAAAATGGAAATTGGGCAATAAAAAGACCTAATCCTCTGAAACAACCCTAATCAAAAATAGTACTTAATCAAACTGTGCCAAATGCAGTTTAACTGCAACGAGAGGAGTAAACCTTACATCTGTGGTCTGTTGATATGAAGAGGAGCGGTTGCTGTGGTAGCCTGACCTGGAAGAAGACACTGGCTCCACTTGTGTCTGGTCAATGTTTAATAGAAACAGATAAATAGATGAGAAATAAATGAAAATGTGCTCAGCTTTAATGTGTCTGTCATACAGCGTGTGACGTTCACTCTCACCGTTTTCTTATCCTCTTTCTTATCCTCTTTCTTATCCTCTTCTGCAGGTAGAATTTCCAGGTAGGGATGATCGTCTAGCTCAATGTACTTTGGTTCTACTGATGGCTGTGCTGGTGGGTGGAATGGGGGTGGTGGTGGTATTATCTGTCAGAGACAAAAATATGGAGTTCCCAGCTATCCTCACCCTGCCCACTGCTGATTGGCTGAACACACCTGATGCAGGTATTCAGCAGTGGGTAGTGCAGTGATAGTTGGAAAACAAACAGGAGAGTGGCCCACAAGGAACATGGGCTGCCCAGCCCTGGTCCATGGGATGAGTCCAACTGACTTTGTGGTCTCGAGTGAAAGGTTTATGTCCTCCTCCCTGTTACATTTGGCACCAGTACCAACATTTAAACACCATGTACTGTGGTTTCTGACTAAAAATGGTTTGTGACTCTGTTAAGATGGTGAACAAGGTAAATGTTCTATCAGCTTTATGATATTTAGCTCCACTGGGTCTCAGTGCAACCTCCAAGAGCTGCAAGAGTAAATGTACACTCTTAGTCTTGTGTTAGTCAAAAGTTTGTAAAATCAGCGGTATCACATTTAAAAACCCACGAATACTAACCATAATAATGGGAATGTTGAATATAAATATGTAATTAAGATGCAGGACAGGTCCCAAACATGTTTTTCTTTTTTCTTCTTTTTTTTTTTTTTTTTTTTGGTATTTTTGGACTTTATTTGACGATCAGGAAACACAGGGCGAAAGAAACCTGCAAAAGGAATCAAACTCTGGATGTTGGATGATACCATTAATCAACCAGGGTGCCCTAAGTTCTAAAACATTTGGTTTTTGTTCTGCCAAACTACTAAATAGAAAAGGCCAAATCACTGAAAAGTGTAGAATTGATACTAATCATCTCTGTTTCTCTGTCTGGAGACAGACCAACCCAACAACTGTTCTGATGTCGTTCAAAGAGTTGAATTCATTTGGTGCATTGACGGTGAAGCTGATGTGTTCCTCAGGTACACGTTCTGGGCCCTGCTAAACTCTACAGATCATGCCGACTGAACAGTGTTAAATGTGACTCAAAGTGAGGGTGAAGTCTTTTGTATCTGATCTGATTCATGACAACATAATAAACATGTTTCTGCACCTTCTGTTGTTGTTTTGCCACCTGTATATGCACGCCTCATAACCTGTGGTTGTCAGCTCTGTTGTGGCTCTCATACCTGGGAAGGGGAGGAGTCATACACAGAGGAGGGAATGGAGGACGGAGCTGCTGGTCGAGGTGGAACTGCAGGTTTGTTTGGACTGCCTGGACTGTCTGTGACCTTCGTGAAGCAAAACATGATACATTAACAAGCTTTTATGCATAGAAATGTTTGCCAATCACTTTCAGATGTGTTTCAGTAAACTGAAATGTGAAAATATTGTACTGAAATATTAGACTTCACCTTATCTTCTGCTCCCGGAGTTATTTTGCCAAAATAAATAGGTGGAGGGGGGCGTTCAGGTCGGGGAGGGGGATTCTGTGCTCTATGCGACACATATATACTCTTTGGTGGAGGAGGACGAGCAGGGCGTTCTTTATTTCGGGAAGTCTGGTGAAAAAAAAGGAAGATTAAAATGTGAATATGGGCTTTTTCTAAATTGAATGTTAGAGCTGCTGAACTCACCACCACATTAGGGGTATTAGTCGCTTCGTCTGCAGAGCCACCAGTGTCGTCGTTTATGTTATTGCTTCTGGGTTTTGATTTCATTTTAGACCTGGGACAAGGTATAGGCTTGTCTTGAACCTCTGACTGGCTTCCGTCCAGCTGACAAAAAGACACATGTGAATGTAATAAAATTGTAGTAATGCATTAAAAGTGAAGATATTATCTCACAAACACACCTCAGCTTTAAATGTACCCCAGGCTAATCATAGTAAGTCCACCTGCACTAGGACTTTTTTGGAATTCTGTTTTTACCATGAGTGCATCGATGTCTTCGTAGATTGGTTCTTGGTCTTCATGGCTTTGTTGTGGGACTTCGTGGGTTGGTTGTTCTTTGTGGGTTGGTTCTAGGTCTTTATGAGCTTGTTGGTCTTCATGGGTTGGTTGTAGGTCGTTATGGGTTGGTTGTTGGTCTTTATGAGCTGGTTGTGGGTCTTCATAGGCTGGTTGTTGGTCTTCGTGGGTTGGTTGTAGGTCATAATGGGTTGGTTGGTGGTCTTCGAGTATTGGCTGTAGGTCTTTATGGGCTGGTTGTTGGTCTTTATGAGCAGGTTGTGGGTCTTCGTAGGCTGGTTGTTGGTCTTTGTCAGCTGGTTGAGGGTTTTTGTGGGTTGGTTGGTGGTCTTCGAGTATTGGCTGTAGGTCTTTATGGGATGGTTGTTGGTCTTTATGAGCAGGTTGTGGATCTTCGTAGGCTGGTTGTTGGTCTTTGTGGGTTGGTTGTGGATGTTCGTGGGATAGTTTGGGGTCTTTGTAGACTGGTTTTGAATCTTCATAGACTGGTTGTGGGTCTTTGTTGGTTGGTTGGGGGTATTCATAGACTTGTTTTGGGTCTTCGTAGGCTGGTTTTGGGTCTTCATCGGTTGGTTTTGGGTCTTCATAGGTTGGTTTTGGGTCTTCATAGGCAGGTTCAAGGATTTTGTAGGTGCTGGTGACCATTGAATTCATCATGTAGTTCGTCCTGGAGGTGTTGGGCAGCTAAGACGTTTAACGGTGACAAAATTATCTTTCTAATGTTAGAACATTAAACCCAAACACATGTGACTAAATAATCAGCACAGGAGCAGATGTAACCGTTGTGGACAGATTAGGCACAACACTGACAATGCTGAAATAAAGAAAAACTACATTTTGACTAAGGAAGCATCTTCAAAACAGGGTCCTTTGTGCCTATTTCTGCTGTGTAGGACATCAGGAGTATAATTTTAAAAATACGCAGTCACACCTCAACAAACATGCTGCAGTATATCACACCCTTCAACGAAGATAAACAAGTCAAAAAGAATGTAAGTCATCTTTGTTCTGATGGATTTTTGGCAGACATGCTGGGATCCTCCTGTAATGTGTAATCAAACGATCAGGTACAAATGCTGCGTCTCAAATGAGAAAAGCCTGATTGTAATGCAGCATGAAAACTGAGTGAGAAGCCACATTCTGAACTGAGATCTTGTGGACTTCTGACAGGGAGGCTCACATGCACAGCAAAACCGTATTTACTTCTTAAGTTAAAGGTTTAGGTGTCGGAAACAAAACAGTGTGTGCTGTTGTATTCACATGGTCATACTACTGGTTTGTCCAGTTTGTAGGTGTAGGTGCTCCAGTTTTCTGCTAAAGTTTACACCTTACTGCTTGGGTCGAAATCATACCAGACATATGCATGTCAGAGCTTTAGATAGAATTGTCTAATTGGTAGCAGATGAAATCACGTCAACATAGTAACAAAACCAGGGACATCCTTGTCAATTATATATATCCTAAGGGTCCAGATCCTTTTAAAAATACAGAGAACATATATTTACACACAGTGGAACAAGCTGATTCCTAAAATCTTCAGTTTTTACCAGCCCTCTATATTTCTAGTCTGTTTTATCTTGATTTATTGATTCAGTTTGTTCGAATGTTGGAGGATTCTCCGGTGCGTTTACATACCTGTGAGGCCACAGATGCCATGGATGCCTACTCCTCCTGCTGTTGCTTTCTCTCAGTGTCTTTCCCTGTCATCTAGTCTGAAGACACCTAAAGGTGATTTTCCCAAAGCATAAAAATACAGAAAATATTTCACATTGGTTAAAAGACGTTGAGGTTAGAGCTGCCAGGAAGGAGGCCTAGAGGAAGACCAAAGAGGAGGTTCTTGGATGTAGTGAAGGAGGATACAGAGGATAGGGTTAAATGGAGGCAGATGATTCGCTGTGGCGACCCCTGAAGGGAGCAGCCGAAAGGAACAGAAGAAGAAGAAAGAAGAAGCAAAAATACAGAAAACTTTCTGAGGTTGGTTTGGTTCTTTTTTCGCAAAAATTTAAAATTAGCATTGAAAGACAAGATAAACACGTCATTCAGACTTCTAAATGCACTTTGCGTATTTATAAGTTATGAGGACATTCATGCCCTGGGCACTCATTCTAACCTTAGCCATCACCACCACATGCCAAACAACAACCTCAACACTAAAGCAACTCTGAGCTTTTCCAAAAACACAGTTTAATGCTTTACCTTTGGAGTAACAGCTTCTGCAAAGCGGAGTCTGATTGATGATTATGAAGGTGAGGGTGTGTGTCAGTTTGTTGTGAGCATGTCAGTCTGTGTTTTAGAGTGTTTTCTATGTCAGAGGTGTTTCCTCAAACCCGTTCAACAGGCCAAGTGGGTGCATACTTTGTAATTTTGTCTGTAACTGCTTTTGTGCTTTGTCAGGAAGGGCAGCTCACTGGATCATCTTGATTTTTAGTTTTTACTTATTGAGATTAAGTAATAAAACTGCATGTTACTAATGAGGCTTGAGAAAGTAACTCTAGCCCACGTCTGATCTTTGCTTAGCTTAGACTAAAAACAGGGGAAAGAGCTAGGCCAGCCATGTTCAATGATAACAAAACTTACTAAAAAATATCTTATATGATTTATGATGAGATAAGATAAGAAAACCTTTATTTGTCCCAAAATGCGGAAATTGCCTTGTTGAAACAGCAAAGTACACAGCAGAGTGCCAGAAGTAGCAAAGATGTGAGATAAATAAATTCATATTAATAAAATACTTAGTGGAATAAAACTATAAAGCTACAAAAACTATAAGTGTGTACTATAAGTGCCTATGGGTGTGTAAAGTATATGGACATATATGGATAAATAAATAAATACCAGGTAAAGTGACTACAGTATATTGCACTGATGGTGATTCACCTTATAATACAGTACTGGACATGATTAAAGCAGATGGATGACAAATGTACAGTGTTAGTCATGTTCATTGTAGAGTCTGACAGCAGCAGGAGGGAAAGACCTGTGGAATCTTTCCTTCCCTCAGCAAGGGTGGATCAGTCTGTCACTGAAGCTGCTCTCCAGGGCAGGCAGGGCGTCCTGCAGGGGGTGAGACTCATGGTCCAGCACAAATGTTAGTTTAGCCAGGACCCTTCTGTCCCCCCACCTCCCTCACTGAGTCCAGGGGACAGCCCAGGACAGAGCTGGACCTCTTGATGACCTTGTCCAGCTTCGTCCTCTACCTCTCTGTGATGCTTCTGCTCCAGCAGACCACACCGTACAGGATGGCTAGTGCCACCACAGAGTCATAGAAGGTCCTCAGGAGTGCCCCCTTCACCCCAAAAGATCGTAGTCTCCTCAGGAGGTGAAGTCGACTCTGGCCCTTCCTGTACAGTGCATCTGTGTTATGAGTCTAGTCCTCAGGTGAACACCCATGTATTTATAAGACTCCACTATCTCAATGTCCATTTTCTGGATGTTCACTGGCGAGTAGAAAGTAGACCAGGATCTCCAGAAGTCCACCACCATCTCCTCGGTCTTCCCCGTCTTGATGAGGAGGTGGTTCTGCTGGCACCAGTCCATGAAGTCCTGCGTCAATCCTCTGTACTCCGTGTCGTCGTGAGTGATGAGCCCGACAATCGCAGAGTCAATGGATAACTTCTACAGAACACAGCCATCCATGTTGTGTCTGGAGTCTGCAGTGTAGAGGGTGAAGAGGAAGGGGGCCAGGACGGTCCCCTGGGGAGCCCACTCTGCAGGTCAGGATGTCAGACACACAGTCCTACACAAGGTAGTCCAGGATCCTCTCCGCTAGGTCAAAGTCCAAACCAGCCATCTCCAGTTTGTCCCTCAGAAGCACCGGCTGTATGGTGTTGAACACGCTGGAGAAGTGAAAGAACACAGTTCTCACAGCCCTGCTGGGGTTCTCCGGGTGAGCCAGAGCATGGTAAAGCAGAAAGATGACATGCTCCACTCCGATGCCGGGCCGGTAGGTGAACTGCAGCAGGTCCATCGCTAAGTTCGCCATGAAGCATAGATGGCCCAGGACCAGTCTCTCCGGTGTCTTCATCAGATGAGACGTGAAAGACACTGACCTGAAGCTGTTGAGGTCTTTAGTGTGCGGTTTCTTGGGCACTGGTATCACACAGGAAGTCTTCCAGAGCTGTGGTACCACCCTCAGCTTGAGGCTCAGATTGAAGACACGCTCCATAACTCCCCACAGTTTGTCTGTGCCGGACTTAAGGAGCCTAGATCTCATCTGGTCCAGCTGGGGCATGTTGTGACAAGAAATAATCCAGCTGGATTAATTCAATGAGATAATATGTTATTTAAAACCTTTTAGGGCTTCTAGAGATAAGGTTCTTCTTCTTTGCTTTAATAGCAGACTACAAACCCAATTTAAGGTGCATGGTGCCACCTACTGTACCAGAGGGTGTAACAACAGTACTGGTCAAGGGTCAAGGATTAATGGAGACATATAAAATAGGTGTCAGTCTTTTCATTTAAATCTCAGAATATGATCAAATCATGTTAAAATGGCACAGGGATGAGAATAACCAGATTATGTTCATTTTCTTTTCTTAGAATTAAGATTGATCCCTGTCCAGAGACACTAAATCCTATATTTCCCATAATGCAACGCAGCAGCATCTTTCCTTAGACCTTCTCTGGCGGCTAAAACTTAACATCCTAACTTTATAGTGTAGGGTCCAAGACTTCGGTGGATTTTGTGTTTAAAAGCCATGCACGGTCTAATAAATATGCACGAATGGCATTATGGGAAGTGTAGGATCCAATGTTTCTGAAGCGTAACATGGAAACATGTTTATAATCTGCACAGTGTAATTGCCCAAACTGGGTCAGGGCGTGATAAGACGCGCTCTGTCGTTCATTTCCACGTCCCGTTACATCTCGTGACCCTTCACAGACTCAGTGCGCCGGTGTGCGATGCAGGATGACGGACAGGTTCCTCCACCAATGAGAACACACCGTCGATTAGTTTCGTCCAATCACAGACCCGTGCGGGGCGAGACCCGAATAAATGCGGACATCGCCGAAGCGTTTTCACTTCTGTTTCTGCGTCCGTTAAATTAGTTTGTGGATCAGAAACTAAAGTAAATTGTTTCGTTTTTTTTAGCCTGAGCAGAAATGACACGACTGGAGATGTTTTATCTGATCGCGGCGCTGCTGGCCACACAAAGCGTCGCCGTAATAAGGTAAATACCGTTTCTCAGCTGATGTTTTTAACCCCCTGTTCTCTTCACTGCGTGGATCATTAACCCATGTGTTTTAATGTCCTAAGTATTTACCGACAGCACGGACACGGTTTCATTTAAATTTACATGCAGAAGAAAATCTGGATGCGGAAGCAGACTTTTCCTGTGCACGACGCGCCTGTTTGTGCCCGAGATATAATAATAATAATAGTAATAATGATAATAATAATAATAACTGATAATTCAACATGCTGCCGTTCCAGAGTCCCCCTTTATAAAACCAGAAGCATACGACGCCTGATGAGCGACAATGGGTTGACTCTGAAGGAGCTCCGGGCTTTGGCGATCAGTACTGGATCAGGACGAGACTCTCCCTCCTCCTCTTTGCCTGTGGAGCCGCTCACCAACTTCATGGATGTATGGACACCTACACAACACTAACCCTAAAAGTTAAAACCCACACCCACAGGCTCATAGTGAGTGGCTCCCTGTGGGTGCAGTTTTACTGGAGGGAGCTTCTTTCTGCTCCATCACACAAATGCACCTGTGCACCTCGATCCAGGCGTTAGGAGCCTCGAACAGGCTGTGGCTCAGTTGGGTTGCAAAAGCATAAGCTTGATAAACAGGAACTGAAGTTATTGTCAGAGCATTGTATGCTGGGTGGATATCAGGTTGACATAGCCTTTTAGTGGCGGAGCAGTGTGGAAAACAGTTACAGTAATTATTTATCAGGATATGCTCTATGCAAACACACTAACAGCAGATACATCCTTTGTGTGCTAGTTTGCTGCCCTGCTATTGTACTGGCACAATGTGAAGACGCACCTAAATGTTTCTGGTTCCGCCTGTACATTCCTGCATAAGCTCAGACAAACACCTGCCTATATTTTATGATTAACGTGCTGCACGTGTACGGGGACGCTTCAGCGTGTTGTGTCTCCTCAGGCTCAGTACTACGGGCGGATCAGCATTGGCACCCCTCCACAGAACTTCACTGTGCTGTTTGACACGGGCTCCTCCAACCTCTGGGTCCCCTCCATTCACTGCTCCTTCCTCGACATCGCCTGCTGTGAGTCCTTCCACCTGTTCACAGCAGCCACATAAATATCATGCTCCCTGTTATTCTCTGTTATTTCCCCTAAGGTTTGCACACAGAATACTTGCTGTGATCTGTTGACTCTGACCGACGGTTTCTATAAACCATTCAGTAAAGCCTAACCACAGGAATGTGTGAAGCACTTCTGCAATGAGGTCATGACTTTTTAAAGGAGAACAGAAGTTCATAAGGGAACAGCTACTAACATGAATGTTCTATGTGAAATGATGTAAAACCAAACCGTGCCTGACGTGTGTTTTAAAATCTTTTAGTACATTGGGTCAACCAGGGGTGGCCCATCAGGGACTGGCTGCCCCTCTGGTTCTGTTTCAAATGGTTAATGACTCAGTTTGAACTGGTTGTCTTCTCTCATTAGGGTTTCATCATCGATACAACTCGAAGAAATCCAGCACTTATGTTGAGAATGGCACAAAGTTCTCCATCGCGTACGGCAGAGGCAGCCTGTCTGGCTTCATCAGCGGGGACACGGTCTCGGTGAGTCTGAGGATCGTTCCCCTGCTCCCTCACAAAGCTCTTTAACTGCATTCCTCACATTTAGTGGTCACACCATTCCTATGATTTCATGAAAGCCTTAGTCTGCTCCTGTTCCCTCTGCTCTCAGATTGCAGGTCTGTCAGTTCCTGGGCAGCAGTTTGCTGAAGCAGTGAAGCAGCCTGGCATCGCGTTTGCTTTTGCATGGTTCGACGGGGTCCTGGGCATGGCCTACCCGTCAATATCGGTAGATAAAGTCACCCCGGTGTTTGACACCATCATGGCTGCTAAGCTGCTGCCCCAGAACATCTTCTCTTTCTACATTAGCAGGTTTGGTATCTGATAACTAACTGGAATATAAGTCTACTCAGCCACCTGGGGGGTGTTGTCTTAGAGTTTTCCCAAAACTGAAGTGACACAGTGAGTTACTGTCTGCTTCTGTCCACCGGTTTGTCAGGAACCCAAAAGCAGCAGTAGGAGGAGAGCTGGTTCTGGGTGGGACAGACCCCCAGTACTACACTGGAGACATGCACTACGTTAATGTCACACGTAAGGCCTACTGGCAGATCAAGATGGACGGGTGAGAAACAACTTTCTCTTGCTTCATTGCTTCAAACTGAGAACTGGAATAGTGCAGTTTGGGTCACCGCACTCCCTGTTCCCTATTTTGATTATGGGCATATTTCAGTTTCCACTTCTCTACAATACAAGATCTCTACTATACTTTTATACATTTATAGAGCCAAGACTGTTGCTTTGTTTTGGGAGCAATGTTTCTGTGTAGAAACTGAACTGATGCCTACTCTCTGTCTCTGCCCCGCCTGGCTGCTCCTTCTCTGACCTGCCCTGCAGAGTTGATGTTGGCAACCAGCTGACACTTTGCAAAGCCGGTTGCCAGGCCATTGTCGACACGGGAACATCCCTAATCGTAGGCCCTCGGGAGGAAGTCAGGGCGCTGCAGAAAGCCATCGGAGCTCTGCCCCTGCTGATGGGAGAGGTAGAGATGACTCATTATACAGTGTACAAAGCCTCTGATTGTCTCTCTGGTGTTGAGAGATAATTTCAGCACATTCTTTTCTCCTCGCCCTCTTAGTACATGATTGACTGTAAGAAGATTCCATCTCTCCCCGTCATCTCCTTCAGCATTGGAGGGAAGATGTTGAACCTGACCGGGGAGGACTATGTCCTGAAGGTAGATGCGCTAATATCAGACATCATGTCGGAAATATAATGCACACACAGTTAATTAGAAATTCAACATGACTAGCCTTAGTGTTAGCAGCTTACTAACCAACCGTGTCGCAGACTTTATCTTGAAATTCTCTATTTACCATCTCTGCTCTTGCTGAAAATGAGAGTCTTTGTCTTTATGTTGCAGGAGTCTCAAATGGGTCTATCACTCTGTCTGTCGGGGTTCATGGCCCTCGATATCCCGCCTCCTGCTGGACCGCTGTGGATCCTGGGAGATGTATTCATTGGGAAGTTTTACACTGTGTTCGACAGGAATGCGGATCGTGTTGGGTTTGCCCCTGCCAAGTCCTTATAAAACACTGGGAAATAAGCCGCACTCTCATTTCCATTGGCACGTTTTTTTTAAACATAGTTTTATTTGCAGCATTTAGATTTATGTTATGGCTGCATTTGACTGCAGAGCCTGGCTTCCTGAGGTTGAGGTTTCCAGTAACGCAGTGTGGCTGCTGCATTAATTACATTTCCACAGTTAGTATGGAGTGCACATGTTGTGCTACTGAACAGATGGGCTTTTTCATTGTGTGCCTGTATTGTATGTCTGTGAAGCTGCGTATGAGTTTTGAGCTTTAACATGTATATCTTTGATATGGCAGATTTCTGCATTTTGTTTTAATTTTTGTTATTTAGATGTTTTGAGGGAACAACCCAAGGTTTTGAATGTGATTTTGTTTTATTCCAACCAAAGTTCAAGTCACCAATTGTAATATTACATTTCAAAATGTACTTTTTGTACTAATGGTATTTTAAATACATATTACTGAAAAGAACTTTACAGTAAATCTGTAATTATCTTTTTGATAGACAAACCTGTGATATTGTAGATTGTGTCATTTGTAGCAAAACTGAGTCAGCAAAGAAAGACACAAAGACCAACTGTGGATTCATTTTATAGCAGTATAACCAGAACAAAGCACTTAATGAAGCACAAGTAACTTACATGTCGGATTGAATCAATGCAAATAAATATTCAGCTCTTAGTTACAAATGTACAATAAATACAAAAATATTCACCTGTTTCTCCATGAGCTGGATGATTGTTTTAATTGATGCACAATGGAATTATAAACAAATTACTCCATATTGTACAATATACAAACAGTGGGTTGGGGATTTAGGGGACACTTGCTCCATGTCACTGCATTTATTTCATTCTAAGGCTAAAAGTGAGAACAAAAAGCAGCCTTGTGATTATTTCGAACATTTGAACACTAAATTCCACTTCACAGTCTTGGCAGCTATTGTTGTAGTTACTCCAACTACCATCCTCCTGCATCACTATGACAGTGACCAGACACAGGAAGTGGAATTAGGCAGCTTAAGCTGATCAAGCTCCACAGCGTACCAGGCTAATCTAACACCAGAAACCTGCTGCTTATGTAACTCAGGACCTATGAGTAGATCTCCCTGGATGAGATGGTATTCTCCAGAGATTAGCACCTGTAAGCTACTAATATACATATAGACAGATCAACCCACAGCTGCTCAGTGCTGTGTGTTGTTGGTGCAGTGTAATGCCACCAATGACAAATAGCAGCACTTGCTCTTTTGATCTGTGTGATTTGGCTTTGTACTGAACTAACTCATGCCTGGAGACCTGCTCGGCCCCTCTCAACTAATTAAGAATATAAATATGCACAGGTGTGCACACAAACACCAACACGAGACTACTACAAGGTAACAGACTCCATGCTCTTACTGAAATCAGGAGAGGAGCTGAAGTTAATACTGATACCAGGTAAATAATTAAAACCTTCTGCAGATTATTACCAACCATGTTCACAGCAGTATGTTATTGGTCATGGGTTCCACAAACTGCAGACAGACAAAGTTAGTCCCTGCTACAAAGACGCAGACCCAGAGGACCGAAGGAAGTCAGTACCACCTGTAGTGAGAAGAGTCTATATTTAAAAGGTAATGATCTCGACTGAAAAGGACGTGAAGTGGAATTTGAATTAAAGCAAAAACCATTAGACAGCAGCATTTTTGCTGCAACACTCGAACAACTTTGCTGCAAGTTTACTACAGAACACTTATAATAAAATAAGCTGTGAGGTCGTAGGAAATAATTTGGTAATCAGATATGTGCATTGAAACAGGCTTACCACTGGTGAAGAAAACTTTTTCATAACATCCAACAAAGAGCAGCTCTGTATTAGACAGTCACATGGAAACACCATCTGTTCACAGCAAAACTGTATGATAAAACAACGCTGAGATTTTGTTCAAATTTTGTGAATCAAATGCATGTTTTCATAAACGGTAGTTCATACGATACATAAGTAGAAGGAGTCAACATATAAGTCAGTGAGTATTCAGCCGTGTGGTTAGGAACCTAACACATGCAAACGGCAGACATTCCAAACGCAACCTAACGTTTGTGATTTACATAACTTTGGAAACATGTAAAACATCCTGAACTCAGCCACTGTATTAATGAAGTTTTCCCAGAAGCCTGAGCAAAACTCTTTTTACGTGTGGTAACAAAAAGGGGCATGAAAAGAACATCTGCTCCCTTTAACTGAAGATGGTCAAGTCATTCAGGCTGATCAAAAATTTATTAGCTTGTTACTTAGCATACACACAAATCAACATTACAACCCAACCCCTAACACTGGTCCATACTGTAGCCCAGGTATGGATCTTCACAGCATCAGACATGACTGCATTCCTACAACTCTCAATCGGTTAAAAAAGAGCCCACATATAACATTGTCCATGGTCATACAGGTCAACCAACACAGAGTTCAGCCCCTCCATCCAACTGTATTGAGTCCTAACAGGTCTACCCTTAACTTCATTAATACAATGGCTTCAGTGAGAGCCATGAACTCCAATGACTCTTTGATCTGAGACTAAAATCATTTGGATCATCAGACGGTTTTCTTGAATAATTGTTGCCGTTTGTGCCACATTTTCCCACAGATGTTTGTACAGAGGCTTTAGAAACTAAGAGACTATGTGTCTGAGAGAAGATTATTCCATGCAGATGTTTTTTCCCCAGGAACATCGTTATGGCTTGAGGTCACCTCTGCCCACAGAAGCATTGGTTGACACATTATTGCCACCTTTCTGTGCAGTGACGAGCCTGTCAGGGATGAGGTTCCGTGGCAGTTCTCAGCAGCCCCTCAGGATCTGACAGGGCACAGTAGAGGGTATACCCCAACTCATCCACTTCCTGTTCAGTCAGCTCACAGAATAAGTTCACTTTAGGACTGAGGGCACAGGGCAGCCTCCCAGCCTCTAGGTGTCCCACCAGTGCTCGTAGCAGCTGAAGGAAGCGGTCGGCCAGTGCTTCCTGGGTCCAGTCCCCTTCTTTTTCACTCAGCAACAAGATGGCGTTGGTGAGCTGGCTGGAATTGAGCCGGTTGAGGGCAGGGTTGAGCTTACACATTGCTTTCGCCACCTTCAGGCAATTGCATCTGCAGCCACCATCCTCCTGGTCCAGAGCTCTGAGCCGAGCCGTCTCTGCTACACGGAAGCTCTGCCGCCACAGGTTTTCATGGCGCTCTGCAGCAAGCCGATGTGGTTTAGCAATCAGTGAGGTTCCATCCTCCATTACCAGCAGTGGCAGGAAGTCCACGTAGAGCTTCCTGTCTGTCTCATACTGCACCTCCAGGGTCAGGGTTTCTGAGGGAACGACAGGACGGATGACATAGTCTAGGACACTCCCTA
The DNA here is from genome assembly GCF_900324485.2 of Mastacembelus armatus. Lineage (NCBI taxonomy): Eukaryota > Metazoa > Chordata > Actinopteri > Synbranchiformes > Mastacembelidae > Mastacembelus > Mastacembelus armatus. The sequence continues at coordinate 20,648,293 of NC_046640.1, forward strand.
TAGCTGGCCAGTTGATAGAGCCAGCCACAAGCTTGTCAAAGACTTCAAGGACAGATTTAGGGGAGAGGTAACCTCCAACCATGCAGCGATCCCAGTAGCTGCTGTTCCGTGGGAAATACTCCAGGTTTTCCCTGCGGACAAGCCAGAATCCCGGGACATTCATGATGGTGTCCTCTCCAGGGATGGAGGACCACAGGTTCTTCTCCAAGATAAGAGGCACCATAAGCTGAGCATGGTCTGCTGTGACCACCTAGGAGATGGAGGGATGCAAAGTACTTATTTTAAAATCAAATCAATATGTTTGAAGAAGCTAAAACTAAAGCTCTGTCTAAAAGTAGGACCAAATGTGTGGGCCTCTTACCTGCAGGTCATCATACAGACTACCACTCAGGTACATCTCTCTGAGCGGCATGTCAGGAAGTTTGGCGTGAAGAAACACTCTGAGCTCAGCACAGATGTCCAGCGCCGCCCTCCTGGCCATAGCCTGCTCCTCAGCGGGGATGTTCACATTATTCCGGTAGAACTCCCACAGATGTTCCTGAAGAGACAGACGCATCCGGGCCCGCAGCATGTTCGACTGAGCAATACCACTGCCTCCAACAGCAGCTCGACCCACAACCCTCCGCAGACAGTCTGTGGAGATTAGAAGCAACTGAAAGTTACAGGATGCAGTTGTTCAAACTGGTGTTACACACATTTTAAAATTCAAAACTAAATCTACAACAGAGGTTAAGGGGGTTGAAGGTTTCCTGAAGGCACTATGTGCAGCAGTGACTTCAAAACACAAAACTACAAAAAAAAAAAAAAAAACTAAAAAGACCAAATTAATGGGCTTCTACAGAATCAGAGGGATTATTTAATCTGCATCATAACAAACTAGTATAGCACAGCTGAGTACAGCACTAGGGCAAACACCCACTGTAAAGGAAGAGCAACAATCCTCCAAACAGGCTGTCTGTCAACAGATTAAAGAAATGATGGACTGAAGATCTAAAACACAGAACTGGCTTGTCAGTACTGTTTGATTTGAATCAGCGACAGGACAAATCTTAAAGACACTGTTCTCCTCACCTGGTTCATAAGCATGTGAGGACGTGGGCAGAGACTGTAGTGACCTGCTAACTGTGGACTTCATGTCATGGTTCAGTACCCGCGGTGATGAACCCATCCAGGCAGGTTCCTCCCAGCTTCTCTTTCCTGTCTGCTCCATCTTGGTGGGACTGGTGGGGGCACTTATGGCACGGTCATACATCTGTACAACAAACAGGTGTAGGTAGAGATGTCTGTGTTTTTTTCACCCATCTATCATAAATAAGCACAGAAGGGGAGCAAATGGTAACAGATACATTTCTTACTCTTTTGACAGCCAGTGTGGCAATGCCAAGCATGGCAGCTCCTCCCACCCCCAGCACAAGCTTAGCATTGGAAAGCATGAAGTCAATGGCCGTGCCAATCCCATTGTCATCTTTCTTCCCTTTACGGTCTCCATTCACTCCTGCCATCCTGCCGCTGAAAACAGGAGAAGTGAAAAACTGTAAGACAGAAAAGGACACAGAGGAAGAATTGTCTTTGTCCTGCTGCTAAGCTCAGAGGCTGTAACAGTTTGGTATAAAGGAAAATAAACATATAACAATTGTGACCACAGAATGTTTTAGCTTTAAAAATATTCAACAGAAGAATCATCATTTATCAACCCACCTGGGCGACACACCAGCTGTTGACCTTTAACCCACCTCCAGATGACCTGTGACCCCCTTCCCCCTACATAAGCCCACCCAATTGGCTGTTGAGGAAGAACTGCCCCCTCTTCAGTGCGTCCTCCTTATCTTCAGGTACGGTCAGCTCCTGGCAGCGGCGAAACTCACGTGCTACAGCACGACGGTAGTAATTGCGGTCAGTGTACTGAAGGTGACGCCCTGCACGGAGCAGCGCCCTGTACAGGTCCAGCACGGCACTGCGAGACCAGCCGCCCATTAGGGACCACACATGAAGAGGGGACACCCTGGCACCTGGGCAAAGGAAAGCACAAGTCATGGGAGAAAGGGACTGAGGTTAAATGACAGTGAAGTTGCTTTAGTGTGGAAATGAGCAATCATAGGGTGACTCAGCACCCATACCTGACTGGTACGCTCATATGCACGTCCAAGAGGCTGCTGACCTCTCCTCCTCTTAGTCTTAGCTAATAATAACCCTGATCTGGATCCTGACAGCTACTTAGTATTTAATGATGGAATAAACTATATTCACCCTCCAGTTGACTCATGAGAAATGCAACAACACCACTTACAGACAGACACTGTATTCATCCCCCATGGGGGAAATTCAGATTGTCCTGCAGCTCTTATATTTAACATAGAAATTTCACTATAAAATATAAATTTGTTATTGTTATATATATTAATATAAACTTATGTATATCTGATTAGTCTCTTTGTTGAAAAACTTGACATTAGATTATATTGTCATTTAAGAGCAGATCATCTTTACAGCATAAAGTCAGAAGGACACGTCCATTTACTAGTTTTTCTCTCTGGCTGTTGTGCAGTGAAGCTGCAGTGTCAGCTCGTGTGGACCTAAACGGCGGCTAGCATTAGTTAGCCATCATGCACATTTGGCCAACACCATCGTGGCCCACTGTCTCCCTGATTTGTGGCCATTGCCCTTCGGGAATCGACAACATTAACACAGTAAGGAGCCGAGATTGACCTGGTTTCCAGAAAATGGCCTCATCAACGGAAAGTCACACTTCTCTTGACTAGCTTGTTAGCTCAGAGGCTAACTAGCTGCTAGGCTAGGCGACGCTGACCTTACCTTTAGCTAAACTTATTGACAAAAACATTAGTATATAAACGCAATGAAAGCAACAACACACGCACACACAGTAAAGACCTAAACAAACATACGTTTCAGGAACTTGAGGAAGTTGTCTTTCCTCAGACAGAGGCAGGACTCTGATCAAATCGAGGGTCAGATAAAACCGTGTCAACCGGAAACACATAGCCTAATATCACATTCTACATCCGGGTTATTATCGCTTCGCCATAATCATTCGTTATAAAATAGTAATTAATTTGTTAAAACTGTTTTAATTTAAAGTAATTTAATACGAATTGTATATTTGTCACGTCTGATTAGGTTTACATAACGTATTTAGGAATTTTACCATTGACTTTATTGATTTTGTTCTGCATGTACTGTCAATTTGTATGTATTTAGAATTATAAAATGAGACCATGTACAGAGATAAATAAATTATATCTCTGAATAATATGACAGTTTTAAAAATGATAATGTTGGGTTTGTTTTAGATTAGCCTACTTGAAGTCTTTATAATGAATCTATTGGCTTTAGTACAGAAACTCCTTTACTCATCAGGCAGTACTGCAGTAGGCCTATTATAATTATGATGTCAGTAAAGGAACTGAAAAAAAGTCAAGACTAATTGTGATAATGTCAATTAATTATTCTGAAAACCACAGACACCTAAATCAGGATTTGCACCTGTGTGGGGAAATCTGTGTATGACTTCATCACTGGAAAATGGACTCAGACACTATATTTCTATTGAAATTACATGCGAAATGTGTTCCTAGTACTGTGAGTGCAGCTAATTTAATAGATCAGATCAGAGTACTTTCAGTATGCTAAACTGTGCTGTTGTGTCTTAACCAGTACACAGAGTTTAAGACAGTGTCTGTTATCATTTTAAACAATTGTCTAAAATTATATTGTTGTCTTAGAAATCTGGTGCCACAGACCTCGACAGGTTTCTCACACTGGCCTTTTATATTTTTATTATAAAATTAATGCTCTATATTGACACACACATTTTAGCTTTGTGATATTTTGCTCTGACGCTCTTGAACTGGTACTGAGGAAGCAATAATCAGAAGGTCTTATAGGACCCGATCCCATTTGCCTTGTCAGTAATGAATCCAATATTATTTGTAACTTGATATTTTTTTAATGTTTTTTTTAAATCATTATTTCTTCATTAAAAAGGGAAATAATACACAATCGATATGATTTTTAACAAAATCCATTACATACAAAGCAATACGATAGACCTAACACAAAAAATACAAACAACACAAGGTCTTTAGTTGCATAATGTAATTTAAAAAATGCATGGGAAACAATTCATACTATGTAAATAATTACTTCATCTATCCTGTTAATTACTTTGTCAATCCTGTTAATCACTCTCATCACAAGAAATGAAGGAAATTGCATTAAAAGGTAGTTATTATTCATAATAATTTCTACTCTCATGTACTCTCTTTATGCATTTTCTCTTTGAAGTTGTATGTTATGATTAAGAAAGAAAATCAACTCTTACAACACATTTAAAAGAACAACAAATTAATAACTTCCTGTAACCTTAATTTTAACTGTATATAATTTTCACTTTTCCACAATCTTGGCTTCACTTTGTGTTGTATATGTTGCAAAACCTATTAAGGTTGGATTAAGGGTAGTAGGGAGTTTACTGTCGGTTTAGGTTTAGGTTTATTATAATAAACCTAAAGCTGGATGAAAGTCCCAGACTCTGGTTGATTAAGGTGTTTTATGTTTAAACTCCACTGGCTACACTCCTCTCTAACCCCATTGTTAAAATTATATCACAGCCAGAAAACAAAACCATCAAGAATTGATGATCAGGGCATGAATTTCATTCCTTTCATCCTAGGTATGATATGTATATCTCTGATGTCATCATGCTGAAGCAGCCAACACAAGTAGCGCTCCGTCCCCATGCCCCATCCACTGGTGAGGAGTGGTTTTACTTGGCGCATGTCAATGTACCACTTGTAGGACTTCTCTGGGACTGCATGGTGCCTGAGAGCCTCCTGCACCATCTCAGGGGTGGAATGACGCTCACCAAGACCCACAGTCTCCCCAAGTCCTATCAGAAGGTCAGCAGCTTTGGCTTTGCGCAGCTCTGTGCCCTCCACATATGCTTGGTAGAAGGGAACTCCCAGATGTTCCATCTCAGTCAGCCAAACAGCACCACCATATTTCTCTATCAAGACCCGTTCTCCTTTGCGTGTAAGTTTTTGGCCAAACTGGGCCTGGCCATCTTGGACCCACTCTAAGCAGTCAGCAGAAGGCATCATGGGAATGGCCTGGTCTAGAGGGATTCTTGGTAGTGGGGTTTTTCCATCCAGTTTATTCAGCATGGCTGTGGCATGTGAAAGGGTCCCGGCAATTTTGAGAATTATATCAGAGTGTTTCTTTAACATGGACTTAGTGAGATGAGCCAGGTATCCCTCTGCTATGGAAATGGCATTGTCCATGTCACCCAATAGTTCACACTCCACATGATAAAACTGGTTCAAGTGTGTGGCATCAGGATCTTCCCCTCTAAAGCTGGGAGATATGTAGTAGGTGCCCGGCAGGTTCTCTTGGAAACGAAGGAAGTATTCGAGCACAAACTGCATTGAGTCAGCCAGGTATATGTCCTTACCGAGCAAGTTAACAGAAACCGGCTCTGAGTCAGATCCCAGGCCCATTGGTGATGAGATGGTGTCTGTTGTGAGAGGGGTCAGAGCATAGGAGTACTGGCAGCAATTGTGGAAATATTCCACTGTGCTGTGGAAGAGAGTGTTTTGAATCTGGAACAAGTTGCGATACCACTGACTGTTGATTGCGAGTGTGGCATGAGACTCAGGGTCTTCCCATGAATGGGGAGGCTTGCACTGGGTGATTTTTGAGTGGATATTTTTGAGGACCTCTGGGTCAGCTGCTGGGCCATCCAGTGAGGACACATATCCAGGGTATTTTTCAAAGCATTCTGGTTTGAGTTCACCAGGGTTGGTACCATCTGGTGAAGATAAAAGAGGGATTAGCTTGGCATGAGCGTAATCAATCTCAAAGCCCTCAAAGATCAGTGCAACACCTCTAGCTTTCATCCCCTCCTTCAGTAGTTGGGCAACTTTGTAAGTTGCTAGGATCAAAGCTCTGTAGTCAGATTCATCCAGTTTGAAGATGTCACTGGACAGTAGCTTGCGTGGCACCACGACAGTTAGTCCAGGACTATTTGGGTATGGTGTTAAGAAAGCGACATGTTCACTGTCTTCCCAAACTCTCCACTGTTGTTGCTCTCCACGTACAATGCGGCTGAAAAGATTATCATTAGAAGGGTCCCCAAAAAAGTCAAAGCAGGAGGGTGCATTTGGTGTTAGTAGTCCACTTCTAATCTTGGCTTGAACTTGAGCCAGGGTGTCATCATCACAGTGTGGGCCATTTTTTGAAGTGCAGTAGCCAGGATCATAATTGTGGAATTCCTCCTCACTGGCAAGGAAGGGCTGCCATTTTGGCTCTAAGCCATGAAGTGGGAGCAATCTGATCTGTGCTGGATGACCAGGAGCTGGATTGAAAACCAAGGCACAGCGCTGCACACCCAGTCGTTCACACAGTAAGCTTGACACAACTTTTGCTCCTTGTAGCATAGCCACAAAATCAGGTATAGCCAACTGGAAGATGCTGCTTGCCCCATTAAGAGTTTTCCTCGTCAGGATGACTGACCCAGTGATCCAAGGGCTGGGGTTCAGATAGGCAACAAGCTCATCTGTTTCCCAGATCACATCAGAGAAGGTCTTCAAGGGCCTCAGGACCTCTACTCGTGAAATTCCATTTACCACTGAGGCCACAAACATCACACCAGCATTTGTTTCAACAATGGCATCTCCTTTAGTGTCCACAGCAATGATTCCAGCACAGATCCCATTTAGATTTTCACTTATCACTTCTCTGCACGCCTGTCTGAGGCTGTAGCCTTTGTGATGGTAGAGACTGGCTATTTTCTGTGCAACTGTGTGCCTCAGAAATACATCTCCATCTCCGGAGCAGGAAATAGCTAACTTATCATCAGCATATACTCCTGCCCCTACTACTGCTGTATCCCCAACTCGCCCTTTCAGCTTTCCTACTAATCCGCCTGTGGATGATGCAGCAGCCAGCTCATGCCTGTAATCCAAGGCCACAGCTCCAACTGTTTGAGGATGATTATTTCTTGAGGCATTTCCACCATTAAGCTTTGCAGTTAACTCTTTGTGACGAATGTCAGTGTTGAAATACTCTGGTCCCACAGGATTCTCCTTCTCCTCCAATCCCTGCAGAAATTCTTCAGCCCCATCACCTACAATGAATGAATGTGAGCTTTTCTCCATGACACATCTCGCTGCTTTTATTGGGTTCTTCACACTGTGCACACAGGCAACAGATCCTGACCTCATAGCACTGCCATCTACAATGGTTGCTTCCAACTCATTTTTGCCATCTTTGTTGAATACTGCGCCTTTACCTGCATTGAACAGGAAGCAATCCTCCAGAGCTTCCACTGACCTCTGGACTGCATCCAGACTTCTGCCACCTTGTTGAAGCACTTGGGATCCAAGGGCTAAGGCTGACTGTAGAGCAAACTCAATAATCTCTACTACTTGGGTGTTCAGCATCATCTCCTCACCAGCTCCACCATGAATCAACAGGGTGTAATTTGGGTTCACTCCTGAAGTGGAGCTTTTGCAATTGTTTGTGCTATCTGAATAGTGGTATGCCTCTCCATTCATCTTTTCTGTTTGTCTTAGTTTGAGTAGACATTCCAGGGCTCCCATCTGGCTTGCAATGGCATATCTAACAGCTAGAAGCAAGACTAACCTCAGGTTTATCTTGAGATTTTCTTGAAGCTTCTCCAGTGCCTGAGCAAAGGTTCCTCTCCCACTAAGCACAATGCGAACCTTGTCTCTCTTTCCAAGGTAGGTTACAGCGAGTTGATCTTGAGCATAAACATTTCCCACTGCACACTCCACACCTTCCATAAGATCTGTCCCTGTGAGGTACACTGATGGACATCCAAAGGGTTCCAGGAACTTCCTCAGTGGATTGCCAGGTGGCAAAGATTGACGAAGGACAGCCAGATGGGGACCTACACCTTGACCACATTTAGTGTTTTTGATGAGGCGCTTATGCTCCAAAAACGCTACATGGAATGAATGTAGGAGGTCAGCAGTGTATTGGATTGTATTATCTGAGCAAATGCTGGATGCCAAGGCATCTAGTAACTTGCGAGATTGCATGGTGACTGAGTATACTGGATCACAACGGCCATGTTTGTAGTGGCGCATATGGCTTGGTGTGACAAGAATGTGATTGCCAGCAGATTCCCCAAGAGTCTGCCTCAAGGAAAGCTGCAAAGAGAAGTTGATCCATGCATCATACAGGCCTCTCTGCCCTCTGAGTGTAGAAAAGACATCAGGATATGAGGGCACATCAAAGGTGAGGACTGGATGTGTTATGTTTAGGTTAGGACTCATTTTAGGGGTATTTATACCCTGCAAGGGGAATGTTAAGGAAGCTGGGCAAACATTAACATTGTTTTTTGTGATAGACCCATTGACTTCTTTTGTGTCGGTATGAAGTAGGTGGAAGTCGGCAGTCTCAGACAGATTGTACAGACACTCAGTCACAAGCCCAGACACCATCCCATCCACAGCACTGTGCTCAAATACCATCCCAGCTGTGCTGTCCTTGAACACCACTAAATTCAACACCTGTCAAAAAAGAATGAAAAATAAATCAATTCTTTTTTCTCCATTGACAATCAGCATTACAGTCACATCTGACCATGTCTAATAGTACTGATAACTTACTGATTGCTTCAGACCTTTGCAAGAACTTCTATAGTTCTGTATGTTAACATAGAATGTTATAAATACACAAGAATATCTTACTAGTTTAGCTTGTTAATGTCTGCTATTGAGTGGATGTTTTGACCCTTATTTACTGTTGTTGAGCCGATACAATGACCACAATTTAAGATCTGCCTTTTAATTTGATGAGAGTTGAGGTATATGATCTGATCTCATCCCAGATTCTGTCCAGTACCTTATCATAGTATCTCAGACATGGGCTGTCTTCTCCCCCTCCGAGCATCACTGCATGGAGAGCATCAGCCATGTCAGAAGGTGCATTGCAGTCTTCCAGACACAGTGTCAGCACAGCACTCTCCATCAGCCCCAGCGATGTAGCTGCTTCCCCTTCTTGCCCCAGGATCTCTTCTCTGACAGCAGCCCAGGCTTTACGCTCCAGGGTTGAGAAACTACAAATGGTAGAGGGATCATTCAGCTTCTCTGCCCTGGGTTGATCCATCACCTTAACCAGCTGGTTGTAGATGTCAATGAATGATCGAGCAGAAATTGGTCCACCAGTGGTGGGGCGCCACAATATGTCAACAGGGAACACTCCCCCGACACAGGTGATGATGGCATGGAGGCTATCTGGGTAGACCTGGGAAAGACAAGGCTACAGATTAGAAATTGCTCACAGCATCTAAATAAACACTGAAAGGTCATCAAATCATTACAATGGCACATTTAAATAGCCTGAAATTGCCAGTCCTCCCACAGTAATCTCACCTTAATTTGATCTTGACTCATGCCAGGAATGCGGGTGGCAGCGAATATCTCAGCCTGCTGTGTGTGCTCCATTGGCACATTGCCCTCCAGTGACAAGGGCTCACTGTACAGGTTTGCTGCTGCCCAGAGCAGAGCAGCCGCCCTCCCCAGCTGGCTACATCTCTTAGCCTTGGATGGAAGAAGAACAACAGGGAGAGCTGTAGAGGTGGGCAGTGGCTCAGGATAAGACAGCAGACCTCTCTTGAACTGCTCCGTCACCCAGTTCTCTTGGCCTGCAGCTCTAATTTCCAATTTCTGCTGGGACTCTAGCAGAAGCTCCCTCTGCTGTTCCAGTGCACTTTTGAACTCAGGGTACAGATCAGGACTTAAAGTGAGCTGCAGGACACGGCCCACTTCTTTCAAAGTAACATCCAACTTCGGGACAGGGTAGTTGAGAGTCATCCTGTTGAAATGGGAAACTTGACAGAGAAACAGAGGAAGACATTAGTGGTGATGTACTTTGTTGGTGGGACTGCACGTTGGTTTAAAATGGATTTAGAAGCACATGTGTATATGAAGAGCATAGCACACATGTACAGGAACTACAAGTACAAGCAGATTTTAAAATCTCAGCAAACAAATGTATTTCATGTTAGCAAACAAAAAGCACTTGCGCCTCAGTAAAACAACAGTGCGACAGCAGAGGGACACATAGTTGACCTATGTTAAGTATAACCAGCATTTAGTCAGCACCATGAACTGATCAGAAGCTGCTGCCTATGATGTGTTTTCTTAAATATTTATGAAACATGATTGTTTAGGTAGAAGAAGTGAATGTCTTGACCTGAGGGATTTAAAGCTGGAGTCACATACATTATAGTGAGTACATCAAATTCATTTTAGTTTCTGTATAACATTTATGGAAATAACCAAAAAGTAAAAAATCACCGGTCCCATCTCTTAAGTTCCCAGCAGCCTCAGCTCTGCTGTAGTGCTAATTAGCTAATATTAGCATGCTAACATGATAGACATGACCTCGTTGCTGCTCCTTTCTCAGCAGCACAGAATGCAACAGTGCAGTATATGATACTGTACATAGGCCTACGTGCACATTCTTATCATCTCCCATCAAGTTTCCTTCACATGACGTCCAACCTTTCTCACATTAGTGGAGCCAGTAAGTCAATTATGTGATTAATGGCGAAGGAGCAACTGAGGATAACACAGGTCTCTTTGTGTATTAATATGTGTACATGAAAGGAATGCATCCAGACTGGACTTCTCTGGTCTCAGCAGCTATATAGAGCCAATAATGGCTGATAACTAAACCCGTCAGCTTGCACGTGAAAGCAGTTACTTCCTTTTACTCACTGCTCCTCTGCACAGACCTAAATCTTGTGGTCTCTTGTTGCTGGTTATGGAAATGCATCACTCACTATATGACTTGGAAAATTAGATTTCTCCTGATTTGCCCCTTCACAATGCTTGGCTATCTGGATCCTATCTGAGCATGGATTCAAGCTCCACAAGGACACTGGTCTTGTGATTCCAATAGCTGAGCCACTGAAAACATACAATACTACCAGTACTACTACTACTACTACTAAGGTAACATTACAGAACATTTTCTTATATTTATTAGGATTGCAATTATCACATTAAGCCAAAATGAACTAAACATTTCTTTCATTGGAACCGTTCTCCTTTCTTTAATTATTTTACATTAAAGGGTCAGTTCACTACATTACATGAACATATTTTCTCATTTACCCCAATTTGACAATCAAAGTACATTAAACTGAAATTTCTTTATGCTTCTTAAAGCACTGAAAAAGACACCGACAGCAACAGTTTCTTCCTTATTCCTCACAATGAATCACAAAAATTGCTGTCAACAGTTTTTATTATCCATATTTTAAAATATTCACAGGTTTGTTTTATTTCTGAATAAAAGCTGCTTACCTCAATATGTAAATCTCTCTCAGATCTGGCCAGCTGGAAGGGTGGAAGGACAATCAGTGGGAGCAGAATCTGGTTGGACTACAAAAACAAGGGTTTGCTGATAATATAGATGCAGTGACTCCAATTAAGCAACTCAGTTTCTTGCCTGCCCCTGTCTCTCTGTCTCACTGCCCATCTCTTCCCTCCTGTCTCTGTCTAATCCCTGTTTTCTGTCCTTGTGGGTATAATCACTGCTTTAAAAAAGCTCATTTGAATTATAGTTTTTATCTACCTCAGTACCCAGAAATCTAAAAACTCTAACTAGAATCACGACACTGTGGAAATGAACAGACTATACTGAAATGTTGGGAACATTCAGACAGAAGTGACAGTCTGAGTTTTTTGAGGATTTCAATGTGGAATTAACAAATCAGCTGCAGTGTATTTGAGTTTCCCACTGGGATCAATACAGTTTAATGATTATTTTGTGATTTGTTTTATTTCATCTGATTATATTTATATATTTGTTATATATTGTTATCACAACCTCAACCTAAGAAAAAAACCCTCGGGTGAATGTTAGCCTGCTTTCCTCCACTGGTAATGAGTGCAGTCAGAATATCTGTAGAATAAAACCCTTTTTTATTGGGTGACACTGTGCACAAACATGGGCGGTGTCTGCAGTTCATCGTCCTCTCAGAGCGCAGTGCGCAGCGCTTCCCTCTAGCGCCCGGAGCGTCAGCATTTCACTGTGCGCGTCATGGCGGCACAGAGCCGTGCGCTGGTGTCGGGCCAGTGGTTGGCAGAAGCGATCAGAAATAACCTCCCCGGCCCCAAGCTTCGCATTCTCGACACTTCGTGGTATCTACCGAAACTGAACCGGGACCCTAAAGCTGAGTTCGCGCAGCAGCACATACCGGGCTCCTCGTTCTTTGACATAGACGAATGTGGCGACAGGAGCTCGGAGTTTGATCACATGCTCCCAACTTCCACCCAGTTCTCCCACTATGTAGGAGACCTGGGGATCGGCAACGACACGCACGTTGTCGTGTACGACACCAGCCCCTTTGGGGCGTACAGCGCGCCGCGGGTCTGGTGGATGTTCCGCCTGTTCGGACACGGTTTGGTGTCGGTCCTGGACGGCGGCATGAAGAACTGGCAGGCGGAGGGTCATCCGCTAACATCGGAGTACACCAAACCGGAGCGCCGGGAGTTCAAGGCCACGACTTTAAATCAGTCGTGGGTGAAAAGCTATGAGGACGTGCTGGAGAACATCAGAGCCAAGAAGATCCAGGTCGTGGACGCCAGGTCTGCTGGCAGGTTCAGGGGAATTGAGCCAGAGCCCAGGGATGGTGAGTAGCACAAAGTTTTAAACGAACAGACTGCTTTTAGTAGCACAAGGCAGAATTTGAGTTTCTATGATAAAGGAAAGTGCACAAGTAAAAATAGAAGCTTCTGCATAAAAATAATATTTTAATAATATTTTAATTCTGATAATCTAAAGTTTTACCAGTGGATTAAGGAAAATATAGGCAAGGCAAGTTTATTTATATAGCACAACTCATACAAAGAGTCATTCACAGTGTTTTACAGAAATACTAGACAAGTTAAAAATACATAGGCAAGAATCAAAATAAGAAACATCAAACAGTGGAAGATGAACCTAAAATTAAAGGAGTCTGAGTCCTGACTCTGGGCACGAGCAGAAGGCCTGTCCCTGATGGTCTCAGAGTTTCAAGATGGTTCATATGGCACCAACATGTCAGAGATGTGCTGAGCCATGAAGACACTTATACACGCTGTAACAGTAACAGACATGTGTCCTACACAAATTTCCCACAACTGGCCAACAGAGTGCAGAGACCTGAGAACAGGAGTAATGTGGTTGTACTTCCTGGTTCTAATCAGGGCCCGAGCAGCAGCGTTCTGGATGTTCTGCAGCTGCCTTACAGCTCGTTTTGAGAGCCCCGTGAACAGGCCGTTACAGAAATCTAACCTGCTGGAGATAAATGCATGGATGAGTCTCTCCAAGTCTGGTTTTGACATGATCCCTTTGATTCTGACAATGTTTTTGAGATGATAAAATGCTGATGATGTTATCGATTTAATGTGGCTGTTAAAGTTCAAGTCTGAGTCCATGATTACCCCGAGATTTCTAACCTGATTATTAAATTTTAGAGAAAGAGACTCGAGGTGACTGCTGACACTTTCTCTTTGTTTCTGTGGCCAAATATACAATATGTGCATATCGTTAAAGTAATTTTATGTTATCCTTGACATTATAATATCTTCATTGTCGAAATAAGCCATCGCTTGATTTAGTTAAAGCTTATTGTCGTAATAAAAAATGACTCAATGACCACTAACTAGATTTCACCTACTAGGCCTTCATCTGCAGAGAGTTTGCTCAGTTGTCATGTATACAGTTCAGCTGTCCTTAATCATGCACGACAGCTGAACCATCTCCATGGCATCGAAGATCATGAGGTGTGTCAGAAAGCCCCTAAGAAAACGAGTAAGTGAACTTTTAGGGGGTTTTGTTATTATTGTGCCAAATCTTCACAGTGTTTCTCTCGTCTCTGTCTCACCCTCAGACACGCTGCCGGGCCATTTCCCCGGAGCCATCAACATGCCGTTCACATCTTTCCTGGATGAGTCTGGAAAGGAGCTTGGGACGGAGGACCTGTCCAAGCTATTCAGGGAGGCAGGCGTGAACCTGGAACAACCACTGTGGGTGACCTGTGGTTCTGGTGTCACAGCGTGTCACGTCGTTCTGGCCGCTTACCTGCTTGGCCACTCTGGAGTGTGTGTTTATGATGGCTCCTGGTGTGAATGGTTTAAAAGGGCCTCTCCAGACCACATCGTCTCAGAGGGAGAGGGAAAGAAGGTGTGAATGAAAAGGGGGAAGTGAGTGGACCAGCAGGGATGTGATGTTGTTCTCATAAGTGAAAGCAGAGTGTTTACCGCCAACACTGTGACAGGACAAGACTACGAAACTAATACTGACTAGAAAAGTACATGTTGTACTAGGCTGTGCACAGTGAGGCTGTTATGAAACCGTTGTACTTTACATTATGCAAATAATCTGCATTTTCATTACAGGCAAGTCACATAATTTAGAAAATACTAATTGTTCTTTATTGTTGAACAATCCAAGACATTTTTGAGCCATGTTTTTGAAAACATGCCACTATTCTTGGAGAACTAAGTACAAGATGTATGTTAAATCGGAGGAGGTTTGATTTCTAGAAAAAGTGTACTTTCTTTTAGAGGAGGACGTTGTGAATATATTATATTCTATTAAAATAAATGAATGCTTAATGTCCTTGCTTTGTTATGCTTCAAACCAGTTTTTTTTTTTTTTTTTAATTGACCTAGCTCAGCACAGGGAGGGAAGTCCTCATCATTCAGTAACCAGAAAAGTAAATATTAAATTGTGTTACAAGGCTGTGGAAGATGGGGACATGTGTGTGTATAGAAGGTACTAATTAACCAAACTTCTCTCAACATTTATCAGATTATACGAAGTGATTTTAGTCTGTTTCTTATACCCTAAAAACAATCTTATGCTTAGGTGTTTCAACATTAAGTGTGAAGAAAGTACAACTTTCTGTTACATAACAGTAAGTAAAAACAACAAAAACAGAAGCAGATCAAAAGTCCACAAAAAGGTCTGCATTTACCCGGACTTGGGGACCAGCACATGAAGACACTGGATTGTTCCCCCGTTGTGGTTGCATTACAAGTACATAGATGTACAGTATAGTACTAAAACTGCTCAGCAATCCAACACCTCAAGATGAAAGTAAAGTGCACAGTGTAAACATGATAAATTAAACTGCTCTCTCCTACTGTAAAAACGTTTTAACAAAATACGTTTCAAATAGCATTTAAAAAAATACCAGAATGACCAAAAAGAGACTCATCTCTCATATGTAAACACAATATGTGTTTATATTTTTATAACTGTTCATAAAAATGAGTTGTTAAAATTATTCTTGTTCGCTTCACTTTTTCCGACGTGCTCACATCCGACTCCCCCGCCTCTTTCTCTGGCTCTGTGTATATAAGGACTGAAGGATTCATTTGCTACAGACTCATCTCTACCACATTTTCTTCGGAGACTGAGCACCATTAAAAGTCTGATACTGTGCAGACACAGGTGCTGCAGGACTACATTTCCTGATCACTGCACGTTACAAAGTTTGGTCACCTAGCAACAGGTCCACCTTGCAGTGTTTAAAGACAGCGAATCATCTGCCTCCATTTAACCCTATGCTCTGTATCCTCCAAAGCCGATCCTTGGTGCAGTCCCACCCCCACCTTGAACTCCTCTGTCACCCTTACAGCTCACCTCCCCACCTTCTCACTGCTCTCATACATGTCCTGAGGTGAAAGTATGAATATCATTAATAAAGTGGGTGATACTATAGAATTGACACATGACCCCGCACACACACACACACAAGTAATGAAATCTGGCACCACTTTCTCCCACAACCCAAGTTATGACTGGCTGGTTAACACTCTAAACTCACGTTACAGGACTACATTTACAATCACAACCACTTAAAAACTGCTTTTCTTAACCGTTGGTTGGTTCTGCTGTCTAAAGTTACATCCATCCATCCATTTTCTATACCCGCTTTTTCCTGAATCAGGGTCACGGGGATCTGCTGGAGCCTATCCCAGCTCTCTCTCGGGTGGAAGGCAGGGGTACACCCTGGACAGGTCACCAGTTCTAAAGTTACATTTACTGACCAATCTCTCCCAAAACAGAATTTACAGTGTCACACAACTTTCTCCAACTTATTAAAAACACTAACAAAACATTGACAGTCGACTCACAACCCAGTCAATGTTAGAAAAACGAGTTTATGTCTTACCTGTGGAAAATAAGGAGAGAGGAGCAAAGTAACTGTGCACCCTGGGTAGAGGTTCTTTGTTCTGGTGTGTAAGGAAGTAACGGTGCGCCCTGGGTGGAGGTTCTTTGTTCTGGTGTGGGAGGATCAATCCTTCAATCCTTATATCTTGACCTTTTACTTTCAGTTTTACATTTAGTATGAGTTATCGTGATAATTAATGCTAAGTCATCATTAACAGTAATTATGAAAGTGACTTAGGTGGCCAAGTATAGTGACCCATACACAGAATTTGTGCTCTGCCCAATTCTGTGCACACACACAGCAGTGAACGCTCAAGGCACCCAGGGAGTAGTTGGGGGTCCGGTGCCTTGGTTAAGGGTCGCACCTCAGTCGTGGTATTGAAGGTGCTGGCTATTCACTCTGTGCCACCAACAATTCCTGCAATTTTCAGGTTACAAGTCCGACTCCCTATCCATTAGGCCACGTGCCCTGGGTGTTATATCTCGTTCTCGATATTTTCGATATGATGCTCACTGAGTTATCATGAAAGCGAGTCCAAAAACATGTATGTCAGGTTGATTGGTGACTCTAAATTGCCCATAGGAGTGAGTGTGAGTGTGTGAGGTTGTTTGTCTCTATGTGGCCCTGTGATGGACTGGGGACCAGTCCAGGGTGGACCCCTGCCTTTCACCCAAAGAGAGCTGGGATAGGCTCCAGCAGATCCCCATGGTTAAGGAATAAGCAGGTATAGAAAATGAGTGGATGGATACTGAGGTTAGAGCTGCCAGGAAGGAGGCCTAGAGGAAGACCAAAGAGGAGGTTCTTGGATGTAGTGAAGGAGGACATGAGGATAGCTGGTGTGGGTGAGGAGGATACAGAGGATAGGGTTAAATGGAGGCAGATGATTCACTGTGGTGACCCCTGAAGGGAGCAGCCGAAAGGAAAAGAAGAATTTTTCAGCAGTGTTCATCTGTTTTTAAACCCCACTATACAGTCTTTCGACAATTTTGCATTTTTGTTGTTTCATTCTTGTTTTTCTTTCGTTAACTCATATATAATTCCTTCAGTTATTCCTTCCTACATTCCTTCACTAGACTGTCTTCTTTCATATTAGTTGAACACTTCTTTCTTTATCAGTTGAAAGCCAATTTATTTCTACTTCATTATATCATTCTGTTTCCACCCGTTTCAGCAATATTGAATAGTTTTTTAGCTAAACGATTTAAGCTTCCAACTCCAGGTTTACATTTCAGCTTTCAGGATTCTATTTCAGCCTTCAGCTTATTCAGCAACGCATTTCAGCCATTTTCAGCATTGGTACAGTACACAGTGAAATAAACAATGCACCAAGTGGTACACAAAAAAGAGATTACAAAACAAAGTGCAAAAAAGCAGTAGGTAGTGAAAAACATACAAAACAACATAAAACTATTGTATGAACACAGTGAAAACAGCAGGAAGTAAACATGATAACATGAGGGCAGACCAGACATAGTTCTATGTAAAATACACAGTCTGATGTTGCTGTGTACAACATTCATAAATTACAGGTTGAACAGTTATTTTAAATTGTGTAAATAGTGATGGACAGATCTCATGATCACTACAGGTTCATTCACACTACAGAAGATTGTTGCACTTAATTGTCTAAAGAACAAGTCTATGAATAACTTTCAAATATTGGTGTTTTTTCTGCACCTATGTGTCTGTATTTGTGTTTCTAATCTTTTATTTTGTTCTCATTCATTTTATGTATTTTAGTTCATTTTAACAATGTTTTATCTTCAATTTAATTGATTTTATTCCAGTTTTGCTTGTTTGTTTTTAATGTTTTTGTTTTTTCCGCTGAAAAGGACACTGACCTGCCTCTGTGTAATTAATGTGTAAATATGTTTTCTAAGACCCACTTCTTGTCCTGCAGGTTCAAACACATTATTTAAGATCTTCCATGTTTTGGTCACAAAGCCACATACACAAGTTGCAGAAGTACATTAAACGAAACCAAGAAGAGTTATTTTTAAGCCCTGTCATAGCTAAACTTCACCTATGACCATGGCACTAGACTCACAGTGTAACCATAACTAATTCAAATGTAAAGATCACTTGAATAAATAGATTGTTCACCTTAGATAACCTTAGATTAGTACACTGAACAATGACAAAGATTTGTCACTGGTTAGTAATTTGGGTCATAGAAGTTTGCAGGCTGGTTGGAGGGAGAATAAAAACCTATAAGTGGTTTTAAATCAGTGTCTGAGGTCTGTTGCCAGTGTCCTCATTCGCCAGGACATCCATCCACCCATTTTCTATACCCCCTTATTCCTTAAGGGGGTATAGATTAAGGAATAAGGGGGTATAGATCTGCTGGAGCCTATCCCAGCTCTCTTTGGGTGAAAGGCAGGGGTCCACCCTGGACAGGTCCCCAGTCCATCACAGGGCCACATATAGACAAACAACCTCACTGT
The DNA here is from genome assembly GCF_900324485.2 of Mastacembelus armatus. Lineage (NCBI taxonomy): Eukaryota > Metazoa > Chordata > Actinopteri > Synbranchiformes > Mastacembelidae > Mastacembelus > Mastacembelus armatus. The sequence continues at coordinate 20,666,959 of NC_046640.1, forward strand.
TGGTTCTACTCAAACATTTAACAAGAGACACGTTGCATCTTTTCAGGCTGGGATCAGCTCGTGGCTGCAAGAAGACGTCTCTTCTTGGGTTTGTGGCTGCAGCCCCGAGCTTCACACAGACTTCTTTATTTATAGCAAACAAGGTTACACAATAGTTGCACAGAAGACCTTTAACATATATCACGTTCGCTTTAGAAACAAGGAAACTGGCTTTTGTCCCTATAGATTCATGAAGTTCAACCAGGGGGCACTTGGTGTCACAAGTTCCTTGCCCCAGAGCGGGTCTGTTTCACTTCCTAAACGCATACATTCTTTCAACATATGCACAACTGACATGTGTTGAGCGGTCAACATTCAAAGCAGTCAAAAGTTCAATGTCTCAACAAGATCACATGTACATTTACTTATAGCAGTGAATAAATTCTATGATAAACAATTTAGACTTTTGATCCTAACACTCACACACTCACACTCACTCCTTTGGGCAATTTAGAGTCACCAATCAACCTGACATACATGTTTTTGGACTGTGGGAGGAAACCAGAGTACCTGGAGAAAACCCACACAAGCACAGGGAGAACATGCAGACTCCACACAGAAAGGCCAGGTTGTGAACCCATGACCTTGTTGACCTTCTTGCTGGGAGGCAACAGTGCTAACCACTCATCTATTTAGAAATGGAACTTAACCGTTGAGAGTATGATGTTTCATTTCCCTCCATCTCTAAACTTTCCAATAGGTCAAACCACAACTATGCTGAGTAAACATTTCTCATTTTGTGTCATTAAATATTTTTATTTTATGCATTACAATATTTTTTTTTCAGATAGTAAGACAAAACTGACATTTATCATAAATTTCACAGCTAAAGGCAAGTTAATGTTAAAAAATAAACGAGAAATAAAACACACAGCAAACCTTCTATAATCATTTTCAGAGGGATTCCTTTATCAGCCTTCTGAATGTAATGTAGTGGGAAAGAATTAATGCTTAGAACTAAATGTAACGTAAAATATATTTTATTTTCACTGGAAACTAAAAACACACACAAAATATTATATAGGGAATAACTGAATAGGAAAGAAACTTTTTTCCTCATCCAAACATAGAAGCCATTACTTTGCAGTAAAAAAGTTTAAAACATCTAAAACAAAATTTTCTGCTCATCAACATGAACTAAAGAACATTCTTTAAAATTCAGCAAGTCTATGTCAAATGCAGCCCAGAGTATGTATTGTAATCAAGGTTCAAGCTTTAATTTACACATCAGTAAAAAAATCAGAACTGCAGTCTATCTAATGACAATCACAATATATTCATAAAACCCAGTGAATTGTGTTGTGAAGTGAAGTGTATTAAAAACACAAATCCTGAGGCCCCATAGTGGCCTGGTGGCTAAGACCTGTACTATGTAAACCATAATGTCCCTGGTTTTGGGACATTTGTATCCTCTCTCCTCACATATTCTCTGTTTCTGGACTATAATCAATCAATGGCAAGAAAAAGTAAAAGTAAAAGTAAAGTCATAGAAATCATCAAAACAACAGTCAAAGCAAACAGGGATAATAACTTGACAAAAACAGTTGAGACCAGATCCTCAGCCTCAGGCCTGCAGGGACATTTAGCAGGTAATTCCTGCTGTTTCTCTTTACTTCTGTTGAGTTTTGTCTGAAGTTTTTTTCCTCAGAGAGAAAATGAAATATTGATAAACATTTTACATAGATCAAGTTATTACAAATAAGACTTAACTTTTCAGTGTCAACATTTACTGCGCTGATATTTTTCATATATAATGCTTATGAATACATTAAAGGATGTTTCTATTCTCTTGAGAAACATCAGCTGCAGTTCGACATATACTAATAATGTGAAAAGGAATTTTAAAAAATGCTCAACAATGCTCTCATGAGACTGTAGTGAATGTCATGCACATATAATTAACCAATTAGCTTCATGATTTCTAATTAAATAAAATCGTCATCTCTGAACGGTTAAGCTGTGAATTATTAGTTATCCTAAGCAATGTATGTGATGTCAGCTGTTGCTATATTACATTGAGGCAAAAGGAAAAACACATAGACCACAACAAACATCCACTTATACGTAGATGAGCCTAAGATATAAATACTGTGATAGGATGACCTGTCAAAAAAAGCTCCCAATTTAAGCACTGCACTCAGAAAGAAAGAAAGATGAAATCAATCTGTTATATCCATTGCATATATGATATACAGAAACCACTGAATGGTGCAGGTGCTAACGATCGTAACATGCAGATACAAAAAGGTGATTGGCAAGGTTGCAGCTGAATTATTTATTTTTTAATTACAAACCACACTGAAGCTCATTCTGTGAAAAAAAGTCAATTAAGCTGTTATTTTAGCTTAGCTTTTGTTAGCTTAGCTTATTTTATCTTAGCTTATCTTATCTTAGTTTAGCTTATCTTATGTTAGCTTAGCTTAGTTTAGCTTAGCTTATCTTATCTTATTTTAGCTTAGTTTAGTTTATCTTAGCTTATCCCATCAATAGCAGTGGTCAGCCTTTTGCATAAATTAACTAAATGGTTATCTATGTATGAGTAGCTTTCTTGGACAAATCTATAAATAGCAATCAGTCTGGCCAAAATATATTAATAATATCCGTAAATAAAAATGACTGAATCATCCGACGGTCTGAACTTACCATCACCAAAGCCACAACAAAGATGGCCGACCTTCCCGACCAGGGTCCTCTGGGCTGTCCCGTAAACTGCCTGAAGGTCCTCACGAAATAAACAAATTGGGGTCCTTTCGTATGATAGCTAAGTGTCGAAACGCTGTTACGAGTCACATTGTTTTACACAACTGTGGTGAAATTCTCCCAAAAATAACAGCAGTATTATTCGTTAAGTATGTTTGAGGAATGTAGATAAAGTCGAAGTTTCCCTCGGTGTGGTCTTTTATGCCCAATACTTTTGTTTTTCATCGTCGAAGGGTGTGTTTGTTTTTCGGCCGCCGTCAACACAGCAGTAACGTTAGCGCTATCGAAGCTAACAAGCTAGTCCCAAACCCCCGTGTCGTTAATTTTGATATTTAGCCAAAGAAAAACCAGGTAAGTTCAGCCGGAAGGACGTGATTTATCACTAAACCCGCTCGGGTTGTTCTTGTTGTGTAGTTGGACGACAAAGCCAACGCTGGGTTGTTGACAGGCTGAATTGAAAATCTTGTTTTGTGGCTGTTTTTCCACAGGGAGGCGTTGATGAGCAATAATGTCTGGTATCGCTCTTAGCAGACTGTCCCAGGAACGCAAAGCCTGGAGGAAAGACCACCCGTTTGTGAGCACACATTTATTTAGCACTGTCAACCTTATGCATAATAGATAACCATTTCGTTAAGTTGCACAAAAAGGCATGTCTACTGACGTTTGTGTCATATGACCCACACAGGGGTTTGTTGCTGTGCCCACTAAGAATCCTGATGGAACCATGAATCTGATGAACTGGGAGTGTGCCATCCCCGGAAAGAAAGGAGTATGTTTCTGCTGCATGTTGTCCAGTTGCATATCAGAGTGGCCCAGCTGTGTTCACAGAAAGGCCGAGATTGAAACTAAGTGAAAATGAAAACGTTACACTCAAAGGACAGACATAAGCAAGAGGTTTTCTTGAGTTTATCTTTTGGCCTTGTGCTGGAAAAATATTTTCAAGACTTGAGGAGCCATATGATGAGTTTTTTGGGGGAGAAAAGAGATCTTGCAACAGAGAACAGCAAGCGAGAGTAGTGGTGTTTCATTTTCAGTATGGTTACATAATATTCAGGTGTTTCTTTTAATGTGTTGCCCTGATAAACTACATTCAGTTGGCAGTTTATTAGGTACACTCACTAAAAATAATGTGGTCCAATACAACACACAGAATAAATCTATCTTTATGAAAGTCAATTCTCGCAGGGTTGCTGTATTAGACCGCATTAGTTTTGGCTATGAGTATCTAATAAACCTCCAACAATATGGCAGTGTTTCTAAGGTCATTTGTGGATTATGTTTGTTTAGTCTTTTTACAGTTGTTAAATATCCCTTTTCATTTTCTGAGCGAGCTCACTAAAGCAGCTGTTATTTCGTCACTCTCTTGTTAGACCTTGTGGGAGGGAGGGCTCTATAAACTCAGAATGCTCTTCAAAGATGACTACCCTTCCTCCCCACCCAAATGTGAGTACCACTTCGCACTGAGTACTTGGTTTCATTTTATGCTCAAGGGCAGAAATTTCCATGCAGCTGTCTATTCAAACTACAGAGGAAAAGCCTTGAGAATCAGTTTTGGCAACAACGTATAAACAATCAACCCTGAGCAAATGACGTCACTGTCTAAGTCGCTTTTTGGTGTTTGTGAACAATGTTCAAAGGTGCATCTTGTACATTACATGCAAAAATCATGCATGGTGTCACTGCTTTTAATGAATGCCCTGTTACTGATCTTAAACTCTTAACACCTGAAGGTTCTTATTACTAAGGAATTGGCATGTTCGGATCAACTGCTGATCATCATCTGTACCTTTTGCTTTGAGGTTGATTGACTTAATTTTAATCATCATAGTTGGACACTTTGTGTCACTGACTTCCTGTATTTGACTTAAACCAAGTACTGAAGGTCCTTATTCAGAACCAAGAAGTTGATCAGATTCAGTTTCACCCTTTTAATCATTAAAATGTTGATGTGAGGTGAAGAGTCTGTGTAGAGTCTTCTTAGAGTTGTGTCTTTGAATATGAACATGTAGTTTTGCTTCAGCCTTTAAATTCCTGACTGTCTTTTCAATGATTTTCACTCAGGCAAGTTTGAGCCACCAATATTCCACCCAAACGTCTACCCATCAGGCACTGTGTGTCTGTCCATCCTGGAGGAGGACAAAGACTGGAGGCCGGCCATCACTATCAAACAGGTGACACACTGTCACAAACACCAAAGTTCGATTGTTTACTTGTTTACTTTTAGGATATTTGAAATTATCACCATTGGCTTTGGGATCATAGGCCGGTTATTGTACTGTTACTGTATTGTGTAGTGACTGGACGTGACAGTGTGTGTTTGTGTGGATCTAGCAGGAGTAATTAGTGTTCAGACCAACTGACTGTCAGACTGACTGGAGGATTACTGCCTGTGTTTTCAGATCCTGTTGGGTATCCAGGAGCTGCTCAATGAGCCCAACATTCAAGACCCAGCACAAGCAGAGGCTTATACAATTTATTGGTAAGTGTGACTGCTAGTTGTCATCCCCTATATGTCCTGTAATTAAGCCTGAACAAATGATGTCTTATTTAACATTTTAAAACAATTGAAATGCGTTTTTACTACTGCCACATTTGCACCAGTTATTTGTAGTGTTGTTCTGCACATCACAGACCTTCTTGTTAAGTGATGGCCTATACTCTTGGGAAATGTAGATACTTTGAGTTAGTCGAGATGACCTTCAAGATAGGCGGTGCATTTGCAGGGCAGCACTCTGTTTTCAAGATATCACAGATGTTTGAAGACCAAAGGCGAGTCATAGCAGATTAGAAGAGTGGGATGTTTTCTGATCATTCAGTACTTCATGTACTTTGTTATCTTAAAAATGGAGCCTCTATAGAAATGTATTAAAAACAAGCTTCAAAATGTCTGTCTCTCTTTTTTGTGTGTGTTGCAGTCAGAACAGGATGGACTATGAGAAACGGGTAAGGGCACAGGCCAAAAAGTTTGCTCCCACATAAGGAGGAGACCTTGCCTCCCTCTGGCCTCAGCAGCCTGAACTGATCGAGGTTACACACAGGAGGCAGGCAGCACCTGAAGGACCACTCCAATAAGAATCCAGATTTGAGTATTAATATCCTATTACACAGGTGACGAGAGAACCTGTATTTCCTTCTTTCTTCTGTTTTGAAACAGCCAGCGTTCACTAAGATCATAATTTTACCCGTCTTCAAGAAACGACTGTTATATAAAAAATAGCCGTCGGTCCTGTAACTCAGCTGTCAACATGACCCTGCTTTTTGTAGCTCTTGTATAATCCATATCTCCAGTTTTGTCATGGGTGCAGTTGCGCTCTATCATGCCTACAGTAATACTGTAAATCATGCTAATGTATTGACAGCGCTATAAAATTACTCTGTGTAATGTTCAGTCGGCTGTGACGGGAGGAAATTCTTAAAGTTCTTGTTTTTCTCAAACCGTCAAACCCCAGAAGTATTGTAGTGTTTCATCAGTGTTGGCATCTCTAGGACAAAGCAGCCAGAAGCACAAAGGAGGTTAATCCTTCCTTTATGCTCTTGATCCCTCTGTTCATTCCTGTCACGTATCTGTCAAATTAGTTTCCTGAAAAGCATCGAAGTAATGCTATCAACTCATCACCTTCAAGACAATCCTGGCACGTGCATGTTGGTGGTGAGAGAAACCCTGGAGGTCGTGATCAGAACAGGGTGGCGAGGTCACATCTTTGCTTCTGCCAGTGAACCTAAATCATTTTTTTAAGATTCTTTTTGTGAATCCAACTGCGGGTGAAGCTGTCACAGAGATGGACTTCAAGCATATCCAACACCATCGTCTATTTCCCAACGTACTATAGTATGAGATAGAGGAGAAGCTGCATAGTGAAAGTAAGAAGAACTGTTGCTGTGTGTTCATTTTGGCTCTGTTCATGCAGTCGTTGTATCCCATGATGTTACATAAATATAAACATGTAGAAATCCAAACAGAAACTGAGAGATCCTCTTTGGTTTGGCCTCTCAACCAGCACGAGATACAGATGAAAATGCACTTGAGAGTAAACAAAGGCCTGGGATTTTTTTGGCCTCTAGATGTATAAGTGCATGTATATAATATAAATAATGAGAAATCGTGGAAGTTATGTTTTATATTGTTTTAGCCGGTTGACATTTGTGTGTGCTATTATAACAAAGAACACAATAAATGGCATAAAATTGTGAAATAAATGGCATAAAATTGTGAAATAAAGTTGAGTTGATTGCTTTTTTTTTTTTTTTTTTTTTTTTAAGGAAAGTGTCCTGTGAGTGTGTGTGTGTGTGTGTGTGTGTGTGTGTGGCTTTGTTGTTAAAATGTTAGAGACATTTTTTCTTCATAAATACAAAAGTCTGCTTAGAGAGACTTAACTGAGATTTCAGCCTCGACGTGATCTGCTTAATGTTTTTCTGCACTCAGTGTTGTCCTTAAAGCAAGAAGCACTTGATCATAAATAACATACATATTGCGCAAAGTAAGTGAATGTACTTACTTTGTACTTAATTTCAAATGACCCATTTTTGTTTTTTTTGGTTTTTTCCAGTTGTGGGTTTTTTGTTTTCCTGTCCAATAGTGAAAGGTAATATGATGCTCTCTGGTGGTTTGTACAAAATTCTTAAGAAATTTAGCACCTTTTTGTTTTTCATCTCTCCTGCGGTTTATTACCTCAGAACGAGCACACTTGGCCAAAGACAAAAAGTGGCAAATACGCAGTTGAGAACTTTACGTTTTTGTCTCTATTTTGCACCTAAAAGCTAACGAGTGATGGTTTTCTGTTGAACCATGTTGTGTTGCAGGTGAGGGCTATGTTGATCCTGGATCCTCCTCCTTGTGTCCCCACAGCCTGGGCCACTTTCTCTGCACCAACATGTTTCCAGGTCTGTACTTCAAAGTTCACTCGTTTTACGTTCTTGACGTCCCGTCATAGTTTTCCATCAATGTGCAGTTTACTATAACTCTGCTCGAAAACAGTCCATGATGTAGAGTTTGCACAGTGCTGCTGTTGGTTGAAGCCTGTGGGAACATGTGGACGGTCACAGCACTGACAACTGGTCATCAGGTGGGCAACCCATGTTCCTCAAGGGCCAACTATCCCCAGCTAACCCTCGTCTGAGATGGTCTTAGAATGGGGGATAGTTGGAAAACTCGAGTGGCCCTCGAGGGACGTGCAAGGCCCACCCCTGGACCAACAGGACAAAAATGTTGTTTTACAAGCTGTGCTGACATGGACACACTGGTCTAGTTAATGAAAGGAGTCCTGGGTAGCTGAACCAGAATCTGTCTCGTCCTGGTGAACATTTCAGCTGTGTGTGTTCCTGTGCAGCGACGCACTGACTTCCTCTCATAAACTGTTTGCTTTCATGCCAGGTCTGGAAAATTGTATGGCTCATTCCTAATTCAGGTTTTTTTTTTTTTTTATTAGCAAATATTAACATGTCTAACTGAAATAGTGAACATTTAGTCATAACGTGGCTGCAAACTCTTTTTTTTTTAAATTTATTCCCCCCCTCCATTTACATATGTTTGACATTGAAATCCCTCACTAAGGTTCCTACATCCACCACCCTCCTACTGCCTGCACCACCATCCACCCACTGCTGGTTTGATCATTGGACTAATGAAAAATATTGTCCTTCCTTCTGTTCCTCTTTCTGCACAGTGGTTTCAGAAAGTGTTCAGATCGTTTCACACTTTGTGTTGTAAATGTCTTTTTAAATCCATGTAATTTCAATGTTTGCACATCATTCTGCACTTTATAACCCATGGTTTCACAAATCTTTGCAAATTTATAGCGCATTATTTACAAAACCTTTCAGACATTTAATACTTTGTAGAAACAATATTTATATGTTGCCATTGTGGTTGAAGCCACAGTAGGTTTATTTCTTTCTGAAGTGTTTTTTAATGTTTTCATTGTTTATATAATGCATTACTGCAGCTGGTTTGCAGTCCAGCGGACAAACAGGAACTTCGTGAAATAGCAACCACAAAATAAGGTCCTGCTTCGTGCCCCGAGACCACAACACATCATATGTGTCATTTACACATTTGGCTACTTTGGAAGTACAAAAATAAGGTGTGATTTCAGCAGCATGTGTTGCTAAACTTATGCTGCATTACCAAAAACAAGAAGACGGTCATCTCAGAGAATGAAATAATACTGAAGTTACTAGTTAGAAAACAGACTTCCATGATATCCCTTTGGTTTAGGCCTAAACAGACTGCAATCATTTGGGTGCAACAGCATGACTTGTGTGTGCATTGTTAGAAATACACTTCATAAATGATTGGTAAACTTGCATTTGGTTAACTGGTGAGAATGTGATGAGTGTTGTCTGAAATTTAGGGTACTTGATGCACACAGAAGTCCCTAATCATACCAAAACTGAAGGACCTCAACCGCTGAACTCGAACTGTAGCTGTAGGGGATATTTACTGCTCTGTGTGATGTGTAAATGCAGCAGAATGGAGGTGGTTTCACCAGAAACCACTGAAACTTGCCTTTTGTCACAACCTGCTGCCTCTCTTGTTAAGTCAAACCTATATGACGACTATATGTTGAGATGTGATCTGTTCTTTACTACATAGATCAGAGAAACTGGGTGGAGAGGACTGTTTGAAGATGCATACAACTGACTCAACAATGTACTGAAAACTTTCAAAATAGCCCAGCTAAAGGAAGCAGTCATCCACAGGGGAGTAGACTTAGCTGGCAAAATATAGAAATTCTTGTTCTTCAGTTTTAAATAGTTCTTACATGTAAAATAAGATCATAGTATTAATGTGGTCGTTACCCTGGTTGTTACCCTGGTTGGGGAGTTTTAACCATCAACAAGTAAACATTTCCCGTTGGTTCATGACTTGGTTAAAAATAACAGCAGCACGTTAGTCAGCTGCCATCAGCATTTAGTGCAGAGTTTAGCGCAGACTCTTCATTCATGTCACTTTTCTTTCACATAAGAAGATGAAGACCTTGTGTTAGGCTTTGGGGCTGTAGTGGATTAATATGCAGCTTTGTGCACCACCAGATACTGAGCTTAATCAACTCTGGTCCCTGTTTACAGGAACTAAAGGTAATTTATTGTTTGACATCTGTGTTTGATGTCGATCACAATAGTAAATCAAGTGTAGTAGCAGCTTTTCTTAAATTAGCACATTATATATTTCACCCTGTAAGATTCAATAGTTGCCTCATGTTTTTACAAAGTTACTAGTTTTGTAATTGAGTGTACCCTCCCTTGTTATTGTTCTCACCTCCTTCCCACTAAGCGCGCCCCCCCCCCCCCCCCCCTGTCTTTGTGGTGTGGTGATGGAGACTGTTTTCTTGTTGTCTCTGAGTGTAAACATCACTCTGGTCTTGTTAGCAGCTTCCCCCCTCAGTCACCACGGAGTTTGACCTTTTGACAAGTGCTGTGTGCTCTTCTTCCTCCCACAACGCCTCTGCAGCCCAGTCTCTGGCTCCCCTGCCACCACCGACACCTTAGCAACTGCAGGAACGGGTGGGGGGGGGTGTGCATCAAGTCAGCCTCTTGCCTACTGCGGGCCCGAACACACTCAGACGCCTAAACTGCTGATTGCTGGGTTCCCATATACTGTGTTGCAATAGGTGTGTGTGTGCGAAGGCTTTGTAGGTCTTTACATACGGCATGGAGAGTGTTGCACAATGGCCTTTCATTGAACTTTAAGACTTAAATGAGATACTGGCACGTACATAAAACCTGCATTGATATGATCAGTTCTGTTTGCTCTGCGTTCACAGATTGCCGTTTGACAAAGGTTTCAGTGTAATTGGGTGAAAATATACTCTTCTCTCTTTCGCTACCACTTTTTTCCCCCTGTTCTCCGACGTGGCTCAGTTTTTCATTATTGCTTGGAAATTTTTGTTCTTTAAAATCCAAGCAGAGTTTCAGAGACGTATTTCATGTGTTGTTACCTCCTGATTGGTTTATTTTGTTAGTTATTAATTATCATCATACAAATAAGACATACAGTAATAATATACACTTCATATGCACAAACAGCTCTGTATATATTTATATGCACATTCTGACAATACCATTAGACAAGTACGTTAACATCTTTAAAATAAGTTATTAACATCCATCCATCATCTAGACCCCCTTATTCCCTAACCAAGGTCACAGGGATCTGCTGGAGCCTATCCCAGCTCTCTTTGGGTGAAAGGCAGGGGTCCACCCTGGACAGGTCCCCAGTCCATCACAGGGTAAGTTACTAGCAGTCCAGTTATATTAGTCAGTGTTAAGGTAACTAGTTATTGATGATAAGACAATGTATGAATCTGTGATTTCACGTTAAATGTGTTAATAGAAAATCATTTTACACCCATATTGCACTTTAGAAGAAATGGGATTAGCAATTGGAAAAATTACTGTACACACAGATGGTGTGTCCAGTTTTTTATTTAACTTAAGCTTCTAAATAAATGATTAATAAAAATAAATGCTATAAATAAATTAATAAATGATTATTCCCACTGGATGAGCAATAGGAGCACACCGAGTGTTTTTTCTACAACTTACAGAAAATCTCACAAGAAAAGGGAAAATATATAAAATGAAAGAACCTTCATATCTCTCTACCTTTTATAACCTCAGCTCTACAAAAATGTTCATACAGCCCTTAATGTATTGGACACTTGTCTCCTCTGGTCACGTGTCCTTCATTTTGAAGCTGATTAACAGAAGTCTGCGGTTCGATGACCTTCCAACCGAGCCAGCTGCTTCTTTATCTTTCACCGTCTTTCCTCCCTAGAAACACACATTTATCTGCAGCAGCAGTGGGTTTGATGCTTTACAGCTATTTTCTGTGTGTGCTGCATCTTAAATAACCCACGGTTCTAAATCTGGTACCTTTAGCCCCTTTAAACCTGCTGAATCTACAGTTTAAGCTGAGTTTCCCTAACAAAAACCACTTCACAGGACAACGTGCAAGTTTCTCTTTATACAACCCACTTATGTTGTGATTGAAACAGGATGTGGTGTTGCTTTGTATTTCTTCAGTGCAATTATTATTTTAAAAGCCATGGTCGGGTCCAGGTGGCTGCTGAGGGAGGTGAGCTGAGCAGGAGGAGGCGCTCTTCTCTGCATAACTCCCCCCTCCTCCTCACCCGGGTCCCCCCCCGCTGCCCGTCCCCGCCCCCCTCGCTCTCTTTCTATCACTCACGGCTTCATGAGGCTTCCTGTAAAGGCCCACACAAGCTGTGGTTACAAGTGGAAAATCTCACTGGGCACTTAAATGACGAGAGAGGGGTTGAGAATGAGGAGCCGGAGGGATGAGTGTGAGTGACAGAAAGGGGGAGGGGGGGGGATAGTTGAATAGAAAGAAAGCAGAACAAAAAGAGAGAGACTGGGAGGAAATTTAAACTCGCCAGTCCAGAGGAGGAGACTGTTTTGTCTCGAAGACCCCCTGCTGCCTTTACTGACCAAGACTGAAAAGGTACTGTCACTTTTTTCCTTCACAAACACCATTTAGAATAAAAATACAAAATGAATAATATAGTATTCTTTTAGAAAACTTGTCTTTGCATTCATTCTTTCTAATGCGGGTAAACACTACATGTTTTTTTTCCATTTATAGCACTGGCTCTTGCTGTTTGGTTGTAGGTGTTAAGTAGGTTTCCTGGTGCTGTTATTATAAGGGGCAAGTGGTTTTGGTTCCGCTCTACATTCTTATATAATATGCAATTCAGTTACGGTGACACATCTGCATCTTCACTCTACAGTTCTGCTCGTTTCAGGCTCTGATGGAAAACCCAGTGTCTTCGTAGAAATTTCCTCTTCGTTAGGTCACAGAAACATAATCTGTTGCTTGTAAATAATCAACAGAAATCTGTTTTCTTCAGTATGACTGTAACACATTACACACACACACACGCTAAACTAGATGAGTAATTATCAGTGTGGTCAGCAGCGAGCTCTTACTGTAGCACACAGTTAATTGATCTTCTGTTGGTGCACCAGTGCAGGTGTGAGTGTTTTAGGTTTCACTTGTAACTGCTGCTTTCTCAGGATGAGTATTTAGCTCACTGTGGATCTAGATTTGTTTCGAGCCGCTTGCTGGCAGTCGGCTGATGTTCTTTCCACTTCCAGGTTTCAGAATCTAGTTTCTCTCCATTAAATGAAAATTATCATAGAGAGGTAGAGAGTCTGGTAGTTCATTCTGCTGAGCTGTCATCTTTACCATCACTTAGAGATACTTTAGGTGCTGCTGTTGAGTTAAACATGTATCCAACCACGTTAGTCTTTTTTTTACTCTTGTGTGTGACCAGTTCTCTTCTGAACATGTATCTAACAATATTCATTCTGCTTTTCTTTCCAGTGCACAGTATGTACTGATCCTCTCTGGGCACAGTCATATCGTGGTCATGGCCATGGAGATGCTGTGGTCCTTACACCTGCTGCTGGTTCTGTTGTCAGCCCCTGCAGCCCAGTCCCACAAAGGCTCACAGGGTATGACTTTTATGTTTTTGGTCATTAGGAGAGGAAGCACTAAATTGTTCATTAAAATGTTGGCACAGTCTTTTTTTTTTTCTCTTTTTTTGTGCTGTATCAGTAACATCACTGCAATCACGACAAAAATGACATCCTCCAAAAAACTCTTTTGCAACTACACTTTAAGCAGAGATCGGTGAAGGACAGGTGCAGTGGTACTGATAAACAGACCCCACCTAATCTCTTCCTCTCTTGTTTTGTCTCTGGCGCTCAAGGACTCTCCTGCGTGAATGACTTTGTCAGTACTGTCAGCTGTACACACGACAGCACCACACTGGCTCCTGCTGTGGACTGCTGGATCCTTGGTGTTCAGAGAACCTGGGTCTTTAACGCCGGCGTCAGACGACCCAAACTAACCATGTAAGAGTTTCTAGATATTCAGCTGCCAGTGTACAGTGGATTTGCTCCATTTCTTGGCAGATTCCATGAAAAGAAAACAAAGCTCATTTTAACAGCAGATGGATTGTTGTCCTTTCTTTTATTTAGTCAAAGCTGCAAAGTGAAACACAGAAACTCTCCACCAGGCTGCAGTTTAGTCTTTGAAAATAAAGTAAGTCACACACAGTGTCCATGCACAAGAACATGTGCATCATGGACTTCTTTATGACCTTTCTTTTCCTTTTCAATCCCTGTTTGACTTTTTATTTTAGTCAAAATGCTTCAGGAAGATGCTGCACTCAGCTGAATAAGAAATCTAAGATCCACTATTTGTTGCCGCTTTATCCAAACCGTGTCTGTTCTCACTGGCTTTCCCTGCAGAAATTCAACTATTTTGATGTCATGCCCAACATCAGCATGGAGTGTAATGGCACGCTGTTGGAGTCGCACATAAATTATAAACCAGTCGATCACAGTGAGTGGCCTTCTGATTTTTTGAGTGTTTTTTTTTTTTTTTTTGACAAATAAATAAATAAATAAATAAATAAAAACTTCTGGCTTTGTTTCTAAGTCATCGGGAGGCCGTGTGCAGCTTCTGTGATAAACTGGTGAACTTTTCTGACCGTCATATGCATGTGTTTTTGTGTGTGTGTGTGTGTGTGTGTGTGTGTGTGTGTGTGTGTGCAGTTAAAATGCAGCCCCCAGGTGTTCCCAATATCAGCAGCACAGTCAATGAGACGTGGATATCATGGAGTCCGGGCAGCCCTCTCTCTAACCTTATCAAATCCTTTAACTTCCAAGTTCAGGTCAAACACGCAAACCAGTCATGGAACGTGAGTTCCTACACATATTATATGCATATAAATATATATATATATATATATATGTATATATATATTTTTTTTATTATACTTTAATTCTATTAATACTGTTTAACATCTGTTACTTCTCCTTTCCCTGAAGTTTGCATGTATTCATACACATGTGTTTGTACATAACATCTGTTTCTCACACTGTAATTTTAACACCTGTTACTTCCTCTTCCACTGTGGTTTGCATGCTTATATTTACTTGGTTGGAAAAAATAATGCTCTTCAGTCGAACTAACTTGACAATTTGATATTGTGGTTGTTAAGATGCACCCTAATCTGGCACATTTCCATCAGGACGCCAGAACTTTGTCCACGCAAGAACAAAAGCTGAGCGTAGCTTCTCAGCAACTGAAGGGTCCCTACAAGGTTCGGGTGAGAGTGAAGCCCTATGACATCTCTACCGTCCACTGGAGCAACTGGAGTCCAGCAGCAACCTGGATAGGAGCATCAGATGTGCCAGCACCACAGGATCCAGGTAACAGCAGGACAAATATAAGGGCAACACCTCACAGCCTCCACGGGTCCCCAGCTGCGATGTGGTTTTAGGTCTTTATTAAAACACAGGCAGGAACAGCAACATGTCTCAGGGTGTTTTCTTGTAGGTGTTTGTACAGGGAAAGTATTTTGCACACTATAATGTCAGCTCTGTGTTTCAGACTGGTTTCTGGTGAAGAGGTCAGTGGTGATGCAGGGAGTGGTGCTGAGCGTGGGTGTTGTTATCATAATGCTGGTCCTTTACAGGAGTTGGATGAGCAGGGGGTGAGTATGTTTGATTTAAGTGTGTGTGTGTGTGTGTGTGTGTGTGTGTGTGTGTGGGTAGCATGTCCAATCTAATCCCTGTGTTATGGTCTTTCAGTCGTCTCAAAGGGAAGCCAGTACCGAACCCTTCCCAGTACTTCCACACTCTCCACTCTATCCATGGAGGAAATCTAAAGGTAAACATCAATGCTCTTACCAAACATGCATCAGTATCGTACTACATGGAACATTTCGACTCCTGTTTCAGAGGCTGCGGGTGTTACCACACAGGTTCATGAACTATTTATACACACAGAGGCAATGTGATCATATTCATGTTGCAACATCAAGGCACATTGATCTATTATTTCAATTTATTTACCTTTTGCTCTGTGAAGGGTGTTTAGCAGGCAGAGAGGGGGATAAGGAATCATTTGTATTGTTATTGATATATTTTATTTGGAGCTTCCAGAGTTCTTGGAGCTGGGTTATAATTTAAGATATCTCAGCTCTGAGCATGCTTTTTAAATCTGTCTTTTCTTACAAGACTCTTAAATACTAAATTCCTGCATTATCCCTTCAAGTTATCATGAGGTAGCATTTGAGGTTTACGAGGTCATAGAATATTTGGATCCATTTTCTGTGAAGCTTTATGGACATTGAACAATTTAATGAACATAGATCAACCCTCCCACATTAAACGAGCAGGATCCTGCACACTGCTCACACCAAAGCTGAATACTAAAGCAAGCGGAGCCTTAGCAGAGTGGTTAGCGGGGCCCTCAGCCACTGAATGACCTCCTTGCCTATTTTCAGTTTGGGTTTAGGTTAATAAGAACTAACATAGCGCCACTTTCTTCTAACCACTGACTACCAGTACAAAGGACAGTGCTGTGGCCGCAGTGTGCCCCAGATTACAAAAATCCAGAGAACATGTTTCTTAGTTTGTCTGTTTGTCTGTACAATCTGTTTTTTGTATTTCTGGTGTATTTTCTAGTCTATGTCTTTTTCTTTTTCTTCAGAAATGGCTCAATCCTCTGTCAGTTTCTGAGTCATTCTTCATGGCTCAGCCATGTGACTCCATCTCCCCAGTTGAGGTGTGTGAAAACTGGGATGTGGTCCCTTCACACTCACCCTCCTCCAGCTCCACCAGCGCCCTGCTTCACTTCAGGGGTGTCTCCTCTGTTGGCTCAGACACCAGTGGGGTTCTTGACAATTCCTCCTCCTCCTCCTGCTTCTCTAACATGGGCTACTTCATGTCCAGCTCCTCCAGCGGCTCAGCTCGAACTGACCCGAATCCCGCCTACTTCACCTATCAGGAGGATTTCCACAGTCTTGGTAATGGCCACAACCTTCATTTCTCCCTATGCCCTTCCCTAACCACTTCTGCCACCTATGAGAGCTTGAAGAGGGAGCCGCACAGCCCTGACTCTGGATTTGGCATCGGACAGGAAGACAAAGAGGATGAGAAAGATGAAAGGGGCTTAGATATAGAAGAAGAGGATTCAGATCATCACCAGAGCTCAGCTATTGTCATCCTCCCTCTCCAACTTCCTTCCCGAGTGTGCCCTCCCTCTTCTGTGCCCCCTCCTCATCCTGCCAGTCTGACTCAGGTATCCTCTGATGGTCCACAGGTGGATGTACCTGTGGCAGCTGCTACTGGTAGTTTCTCAGCCTGGCCTGTGGCCTGTGCCATGTGCAGGTCTTCCTCAATGCCCGTTGAGGAAGACCTGCACATGGCAGGTTATCTCACCCTCAAAGAACTACAGACCACATTCAGCAATAAATCCATCTGAAAACCTGAGGTTTATGTGGACGAATCCCTGTGCAGTCATTATACATTCAGTCTGTTTAGATCCCAAGCAACTCGGCCGATTGCTTTAGTCTAATCTGACTGTCAGCAGCGTATATGAATCACTCTTGCGCAGAAAGAATAATTTCATTTTTACAAATTCTATATTTTTTAATGCAGTGAATCGGTCTGGTCACTTGGGGGCAGCAAAACAAGCTGAAAACTCACGATCATCTTATAAAGTTACCATGATTAGCTTGTTAGCAAACATTTAGCAAGATGTGTCTAACAACATGATGAACACAATTCACTCTCCTTTTAGCTCTGTTTTGGTCTCACCAACTCTTGAGGGGAATATATGATGCCTTAGCTGCTAATGCTCCACTGTGCTCACCTGCTAACGGCTAACTTTGATGGTGGTTGTTGAATATTTAGTGTATTTTGGCTTTATCGGAGATGCTGCTGCTGCTAAGAGTAGTTAAAGTGACCCAAAACAGTAAGGTTATGGGCCAGAAAACCAAAACAAGAAGCTGAAAGAGGCTAAAAACCTACATCGAGCTGAGGGGAACAACAGGACTGGGTAATAGTTTTTTTTTTTTTTAATAAAAAATGAATATAATATCACCTTTTATAATTTCACATCACCCTAATAACCTATATGTAATAGCAGTATACCAGAAGGTGCTACTTGGATACTTAGCATTAATTAATAAATAACCTGACAATAGAAGTTCAGAGTTAAAAAAACACCATTAAAGGCATTTAGATTTTAGATTTCTAATTTTTGTTGTAATTATCGCTGTAATCGTTAAAGTCAGAATTTACCTGACTTTGCTTAGTAAGTGAAGTAACTGTACAGGAATCTGTTACGATAAGATTGAAACATCTAAAACAGATTAAATGTGTGAAGGCGAATAAAAATCTCCGTTCTGGCGTATGTAGGGTGATATAGAGACTCATTAATGGACATGGACAATATCCTGAAGTTCCTAACAAAAACTTTAAGCTTTTTAATCTTTAGCTCCATTGTGCTTAAGTGCATGACAGAAGACATTAAACTAAATGCTACTGTCTGTTATTAATGACAGGCTTAAGAAAAACACACAAAAATGTAACTGTATTGACTTTGCTGTTTGTTACTTTAACTTCCATCTTACCAAGAGCTGACGGCTCTTTAGAACTACTGATCTCATTTATAAAATCAAGAAAGTCTCATCTAAGAAATATTCCTTAGTTCAGATCTGGGATTTGAACACAGAAAGGCACGATTTAAAAGTACTTTGATTCTGTAAATATTACCTTGCAGCAAAGAACATATAAAAAGCTAGCTTTGGAGTCAAATCATGAGGAGACATTGCAGTGAATTCATGTTTGTATCCTTTGAACTTTAAGCTGTTTAAGCTGTTGAATTAAAGGCAGCTGGTTTGCCACTGATGCTTTTGTCAATTTATTTGTGATTTAATGCATTTTATAAGATCAGATCATCATTAATCCTTATTTCAGAACCAGACACAACATGGTTACACCTGCAAAAAGGATGCTGTTTATGCACACATGCATGACTGACTTGGCATGATGTTAACTGGGCTGTTTAATTTTCGATTCATATAAATCATTCAGGTCAGTGATGAATGTTTTTACTCGCACGCAAAATATTTCTGTTGCACTCAGTGACATCTGCGCAGCGACCAAAGAAAATAAAAGCTCTGGTAGAAATGGGTCAACCTTGCACTTCCTGTGTCGTTGTGGCATGAGGGCTCAGGGGTGGGCACATGAGCTGAAGTGAGAAATAGTGTGAGATCTCTGCGTGCGTGTGTAGTTGGAGTGTTTACATGTCCTGTCAGGTGGTCCTGGTGGTGTGTTTGTGTCTGCATATGTGTGTGAGCATGTGTATTAGAATGTGGTTTGACATTTGAGTCTGACACAACCAGCAACATCCGTTCACCTCAGAAAGAATTTGCAATATTTAGCCATGTCAGTAAGAAACCACACAAGATGCAGCTTGTCATCTGCGTTTCTTTCCATTTCACAACAGCTCAACACTTCAAATCCAAATTTGAGTTCACAGTTTTTCATTTTGACCCCGAGTTATTTTTATAAAGTACTGAGTTGCACAGATTAAAATTCTCCTTCACGAAGCTGATGATGTTGAGTTTGTTTCACAGCTGCTCATTCACCTGGATGATCAGTTTAGGGGCTGCAGTTTGTGCTGCTGTTGCAAATAGTGTTGTCATGTTTAAGATTAGCCAGAGTAGTTAAACAACATATCACACCTTATATCACCTTATAAAATATCACTAACACCAGGCTGAGTAATTATTTGTAGTGTGAGTAACTGTTCATATTTCTCATCCATGTGCCACAATAGGTTCTAGTTGTTTTTGGATGCACTGTGCTTGTTGTACCACTAGGTGACATTAGAAAACTGAACAGAACCGATTCTCTCCTCATCCTCCGCTTCATCTTCTTCTTAATCTTCTTCTGGCATCTGTTTGGTGAAAATGATGCTTGTATAAAAATCCCCCCAAATCTAGAGTCACAGTCATTTAACATTTGTTCCTCTTTAACTGCTGCGTTTGCAGACAATCTTCATCAGGCATCAGTCCAGCTGGATGGCTTTGGGGGTGCAGCCTGTTTACATTTGCGCTGTCAATCACCACTAACGAAGCTGTGACCCAGCTGGCCATGAACAGAGAGATACAGAGGATTAAAAAGAAAATTCTGCTAAAAAGCCACAGGGCTTGTTTTAGATGGATCCCACAGTGAAATGGGAGGATGTGAGGTCGGATCGACCATGTTTTCACTCTTTATGTGGAGTAAAAACAGAAATCACTGCTGTCAGGAGGAGGAGGAGACAGCGCAGCAGTCAAAAGCACCACAGGGGCCAAATCACAGTAAGGGCCAACATATGAAAGTGATTGCACCAAAGCAACAGGAACAAATCCATCAATTTGTTCTGAAAGTTGTTTCTACTTTACACTTTGGGATGAACTGACTGGACTTTTACTTTGAGGCATTTACCCATAAAGTTCCGTGGGTGACAACCTCTGTGTTCACTTGCAAACAGACATCTGAGTGATTCTGCCTTGTTGAGGAACAGATGCTGCTGAAGCAGCCGCAGGCTTGTTTTCCAGTCTGTGCTTAGCTTAGCACAAAGACTGGGAACAGGGAGAAACAGTGATCCTGGCTCAAAGTAACAGTGCACCTGCAAAGGTAATACCTGCAATAGTTAAATGGACTTTTAACCATGCAGGTTCCTCAGTGAACAGATCTGATCCTTTGAGGTTCTGCCGGTGAACCAACCCTGCGTCTTCTTTGTTTTCCCTGAACTAAACCACAAAAACACTGTGGGGTCTGAAATTTAACTCACCTTTGGGGTCCAGCTTTGAATGAAATTCCCCACAATCCTGTCAGCCACTAACAATATGTTTTGCAGTAAACGTGAGAGCAGGGATGAGGAAAACAAAATTATTTCTGCTTGGGGCCTTAAAAGCGTCTCATCATTCATTATTTGCATCAGAGAAAATAAATATTTAGCCAAAGCAGGTTTACCCGTGAAGTCCGAGCTGTAAAAACCAGCTGCACCAAATCGTGGTCTGCACCCAGCTCATCTGGAAGGTCACGGTCTGAGAGAGAGAGAGAGAGGCAGAAATCGCTGCATGTAGTGATGTTATTTGTGAGATGCTGCTGCTGCAGCTCATATACAGTAAATACCAAGTACAGAGATGAATAAGATTTAAAGCTGCAGTGCTTCCAACAAAAACAGCACCCGAAAGAGCACAAGGGTCAGAGACAGAGGGGCCAGAATTACGAGCTGCGCTGAAAACCAGCCCCTGGCTCCTTAGTACAATCAGACAGTGATTGTTTACAGGAGGCCTGCATGACCTGCATCAAGCGCTTTTCACACACAGCTCAAATAGTTTAGTTTATAGTCTGGCTGGGAAAAAAGAGGAATGTTTTCCTGATGTAACAGCACAACAGCATGTTGGGACCCAGAGGATTAATGCTCCACAGCTGTGCTGATGTTACACGTGTGCACAAATCCTGCCGATCATAAAGGAGTTAGTTCTGCATCTGAAGCTACCTTCCACAGCTACTTAGCTCGGCTTAGCAGGAGGACTGCTAGGGGCCAGATCCACCGTAGAGGATCCGTGAAGCTCGCTATTTAACACGTCACACCAATAAAAAGCCTGAAGTCTTAAAACCATGAGTTGCTGTTCCCAGGCTACATGCTGGATGTTCTGTTCTATGTAGAACGGTATTGATCTCCTCGTCTAATAATTTGGAAAAAGAGAACAAGTATACTTCCCAAAGTGTCACATTTCTTCAAATGGTGATTAAAAACACTCAAACAGTAAATCTGTCTTATTTAGCTGTAAACATCTTCACAGAGACCACAGGACATTTACTAGAAACATCCGTGAAGGTTTTTTTCCAAGTACGTTGGTTTTTATGCCGTGTTCTTCATTCATCTGTGTTTATGCTGTGTGACGTACACACTGTGTGATGTCTCCTTTAATGAAACCTCTTTAGTACTTAACGACGGGGGATGTCTCCAACCCTCCCTGCACCACATGGTCCGACGGCCCAGGCCTGACCTCTCCCCTCTGTTTTGTTATGTCATCCTTTACATCTGCTCCACGGTGGCTGACCCACTTTCTGACCCTCTGTCTTATGCATCAGATCATCATCCATCCTCTAATGCCTTTCTCAGATTTCCATCACCCTCTGTCCAAAACCAAATCTGATGCAGAGAACCACATTCCTCATCCAGGTCTGGAAATATGGTCACTGACCTCCAAACCAGCTCCCAGAGTTCCCAGAGTTCCCCTGCATTTTTCCCTCTTTGTGCACTGCTTCCCCCCCTCTATCTCTCTATCTCTCTATCTCTCCCTCTCTCTCTCTCTCTCTCTCTCTCCTTCCCCCTGCAGCTGCAGTACATGAGACGTTTGAGGAAAGGGGGAATTCAGGGCACCGGAAATGACCCAGGGGCGATGACCGTGAGTTTTCCTGACTTTGTAAATTGACCGTGGAGAGTGAGTGAGCCCAGCATCGTTACTGGTAATGACATGACGACAAAGTGCAAGATTTGATCGGATTAATTATTAATTAGTCAACCTAAGAGTAAATTAAAGCATTTCGCAGTTGCATTAACGGGACCACAGGCTCAGCTTTCAGAGGCGCTATTGTCAAATACATGGACGCGCACTTGTTGCCAGAGTCTGCAAGAAACTAGGAGGGATCTAAGAGCTCAGAGGCTGAGAGCGCTGCTGGATCAGGACTGGATCGGGTCTGGATCAGGTCTGCTTCCCTGGTTGCTGCCCTGTCTCCACCGACACTGAAGCGGCTGCACACACGTGAACGAGGTGAGATTCATTCACAGAAACGCTGCCTGTGCCGCGTGCATGCGCGCTAATTGATCATTAGGGATGATTTATCGATGAGCTTGTGATTGCGGCTTCCTGAGAACAGACTAATGCATGAAAATGTGCCACATATATTGTTGTCAGACACATATCTGCTCTTTTGTCTTCATGAACTCAGACTTTTAAGCTTATACAGTATCAGATGTGCGTGTGTGTGTGTATGTGAAATGTTTTTAGAGTTTCCAGAGGCAGCAGAAAAACCACTTTCCTTCTCATTTCCAGCTGAAGTTGTGTAATATCCCAGGTCTGTGTCTGAGCCATGTCGAACACCCTGTGGGTCCGGGTGGGAGTCCCAACACAATCTTTTCACACAAGCAGCTGTTTCCCAGAGGAAACACCATTAGCACCAGTTTCAATATTTTACTTGAATGTGCAACATGCAGCTGCAAAGTCTGTTGTTGGAAATAAACACACACACACACACACACATTCAGCTGGTGCACACAGCTCTAAACAAAGAAAACACATGTTTCTCCTCACTTTGTGTCTGTGTAACTGTGTGTATATCTGAAGTACTTTTGCATCACTTCAAGTTGTATTTGTGTCTTTTCATAGCAGTATTGTGTGTTTTGTGTCTTCGCACTCTGTTTTGTCTCGTTGTGGTCAGTCACATCTCTCTGTACCTGTCATCTCTTTGTTGTTCCCACTGAGTCGCTCTGAAGCTGTTTTGCGTCACTTTCTAGTTGTTTTGTGTCTCTGTGTCCAACAGGAAATGTCAACACCCGTGTCAAACAAACAACATAGTAACTGGACTCACTGGTTTCATGTGTTTCGTGTTTGTCAGTGCCGACAACAGTCTGCCTGGAGTTGTGTTGCTAAGAGACACCACCAGTCTCTTCTTTTCCATCTGCTGACCTCATTGCCAGATGCAGATGCAGAACGTTTAGATATGTGTGTGAATGTGTTTGTGCTGTTGCTGCTGAGCGTCTCTATGTCACGTCACATACGTGTGTCCAGTTGTTCTATATAAACACAGCAGTACATTCAGTTCCTGTTACAGAGCAGAGAGACTGGCAGGCAGCCGAGCTCCCTGGCTGAAAAAAGAGACTTTTTTTGGGGCTAAATAAACTGCTGCGAGGAGTCGACCTTCCTGAGCTAATTAGTTAGAAATTATGGGCTGTCTGCAGGGTCCTGTACTCCTTGCTCTCTCATGTCGTTATGTAATGTTCTGTACGTTTGGGATTTGAATGAGGAAAGCATTAGTGAGCCACCATCTGACCCCTCAGACTCAGCTCTGTGGACATTTATGGATGAAAAGCTTTTATAGTGTTTCATTTCAACAAACCAGTGAAATGCTTCTCTGAGTGCACGGCCAAATGAAACAGAGATATGCTGGTTCCTGCAGAAAGGCTCTGTTTCTTCTTCTTGTGGTCATAAATGTTTTCTCTGGCTCAGGGTCGAAGATTCTTTCTGGTTTTCGCTGCTCTGAGAAAGAAGCAGAACACAAACAGTCTCATTTTTTTCAGTGCTACACTCAGCAACTTATGTAAGAGGATTTTAAACCTGCCTGTATCAGTGGGACAGTTTAATAGTGCCATGCACCTGTTGGTGTAAACTGGCTCTTGAGGTGGCTGGTTAGCAAGTATTAGCATTATAACATTCAGCAGCATCCACAGAAACTTGTTTCAAATAAAATGAAGACTATTTACTTGCATTTTACATGAGTAAAGTGAAGTGAAATACTGATTCATTGATCGATTGATTGTTTTTAAAGTCTGATAATGCAGCAGAGATTAGAGGAGAAAACTGGAAATGATTCATATCTTTGGTTCTTGAGTTGCTGTTTGTCTATGAGCCTCTATAAGCTGACCGGTGCACACAGCTTCAGCCTTTAGAGGGAGAACTTCAGATAACTGACACTGATTAACTAAATTTTGGCTTCAATTTTTTTCTCCTCTGCTTTTTTCCAGAAACACAGTTATGTTGGGTGTCCTTCTCATTCTGTCCGTCATCTCCCTGGTGGCCCTGGTGCCTCCTGGTGCTCCTCCTGTGCCTTGTCGACAATGCTGTGATCACCTGGAGCCAGCAGAGGGCAGCGGAGGGCAGCCACCTCTAGGAGGGTTCAGCCATGTGCCCGAGGTCCGGACCTACATCAACATGACCATCCTTAAAGGTACTAAAGGACAACGCTGAGCTCTCTCATGCTTCTTTGAAATGTCCGTTTTAATTCGGTTGCCACTGAGGCTTCATGTTTATTCTATATCAGTCAAACTGGTTCAGCAGGTTTAGTTCACCCGTTCTTTTACAGCTGCTGCTGTCAAAAGTCAAGTTTTAGGAGACACAGGGTGAAGGTTTTCTAATGAATGCATGAAGTCACTGAGAGCACAGACCAGATCCTGACTTATCCTAAAGCGAAGGAACTTTGTGACTGAGCATCTGCCTTTTTCACCTTTTCTGTTTTCAGTCCTTCTACCATGAGCAAGTGTGTCTGTTATTTCTTTCAAATATTCTTATGTGGTATAAATAATATCACAGGTGACAAAGGAGACCGTGGGGACAGGGGAACACCAGGTAAAGGTGGACATGAAGGCCCTCCAGGTTCCAGGGGGCCCATGGGTTTAAAGGGCTCTAAGGGCCAGGCAGGTCTTCCAGGAGACCCCTGCAAAGTCCTGTACTCTGCCTTCTCCATTGGTCGTCGCAAGTCCCTCCACAGCCTGGAGTCGTACCAGGCTCTGGTCTTTGACACAGTCTTCGTCAACCTGGGGGGCCACTTTGACATGTTCGAGGGGAAGTTCTTCTGCCACATCCCAGGGATCTACTTCTTTAACGTCAACATTCACACGTGGAACTTCAAGGAGACATACCTGCACATCATGAGGAACGACACGGAGCAGGCCATCCTGTACGCCCAGCCCAGCGACCGCTCCATCATGCAGAGCCAGAGCCTGATGCTGCAGCTGGAGCTGAACGACTGGGTGTGGGTCCGACTGTACAAGAGGGAGAGGGAGAACGCAATTTACAGCGACGACGTAGACGTTTACATCACGTTTAACGGATACCTCATCAAACATAGTGTGGAGTGAAGTCAAAGAAGGTATGGAAGGAAAGCAAACAAACTGAACCCAGAGAAGAAAGCAACTCTCTTCTTCTTTTGATATGTAAATAAAAACACCATGGTGCCAGAATCAAAACTGTTGCAGGAGAATGAGTGATACCTCTTTGAGAAAATGTGAAGCTGAATATAATCACCCCAGTAGAAAAGTTGAAAATATAAACAGCAGATTCAGGCTTGTCATACTGTATTTCCATACAAAAAAGACCCGGCAGGGTTTCAACATTTTAAGAATATGCCATTTGTCCTCTTGCCAGGTTAAATGAGGAGATTGATACGACTTTTCTGTCTGTCTGGTCAAATAATAATTCATTGTCTTACTGGTGGGCTATGTGCCAGAATATATTTTGGCCATACGCACTGAATTCCTGGAGTTTTCCAGGAAATACTCTGGCACATAACCCTCTAGTAAAACAATGACTTGTTGTTTTTATGCTTCGGTTTTGTACCAAACAAATAAGATTGAACATGTTTATTATTAGTGATATTTGGAGACATGGTTGAATCTGGATGTAACCTTCAGTTAGTTGTAGCTTCGTATGTTTGCATGTAGGGTTGAGAGATCAGCCTTCACATCTAACTTTCAACAAAAACATTTTATTTTTTCTAAAAATGTCACAAAAAGAGCTGCAAACATTCTCTCAACCTCTTATATGTAAACTGCATGAATTCTGTAGTAATGATATTTTGGAGAGCCTAATATTTTAGATTTTAAAGAACCAAAGGTCACCATATTTTATCTGTTTATTTGTACTAAAATAATTACTACTCTCTCCATCGCGCTCTAAGAAACAACGCTTTATGTAGTTGGAAGTGGAAATGGAAAGTATGATTGGTTAGTGAGGGTTTCTCTGTGGTGCTGAAACATGGTGCTAACTGAACTAACTGAACTGACGTTGGACTGACTGATATTTCATGAACTGAATTGTATTTTGCTTTTAAAGTGTACTTGAACATGCCAGAAGGTGCTGATTATTCTCTCTTCCTCCCCATTGTTACTATATTATCTAATAAAATGCAACATGAATGACAGGATGCCTGAATGCAAAGCAGAAAGAAGCTATCTAATAAGGCCAAAGTATAACTGAATACATAATAAAGAACAGCATACATACAAACTATGTGTAAATGCTCATCAACAGGCGTATCTCTGATGATTGATGGCTTCAGTGGCAGGAAGCAGCAACACGTTGTCCAACTTTATATTTAGTCTGTTTGCTAAACTTTGTGTCAGCAGCTTGTTTGTTGTTTAATGCAACACAACGTACGAGCTAAAACAATGCTCCGACCATTATGGGGTTTAAAGGTGGGGAAGGTGGTTTTTGGAGCAGTTTTTCTTCCATTTCATGAATTTCTCTGTTCGTCTCGATGGCAGTGAATAAATGAAACGCGCTGACAACATAAAGAAGAAACTTCAATCATCTGTGGCAGCAACAGGCCTGAGAAAATTCTGACCAATCATTTTATTCGACCTGAACAAAACCATTGGCCGTCCTACCAGCCACCTCACTTCCTACTGTGAGCCAAGAGTTTCCCACAAGGCATTGCGGGCGGACATGTTACCACTCTGTGTTTGTAACTACAGCTAGTTAGCTCTGTCTGTGTATCTGAGAATATACAACCAAAAACAGGTTGGATTCTAGATTCAAGAACTAAATCTAGAAATAATAATGAGGCTGTTTGTGTTCATGTGTTGTGGAGGCCTGGTTGTTAGTTCGAACGAGGTGGAATTCCTTTGGTTTTCTTTGGTCAAAATCTGGTGTTTCCAGGACCCTACCTTTACCTGGTGGAGTCTGAACCCAGATCTACAAGCAACCATCAAGACCTGAAGCCGTGCAGTGATGCAGCAGATCACTGGAGCACAGTAAGTAATCACAACTCCCTGGGTACAACTTAAGGGTCACTTTATAGCCTTTAACAATGAATGTTAATTACACTTTGTTTCCCAACATAATAATTTGAAATGAATCATTTAAAAATGATATCTGCTGACCGCCCTAGTGAACAATGGCCCTAATTACCGTTTGCTTAGATCGACTTTGAAAGTCTCACTCTGCTTCTGTGTAGTTCAAACTGGATGTAGCTGCTCACTGTGACCACTGGAGGCCAGTGAACATTCGTGATTATAAATCAGCAGCAGCGTTTCAGTGAATGTGCAGAGCTCTGAGTGATGGTGCCTGTTGCTCTGCCTGCTAGTTGATGAATGTGTTTGAGCTGTTTTGATTTATTATAAGGTCATTTCTGATCGTTGGAGATGCTGTAATTTATACCCACACAGCCTGGATTAACACTCACAGTAACACTCCATGGCCCTGGTCTCTCTCCAAAGGTAGAGCTGTAGTTTAGCTTATAAAGCCTGCTGAAGTTGGAAACTGTATTTACTGCAGGGTAAAGAATCCCACGGGTGAGACGGTGAAAGGCGCCGTTATTAAAGCAAAAAACTTGACATTTTGAGAAATGTGCTTATATGCTCTCAGTATATTTCCCTCCCATCCCCTCCAGCCCCTCGATCAATAATTATTCTGCTTTATAAGTGTTGAGACAATCCCCTCTTGAATTGTTCTCTGGGGGACATCAGATAATATGCTAACATGGCAGGTCATTATAAGTCTTGTCCCAGTATTATCTAAAAATGATTTGTATGGTGCTATTATATCATATAATACAGAAGAACACTGAAGGACGTTTTTAATGTTGGTCTTGAGACATGATCGATTTCCACAGAGACTCATAAATCTTCCATCATGACCCACAACCTTTATTTCTCTTGGATGAAGAGCAGATGATGCGTATAGAAACATGATCCTCCTGCTAATCCAAACACTGTTACTGTGAGACTGACACGACTGGGTGTGTTTTGTTTCTTGTTGCTGTGACAATGGCTTACTGGACTTTTTTTTTTTTTTTTTTTTTTCTTACAGCTGCTGATGTGAAATAATTCCACCTGTTCAGGTGCTAACTATTAAAGAGTCAACATTAGATTAAAATGATACAATACAAAATGCTCCACACTCATAGAAATATAACCTAGAACCTAGAAAGCAAAAGGCAGAGAGACGACACACAGTCACTAGTGTGAACATCCCTGTGACTTGTAGAACAACGTGGTACAGAGCGTGTCCTTGACATCATGTACAGTACAAACAACACAGTAACGCTGTGTTTGAAATGATCCACTGGACACAAAGCACACCGAAAGAGTCATCACACAATAATTAATCATACAAATTCCCAGAAAAACAGCCGAGCCATTCTGCTGGAGGGCCCCGTTAGTTCCTTTGTCCCGAATGATAATCACACAAGATAAACAAGGCCCAGGATATCAAATATACCTTGTTGTGGCTTCGTACAGCTCTCTTTGTATTGTGTAAAAATTAAGTCCTCCTACAAAAATACTTTTTTGCTGTGTAAACTTTTGCAACCAAAGGCACTGTCTTCTCTTCCTGCTCTTCTCCTGTAAATCATCCAGCCTAACCCCAGACCTGAATCCTCTGGCTGTGAGCAAACCTGCACTCTGAAGCTCTGACATTAACCCTTTAAAGGACACCATCTCAGCAGTGGGACACTTTGGCCTCTGCAGCTCCACTTTCAGTTGTTTTTGTCTTACTGTCAGTCTGTACTGACAGTAAGACTCTTGGTTCTGATTCTTCTTCTAAACAAAGAAGAAAGTTTATTTTTAGTGTCAGTGGGAACAACTTCGACAGAGAATTTGTTCCGACTTGTGGCTCCAAAGTGTTTTCCAAACCTTAAGGCCTTATTTTCTATTTATTCGGCCAAAGAAACGACAGTCGAGGCAAAACCAAACTTGCATTTGTACCATGTTTGTGCCTCTGCAACCATAGTTCAGTCTCTTCACATTTTAACTTTCTGGTTGTAAAGACCAGGTTTGTGATTAGGATTAAAAATTGTTGACCTTATTTTTATTTTGGGGAGATTATTTTTGAGCTTTTGCACAAACACGAGTGGTGTCTGGTAAAGGGTTAATACCAACTACAGCCTCATCGTGCACTGACTTTACAGTTGTAGTTAATATGCTCAGTGCAGAGCTGTAGCCTTGTACATAGTCCGTACTACTCTTTGCTGGCTTCATGTAATGTGCTCAGTTCCTTGCTACAAAGCTCTGCACCCCCTGGAAGTGCTGCCTTTAAAAGGTAAAAAATGTTCATCCTGTTTCAGGGGGAACAACAGCACTGTTCAGTCTCCAGGGTAACCCAGTGTGGTTCTGCTTTAACATCTGCAGTTTGTGCATGGAAACACAAAGATGATCAATTGTGGATGATGACATGGTAACAACAAGCTATAAAAGAAATGGTTCCCTTTAGAAAGCCATCTGCTCTCCTGTACATTTACAGCTGAGATGAAATCAAAAGAATGTGCACACTCCAGTTTTACGCCTCAAAGACAAGCTGAGACCAATCCAGCTCTGCAGTCTGGTGCTCGCTGGATTGTGCTTCTACACAATGTGGCATTTATATCATGCTAATAAAGCAAGCTGCTAAAATACTGTCAGAAAAGATTCTGGTATAATTTAACAGACTTCACCATGCTGAAGGTCTGAAGACACAGTCGGGTTTGTTACTGAGGTGGAACAGTATACGTTACGTAACATGTCTTAGTCTGTGCATGAGGTATAAAAAGAATCTGTCAGCATGTATCTTCAACATACAAATCCCTTTCATGCTCAACATAAACGCTGCACCTCCACAATGCAAAATAAATTAGCTGCAAAACTAACACACCAGTGCAACTACATGTAATACTAACCTAGTTACACCATGTTTTAGCTTTGTGTCCACATCTGTGGTGACGACACACGCACACACGCGCACACACACACACACACACACACCGGGTTTCTGTGACATAACTTCAGAAAGATTTCTCTGCAACATCCTGCTACAAAAGCCTGTGTGATCTGTCACAGCAGAGCTTGGTGTGACATCAGAGGTTGGGAGTGCAAAATACTGAGCATGGAGCGATGAGTTGAGGAGTACACTGACTGTCCAACATCTTAAGGACAGCTGCTGTTTGCACAATATTACATATTCCTGGTGACAGGACGGAGAAAGACAGTAATGGGTAATGGTTGATACCTGGCTTCACCTCATTAGTGTGCTTCCTTGGATGAGTGAGTGTCCTCAATAATGTGCACATTCAGTGACTTTAAATGTCTGCAAAGCCCAGATCAAAGGAAGGTGTCACTGCCGTTGGGGCTGCAGTATCATTTCATTATGTAAAAAACAGTCTTAGTGTGGCTGGGTTTGTAAAAACATGAGTCACTCATTGAGGAGCGAGTCTGGTCGGTCGTAGCCAAAGAGCCTGAAGTCAGGTTCATACAGCTTGTAGAGTTCTCTCCGCGCCTCCACAGGTACTGTGCTGAACCAGTCGGCCTCCCAGCTGCTGGCTGTCAGGTTCCTGTGAGAGCTGGGGAACTCCACCACATTGTCCACCCGCAGCTGCCGCAGTAGGTGCTCAGCGTCCTCCTCTGCCGTCTCCAGGTGGCCCACAAAGTCATACTGAATCTGGCATGGATGGCAAAGCCGGTACACCTGCCGCCAGTGCTCATTAAAGGGCATCTCCTTCTCCGTCTGAGGGTCCAGGAGGTACTGGATGAAGTGAGAGAAGGAGGGATGGATGCCCACCGTGAACGCTTCGTCCACAGAGGCAGGAGGGGTCGGCTGGTTGCCATAGCGACGCAGCATGACCTGTGCGAAGCGCCGATAGAAGTCCTCGTTGCGCAGTTCAAATTTATTCCGGTAGGCGGAGATGAGACGCACAAAGGGGTCCCGCACGAAAAGAAACTTGGTGTACTTCTTCAGCTTCACCTTCGAAAATGAACACACATTTAATGGGCAGTTAATTGGTGAAGGCAACTGAAAACAAGAAGCAACTAATAAGAAGCGACAACGACAACAATTCACTGTGTGGAGAATTTGTTCCCTTTTGATTTTGTGGCTAGAGCTGCACAGGGCCACAGCTGGAAACAGCTGGGGGTCACCTGTTGTAGTGACCTCTGCATCACACACCCTGAGAGTTTTGTGGTGGAGAAAACAGTCTGGAGCCATTCCACAAAAAAAAAAAAAATTAGAGTGACATCCCTGTGTGGAAGGAGCAGAATCGCCCAGCGTGAAATAGCATTAGCAGATAATATGAGATTGGTATCATGATATAAACACTGGCAGAGGTAGGTTTAACCCCAAACGCAGCCGTTGCAATTACACACAGAGATGCTTTTGGTTAGATGAAAATGTCTGCATCAGTAAAATCATCGTGAGGTGCGATGCAGTGACGCAGCTCTAAAAAGGGTTATGATAATTTAGCTTTTACTGTGGAACCAAGAACGCGTCACGCTAAGACGGAATGAGAGGAGCACCTGCCAGTCACACCGAACTAAATGATTTAGCAGCTGTCACAGTTCTGTTCACATTAATTCGCCAAAATAACAAACACGCCTCACCATGCAGCGTCAATGAACATTCACCAAATAAGCAGAGCATTTAATATATAGTGGTATCATTTAATATTATGGGCTCAGTAAAGCACAGTGCTCTGACAGACCTTCATGAGGTGCCTTGCAAACTTCCCGTAGCGCTTCCAGAACTTGTTGAAGGTAAAGTGCATGCTGCTGTTATGGACCAGGTCTGTGGGGATGGCCAGGGGGTCTCGCTGTGGAACCCCATCATGCAGCAGGCTTTCACTGAGGACTATCATGATCCGCTTCCAGTTACTGCAGGCCACCTGAGGGGCAGGAGGCAGGTATACCATTAAATCTACAGCTATTACAGTAAAACAACAGAGAACAAACAACAGAACAGACTGTGGGTTTATCGTATGGCTCCGCCTCTTATTTAAAGGTGCTGGCGTTACCTTAGGAACGTAGCAGTAGATGATACCGTGCCTGTCGTCCACAATGAGATGATCCAGCTCCTTGTTGGGAATGTCATCAAACGTGCGGTTTTTGCCAGGAAACACCACGCTGTCATTAGCACACACTTCCTGAAGCAGCCGTCGCCGCTGCTCCTGAATAATCCATTTGGTAAAACACAGAATTATTTCTACTATTATAGGTTTAATTAAGCTCTTTTTCTTATAACACCAAACAGGATAAGAATTTAAATGCTCAGCAATTCAAAAATCCTTAAACACATATGAACAGGCACTAGTTGCTGAATTCCAGCGTCAAATTATTTCAAGTTAATTTTTGATTTTGACTGCCCTGTTCACCCACACAGGTGTTTCCACTTATTCAACGGATGAGTCCTCAGGATGCAGCTGGAGTTACTGAGGCCACACTTCAGGAACCAAAGATAACTAGAGGACGACAACTCCTTCACCAAAAGGTGCAACAAAACTAACAGGAGGTGAGTCAAACACAGTCTCAGGAAAAAGGCAAATTAGATAAAGAATTAAAAACACCTTGTTTGTGTGTGTGTGTGGGATCTTTAAAGAACAAATGTAATTTTAGTCTGTATTTTATTTTAGAAAAGCACCTGTACCATTGACTGTGTGAAGCATTTCATATTACTGATCCTCTCAAAGTACAACTTCAAATTATTTGTACTGTTACTAAGCTGTAGGTGTCATATCAGCACTAGTCCAGAAAAACAGAGAGAAAGAAGAAATGTCTCTGTATTAGATAATATATGGTCGGATTTAGGTCGAGTAGTTTAGTTTGCAGTTATTTTAAGGTTTTCTACCATCAGTACAGGCTCCTTTAATTAGTGGTTGTGCAGCACAAATCTGGCTGTTTTGACAGGCCCTTCCCACCACAGGTGGAACTGATGACATTAAAAATGCTCTCTGTGCAGTTGTCTGCTGCCATGACAAGAATAGTTTTACTAATTACACCTGTGCTTTCCCTGCTGAGCATGTCAAACTGCTTATGTGTTCAATATAATCCAGCCCCAAACATTCACTCCCACTGCTGCTGACAGTAACTTCAGATACGAACCTGTCTCTCACGGAGCTCGGCTGCCACTGGAGTCAGGTGAATCTTCCACTCCCGCCGTGGTATATACCTCTCCTCTGCTTTCTCCGATTGGTTGCTTGTGTCAGCAGGGGCGGGGTCTGTGGGCTCACCAGTTCCTGGCTCTAAGAACTGGTTAACGAAGGCGTCGATGTCAGACAGGAAGGACGGGGTCCGGGAGGTTTGGGGCCTCTGCTGGGGAGGGGGATGTGGGATTTTTGGGCCGGGGGAGACGGGGGTGTGCAAGTACAGATGAGAGGCTCCGACATCATCCCAGTAGATGATGATCAGGAGGATCATGAAGGCCGAACCCAGGACGACAAAAATGCGAAACATTCTGGACGTTCCCATAGTGACTGTCACTTTTGCTACAGGATCACCATAGCAACAGACCTATGACTTTATAGGGCGTCTCCACAGCATCGCCATGGCAGCAGATTGAAATAAGTTACCTGGGGCTTTTAATGTGATTGCCAGGGCAACAGATTGGAGTTACAGGGTTCCTGCTACAGGGTCACCATGGCAACAGAGTCAAGGTCCAGGAGCTCTCTGTCACCATGGCGATAGATAAACGGCAGCTATAGCAGAGTGTGTGGTCGGCTCGGGCTTATCATGATGCTGGTTCACTGCAGGAGTGTGCTGCACAGGAGGGTGACTGGCCATCCATGGATTAACTTTCACCTCTGGTCCGTGCCTGCAGAGACAACACAGAGAGGATGAAAAACCTCCAGCCTTTAGAGATAACAACCGCTGAAATCAAACGTTATTACATCAAAACGCTGGATTACTGGATCGTTTGTTAATGCATTGGAAAGAGAAAAACAAAGGCTCACAAAAGCAGAGAAGGAGCGTCAAGAACAATGACAATGTGAAACCAGGTTAAATGTAAAATATAATAATAGACCAACATATTTAGATGCTCAGACGTGTGTTGCTGAATACTTTGTGTTTTTTAAATCCCATTTACATATCCTATCACACTTAGTAACGCACATTGATTTAGGGGAGAAAAAAAAAAAAAAATCACGATCCTCTGTTACTAAAAAAAGCTTGAAACTAGAGCAATCTGAGCGACTGACAGTTTAGTGCGTTTGGTTTTTGACAAGGCATGCACTGAATTTCTTTGTCACCTCTTGGAGTTGACCTAACTCCCATTCCCAGCAGTCAAATCACAAGTGGTTGTCAGATATTTGCACACCAGGAGGAGACTCTGCACGTCGTGAAGTAACACAAGTATCCTGCTGCACCCAGACTGCATACAGTGTGTGCAAAACACACTGAAGCTCACTGTTCTCATGCAAGGCACAAACCAGCAGCAGAAAGACAAAAACCCAGTGTGTGCTTCACCTGGGGCTTATCTCAATCACAGTTCATGTTTGTTAATTATACTTTATCCCCTTATCTCTTCTCTTCCTTGTTCAGTTTGAAAGTCGCAGGGCGTCGCTTTTCTGTTCTGCAGATTTCTAAATCTGGAGCTCTGGTGCAATAGTCCTCATATTATTTCCTCTTTCCTGAAGCTAAGAGGAGCCCATTGACATGGAAAATCATCTTTCCTCTCTCCAGAGGCTGCACACGTCTTCCTCTCTGCACACCAACCAATTAACTGTCGTCACCATATCAGACATAACGGGGTCTGAAAATACCGAGAAAGCCCGTCAGTGGTGGAATATAACAAAGTACTTTCACTCTGTTACTCTAATTCGGCACAATTGTGACATACTTTTTACTTCACAGCTAAAATTATATTGAATGTTTTTATGTGTAATGTTTAATTAGAGCTGCACATAATTATTTTTAGGTTTTTCCATTTCATACTTCCCATACTGCACTGCACTAATTCCTACAAAGTACAAAATACAGTTTAGTCCCAGCATACCCAGCAGTATGGAAAGTACTTCAAATTAGAAGTATATAAAGTAGTTAACATCAGCTCCACCATTAAAGTGATCAACACAATAATCATCAATAATTAGAATCCAATAATATCAGATCCATTCATGTGAAATGGGCCATTCTGCACAATGAGTACTTTTACTTTGGATACTTCAAGTACATTTGGATGATGATACTTCGGGACTTTCACTAAACTTTTACTTGTAACGAAGTATTTTTCACTGTGGTATTTCTACTTTTGCTTGAGTGTAGAATCTGCTGTATTCTGAGTATTATATCAATAACTTGGGAATAAAACAACCCTTTAAATTCCTTAGTTCTCTGTGCAGACTCGGGTATTTCTGCACATACTGTCACAGTACATGTACTGTCAGTGCTCAGTTGCACCTACATGTGTGTGGTTGTCGAAGCAGCTGTGTGAACAGCAGATAAATCTGAAGCGCAGCCTGCGGGGATGAACCGCACCGTCCTGTCCGCAGCAGCCGGCGGCGGATGCCAGCCCGGACACAATGCAGCCTTTGACGGGAGAGCAGCGCCGCGGGGTCGGCTCGGGCTGTTCCTCGCAGCGGGGAGCCCTCGGCATGTGCTCGGCTCATCAAAAGCGCCGAGCTGTTAATTCCGCGGAGAAAATGACGAGGAGCGAACGAAAACAACGCGCTTCCTGTGGCTTTTACCAGCGCACGGCGCGTCCGGTGGCACCTGGATGCCAAAGTGGAGCAGAGTGTTGGAGCAAAGGTGCACGCAAAGCTGTTTCCCCCACCGAGAGCTGAAATGTTACGCAGCCTTCAGGATTTAGTGACAATAATAAGAAAGAGAAGAAGAAAACAGCACCTTCTCACCTCTTTGGTGCCCGCCAGCTCCCAGCGCCGCGTCAGCTGAGCCTACGAGGCGAGCTCCGCTTTTATTGGAGAAGCAGCGAGAAGACGCAAAGCACCGCGAGACTTTGGAGCAGCGTCTTCTGCAGAGTGAGCTCAGGAGGGGAAATGTACTTTTCTGGGTCAGCTCCAGTAACATGTCAGTGCTGTGGGATGATTTATGTCGACAGGCTCCGCGACCCACAGGAGCAGCGTGCTCAAAATAACCAGCTGTACCTGCGCGCGCGCACACACACACACACACACACACACACACACATCGACACTCCCGAAGCACAAAACAACAACGAGGGAGCAAAGTGTCAGTGGCTGCGTCTGTTCTTCTGCCTCCGACTGATGCGGTTAAATCCTATTTGTGGATCACCATCATCACCATCATCATCATCATCATCACCATCACCATCATCATCATCCTAATCCTCAACATCATCTTTATCATCTCCTCTTCCACCTCCTCCTTCTCTTCATCATAACCATCATCATCTTCATCATCATCGTCAAGATAATCATCCTCATCCTAATCCTCATCATCGTCTTCATCACCATCATCATAACCATCACCATCCTCATCCTCATCATCATCGTCAACATCATCTTTATCATCTCCTCTTCCACCTCCTCCTTCTCTTCATCATAACCATCATCATCATCATCGTCAAGATAATCATCCTCATCCTAATCCTCATCATCGTCTTCATCATCATCACCATCACCATCATCATAACCATCACCATCCTCATCATCATCGTCAACATCATCTTTATCATCTCCTCTTCCACCTCCTCCTTCTCTTCATCATAACCATCCTCATCATTATCCTAACCCTCATCATCTTCATCATCATCATCAAGATAATCATCCTAATCCTCATCATCGTCTTCATCATCATCACCATCCTCATCGTCAACATCATCTCCTCTTCCACCTCCTCCTCTTCATCATCATCATCATCCTCATCCTCATCAGCCTAATCCTCATTATCAGCATAATCCTCCTCCTCCTCTTCATCATCATACTCATCCTCATCTGATTTCAGTCAGCTTCACCTAACCCCCCCCCCCCCCCCCCCCCCCCCCCCAGCTCTGTGCTCTGATGCTAAATATAACTGTGCACCTCAGGCAGTCTTTGATCACACAGACACAATGAGGATAAAATATTACACAAAAATCCCAAGAGAAGCAAAACAAATCCCCCCAAACTGCCATATCCTGTGTAGAATGAAATAAAAGTTAATTGTATTTAGAATTTGTGTATATTTTTTATTGCTTTTCATAATGTTTGTAACTTGACAGTGTAAAAACAGTAAATATTAGCTTTTTTTTTGCCCCCATGGATTAAACCTGCATTGGCACTGACTAGAGTGAGGCTGACACTGTTTATGGTTTCACATATTTGCCAGATATTAGTATTTGTTTGGCTGCTCCATATTGGTGTGTGCTTGTCTCTTCTCCCAGATGAGGAGATTATCTTCAACCCTTATGAAAGAGGTTTCTGTAAATCCCCTTCTGGCCTGACCAGTTTTGCCAAACTGAACCTTCTGGTGTCCACTGAAAAAAGGTCAAAACGCTGCTTTAAAAGCTGTAACAATCAGCAAAGTGACTACAATATAGATTAATTGTATGTTTCAGATTCATAATTAATTTATTGACAAAAATGAAACTGAATTCTTCTTCCACTGCTGATAAAGTTCAGATAAAGATAATCTAATATTTATATTATATTAAATAACAGAAACTCCAGCCTCATTTACACTTACTCTGATCCTGTTACTCATGATTTTAAATATTCTGCTTCATATCCCTCATGTGTTTTATTATCTTTGCTTCTTTTTTTTTTTGTACCTCCTGCAGGTATAACACATTTCCCATAAAACAAATAAAAGACTGGTACTGTATGTTGTGATTTGCCTGTGCTGACCTGTGGCCAACACTAGAGGTCAGCAGAGTCCAGGTGACGTGGGATAATAGTGAAAGTGAAGGTGGAGTTCACAGATGTGCTCTGAAAACAGCTTCCCTTTAACTTTTAGGTAAAAAAAAAAAAAAAACTTCTTTTATGTTTTATTGTGTTTATTTATAGAAAGAGAAGACACACATTTACAAAATATATAAAACATTTATTTTAAGCCTAAACAAGTGTCTGGATGTTTATCAAGTCTGAGCATAAATATATGCATAACAGCAGGATGTACAAGTATATTGTTGTGAGTTTTATGGCGCTCAGGTACACAGGTTTATTGTGATGTACGGACTGGTGTGTGTGTCTCTGTGTGTGTGTGTGTGTGTCTGTGTCTACAGGAGGTCCTGCTCCACCCACACAATTTTCTTCTGCTCCTCCAGTATTCGGTCTTTGATGACCCGGATGAGGTCATCCGTCCCTGCCCAGGTCTCGGGCTCCAGGGTCGCATAAAGGCAGGGAATGCCCTCCAGCTCTTTCTCCTTCGCCCGGCACGACCTCACAAACTCCTCCTCCGACTCCACGCGCTGAAGCAGCTTCCTGTGTGGACAGGAAACAGGAAGGAAGCAGCGTCGTGGCGGTGAGTGTGGTAATATTTGGAACCCAGTATCTCTGATGAGATCCTGCCGACAATCTGCAACAGCGGTCTGTGTGCTTTGTTGTAATTCTGAGAAAGGTCACACTGGCACAGATGGGTTGTCTATTTCAAGGTACAATTCACCAGAAAATACGTCACACATCTGGATTTTCTGACACTCACTAACACCAGTGGCCAATCAGACGGAAGAACAGAGTCTGATCCAGCTAGAGAACGTGTATCTTGACTGAGGTGCCCAGTTCTGTTTGCTGTCTACTGGAAAAATCTTTTGTTCTGCTTCACTTAGTGTTAGTGTGTCCACACCCTTTAAATGGGGGCTGCTGAACTTTATCCTTCCTTAAAATTCAATGTAAACGCTCTCAAATGCTCAGTGGGTTTGTCCTTTGGTTAACTCAGTCTCATCTCCTGCTTGGAGTCAAAATCTCACAAAAGGATTGACGTATATTTGAGTCTGGAAAAAGAAGTGTGGTTTGCAGCTGTGGGTAAGAGCTGCTGCGCACACACGTGACAGGGGCAGGTTTGTTGGGCTTACCGTAACTTCTTGACATTTTTCTCACAGATCTTGACGTAGATGATGATCGGGTAGATTTCTCTCCGGAGAAGGTCTTTGACGCAGCTGAGCTCAGCCTCCAGCAGGCAGTGTTTTCCCTGGTTACAGGTGGAAAAATGAGTTTTACAGACTGAAATATAAATCTGTGCTGTGCACTGCCGACATGTGCTTTCATGACTGGTACACAGCACTTCAAGTCATAAAACACATCTTCTTTTAAAGGTGCGTTTCTTTAAAACCACACAGTGACACAGTTCACATACAGAAGCATCGGGATTAAAGAGTATTTTGTTTGTAGTTTCCAGTTTTTGTGTATCTGCAGGCACCAGCTGCTCCGATGTGACCGGGGCATCTAATTGTGAAGGACATTTTCAAAGAAAGCGACAAATAAGCACATCTTCTTTATTGACAGCCTACCTTGGCAGCGACAGCCTCGATGTTTTCTCGGGTGATGCATTCAAACGTGGCGTGTTTCTCTTTGTAGTGAATAAAAGGCTCCACATTCTGTTTTAGATGAAACTCCT
Source organism: Mastacembelus armatus (assembly GCF_900324485.2). Taxonomy (NCBI): domain Eukaryota; kingdom Metazoa; phylum Chordata; class Actinopteri; order Synbranchiformes; family Mastacembelidae; genus Mastacembelus; species Mastacembelus armatus. Next base: position 20,706,830 of record NC_046640.1, read on the forward strand.
CTTTGGTCAGGGTGTCTGCACAGCAGAGGCATTAGAAAGGACGAGCTGCGTCAGATCTGATCATAGCAGACATTTTCAAGTGTAGAAGGCACACTTAATGATTTTAGCACATAAGGAAGTGAAACCTTTTCACCCTACTGAATCCTACTGCCAGATGTTCGAGCCTGTCTGACCCGCCTGTCCGGGTGCATTTAGTTCATCAGCGTCAATTCTCTATGGGCTTCGTAACTTTTTCACATCACTAAATGCTGATTTTAAACTCTTCAGCATCATCATCATCCAATTATCAGCCAGACCATCTCCCATTCTGCCCACATGGTCTCTCTGGTTACACTCCTTAACATCTACACTGCACTGCAGTATAATACTTGACCTAAATCCAGCAGCAACAGCAGCTCTCTCTGCCTCTCAGTGAAACTACCTGTCTTTTCAGCCTTTGATCCAAACTGGGGAAATGCCAAAGAGGTGGAAACTACCTGTGAAGACATGAAGATGTTTTGCAGCCAGGCTGTTTGTTCCCATCGTAAACTGACCTGGTTTGCAGATGTTGAACTCCATAGCTCCCCCCATGTTAAGTATTTTCTGGATAATGGTCTTGGCTAAAGAAGTGGGAGTGAATAGCACCGGTCTTCTTCTCTGAGTCCTCTGGGGTGTGACAGGACTGTAGGGAATCAGGTTCAAACCCCTGCTCAGCTCACTGTCTGGGTCAGCAGCATCTGTTTACGGCCAGGGTAGCACAGAAACAGGTTCACAGAGAGGAAGACCAGATAGTTTGAAAGTCTGCAGGCTGGGTTAGAAACCAGATAGTCCATGTGACCCTCAATAGGTTTTTCAGCTGCAGGTAATCTAACTTTTTTTTTTATCTGCAAACTCCACATATTAATATATATGGATAGAAAACAGGCTCTTTGTTCAAGAACCACCTAGAGTTTCATAAAACTGTAGTTTTCATATAATTAAATGTCTGTGCCTGTCACTTTTCCTTTTCCTCAAAAGTTCAATCACAGTTTAAAAAGTTCAGCTCATTCATGAATCTCCTCAGATTTTTAGATCAGTATATAAATAAATATATTTACTGATATGTCAAGATAGATTTTTGTTGTTGTTTTGCTCTGATCAAAAATCCTGCTTGTATTTGTATCATTCAGCTCCTGGTTCATGCACTTTCAACTTGGAAAGTTTATTCTCTTCTTTTTCTCTCATTAATTTGCTGGCCACTGTTTCATTCGTGTGTCTGAACTCGAACTTACATTTTGCCCTCAAAAATTCCCCAGTGGAACAAAAACACAGCGTCCACGCTGTGAACCGAAGAGGCAAAAATGAACCAGTGATGATGCTAAACAATAGTGATTACTTTGCACTCACCCTCTGGTCTCAGCATCTCGAAGCCTTGTCTGGGTAGTGTTGTGTTGCCCGAGTTGATGATCCTCACACGTTCATTGCTGTTCATTCGCTTGTACTTGATATCCACCCTGCTGACAAACTGCAGATCCAAACAGACACAGAGAAGGACCACATGACTGGAGGCATCTTAGATAATGCCACACGTTCATTTTAGCTTCAGAATAAGATAAGACGAGACAAACTAGAACCAGAATAAAATAGAAACAGATGCGTTTTTGTTTGCACATTGTTACCTGTAGTATCTGAGTGAGGAAGATGCTGGCTCTGGACAGTCGTGGGCTGGATTTTGGATCAGGAAGAAGGCTGGCTTCTTCTGGCTGTAAACTAATCTGCACACACGCACACACACACACACACAGAGCTTATAATTCAAACACTCAGACAAGCAGTCACAGACACACTAATGCTCTGAGCGTAATGTAGAACCTATGAAGTAATGAAAGTGATAAGGATCTGAATATAAATCTAATTGCTGAGAAATTAGACATGCAAATTAGACATGCAACAAACAGGCTGAAGCTAAGTCTGCATGAGAAAAACACAGTTCTCACAGATTTTTGAGGAAGTTATTTTCAGCGGGGACCAGCACCACCAAAATAAAAGGCGGATCTGGTCCAGCAATGCACTGCATCAGCCAATCACATACGTGAAGCCGCGCACACATCATGTTTCTTCACCAAGAAAATATCATGAGCAAAGATAAACCAGTGTTTTAGTGTGTGTGTTAAACACATAAAACCCGTCTTCCCAGATATAACGTTTCAGTGTGTGTCCCTTTATCTCGGCTGGATGAAACCAGAAAATAGTCCAGGATGCTTCATACCCTGCTGTTGCGGTGGATTTCATTTTCTTCTTTCCCTCCTCGACACAATAATTTCTGAATCTTTACCAGGAGCAGCTGCTGGGCCCTGAAACACATTTACAAACAGTAACAATTACAATTGCTTCCTGAGCTTCTTGTTGTTTATGGGCTCGGCTGTGAAGGTGTGCAAAGATCTGAGTGTGTGTGTGTGTGTGTGTTGCTGGATGTTTCTGCCGTGAGATCAGCGAAACATCGTGAAAGCAGATGCAGACCTCTTAAACTTGTAAACTTTGCATGGTCGCTCAGCTGTTACAGACTTTTGCATCATGGATCCTGGATTACTAGAGCAGAACATGCACCCACCACTCAGTTACTTCCAATCTTTCGCTTTTAAAAGAACTGCTCTGTACCGTGAATTGCTGGGTATGGTGCCGCGGTCCATCAGGTCGGAGCTGGTGTAGGGGTCGACACGGGAGCACAGCCACTCACAGCGGCCCTGGTACCTGGTGTCTAGGATGTGCACCACCTCGTCACAGCGCACGCTCAGTGAGCAGCTGTCTGACTGGCCGGAGATGTTGAGGTTGACCCGTATGTAGAAGGAGTCACCAGAAGCCAGTGTGCCATCTGCCAGGTCCCTCTGCAGACGGCGGTAAGCTGGAAAACACACACATTTGAGTTGACTTTATATGTAATACACAAAGTGTCCAGTGGAAACAACACTTACCGTCATAGTTAGCTCGGTAGTGCAACCTGACTGGTCCCGAGCAGTGCTGCAGGGTCCAGTGAGCTTCTTCCTGGGTGCTGGTGTCCAATGAAACGCTTTGGCTCTCCCCACGTATGCAACCCTCAAGCTGGACAGCCAAGCGCAGCACAAGACAGGTGAGTGAAGCATTTATTTATGATTTATCTCAAATAAACCTCCAGTGAACTACGTACCAGCAGGAGGTGGTGGCCCTCTCGTAGACCTGCCTTCTCAGCGGCAGACCCCGAGTGGACGGACGAGACGAAGATCCCGCTGTCGTTGCCGCCGACCAGCGCGATGTCCTTCAGCAGGTTGTCTCCAGGCAACAACAGCTCCTGCACAGGCTTCAGAGACGAGCTGATCCTGGAGAATGATGACAGAGACGGACGAAACGGCCTGCGTACAGACATGCGTCACAGTGTGTCAGTGGCCTGTGAACTGTATTGGTGACCATGCTTCACTTGCAGTGGCTCTTGTGCATGTGAGTGTCTGCGCTGTACCTTTCCAAAGAGAGTTTCCTAAAGATATTATTGACCTGCTCCAGGTCGTAAGTGTCCATCCCTTCTGACTGATGGGAGGAGGAAGATGAGTGGACCGAGGGAGGACCACGCTGCACTTCGTCCTCTAAGGAAAGAGCAGACAGAAAGAAATAATAAGGAAATGGAAGCTTTCACACAGAAAACACGATTGGTGCAATTTTGGGCAATGTGTGAAAGTATAATTACCAAACTCCATTTCCATGTTGTTACTGTCAAAGTCCGAGAGGCTAAAAATGACCAAACATCGGACAGTTTGATAAAATGGATGGATGATAAAAACTGAGTGAGTGATTCTTGACATGGACATCACTTCTCATACCTGCGGGGGTAGAAGTCGTGTTCCTTCTCCCTCTCTCTGCGGTACAGCGACGCTTTCTCTGGCGGCTCAGGAAGTGTGGACAGGATGCTGTCGTTACGGAATCGCTGCTGAGAGATTTTAGAAGACGTTAATGAGGGTTAATCATTTCTACCAAACACAAAACAGGAGCCACCCAATAATAAACACACATCGTTTTTCTGCACTAAAAGAAAAAAATAAACTGGAGCTCACTATATTTGGCCTGTTGTTCTGCTCCACTGGTGTGAAAGGGAGCGGTGAGGCAGACGGGCAGGAGGAGGAGAGCGCGGGAGCTGAGGGCGGCGTATACGTCGGGGACATCTGGAAGCTTGGGGAGGGCGGGAGCGAGTTGCTGTTGACTTGAGACTTTGGCATTTGAATATCCAGAAAATCTCTTCTGTTGACTGACAGAGCTGAGAGTTGGGAACAGAAGTGAAGGATCATCCAGAGTGAAAACAAAAAAACTGCCTAAATAAGTTTGGGACTAAATGAGCTGACGAGTGTGTTTACCTGCAGGCTGAGAGGCCTCTGAGCTGACTGGAAGGTTTTTGTACACACATACTGGAGACTTAACTCTGTTCTAAAGCACACAAATAAAAATAAACACTGAAGTGAGAACATATTGCATTGATAAGCCTCACTCCTTCTGATTAGGATGTTAAAAGTAGTTACAGGAACTTTTCTTTCCTTCACAGCTTAATTTTCTTCTCCATTTCAACCACTTCCCTCTTCTTTCATACATATTTACATTTGAATTACTACATATTGGTCTGCAGTTCATTTCACTTGTTACAGCTTCTTCTACATAGTTTGTTGTCATTTCTGCAGCTGAAACATTTCATCACTCATCCAAGTAGCTTCTACTATTAGAAGTCCATTTGTCATCACTCAACTTCTCGATAATTTCACCTGCAGGACTGAGAATCTTCACAGACGATTCAACTCAACTAAAAAACTCATATTATATATATTCAGACTGACTCCACTGACACTGCTGCTGCTGCTGCTGCTGCTGAGCCTGTTCTGCTAAATTTGATGCCAGAATGTCAGTTTTAGCTATTTTCTAGCTTTGAGCCGACTGGGCCACATTCAGTCATGTCCTCATAAAGGCTGCATTTTAATCACACATACAGCCTGATCCCAGTACTCAGGCCGTTAGTGTGGAAAGGGTTATATTTGAAAATTAGACCTGATGTTGGATACATCACTGAGTAAAACCCAAGGATCTTTAGCACATTTTCTTTTATAGCAGTTTGATAAATACCAGCCCAATAGCCATAATGTGTGGTGAGTGAGTCAGTAGTGAGTGGCTGACCCCTGCTTTAAGGTTCAGTCTGCGTTTGAATGGAGGGTCCTCAGGTACGTTCTTCTCCTCTGGAGACTCATCGCTAGACCATTCTGATTGGCCTTGAATGGGCTTAAACTCCTCCCCTTGAGAGATGATAGTCGGAGGCACGTCCCTCGGCAGACTCTGTAAGAACAGACAGAAAAAATAGATTTTATGCAAACATCAGTAACTTTATGTAAAAGCAGCATCAGCGCTGCTGTTTCTCACCTGGTCGTTAACATTGTCCTTAGACATGCGTCTCAGACGAGACTCCAGGGTGACCAGCTTGGCATCTTTGCGTACGATCTCAATGTGGAGTTCGTCGTTCCTCTCCTCCAGCTCTCTGATCTGCTTACGATATTTGTCTTTGTCAATCAGACTCTGGGAGAACTGGTGCTGGGCCTCGTCTCTGGCTCGAAACGCCTGTCACAGTGAGGGAAATACAGCAAAGGAACATACTCACATAGTCACAAACACAGGCAGAAATGTTTGGAGTGTAAACATCCGTGTGTGTGTGTGTGTGTGTGTATGTGTGTGTGTTCACCTGGTCCCGCTCCTTCTCCACCTCCTCCAGCTGTATGATGATGGTGTCCATGCGGTTGTGATACATCTCACAGTCCTTCTGCAGCGTAGAGCACTTCAGCTCCAGGTCCTCCTTCTCCTCCAGGTACTACACACATGCACAGATGAGTTATTTATGGTTTATGGCAGATACAGGAAACCAAGAGGGAGAGAAGGAAGACCAGGTTACACAGACTGAGAGGTCTGAAGTGGTGGTTTCTGTGCAGGGTGTGTTTCACACATGGGAATCTGGCTCTCTGGTCACAGGTTTGTGTTTCTAGGGTGTTTGTTTCCACCCCAGACTCTACTTGACACTTTGCACTGGTGCACACACTCACACATTTGAACGCACACACACACACACACACAGTCACTAGCCCTCTAACTTCCACGTCTGCTGTCTGTCTGTGTATACTTCTATCTTTGTGAAGACCCTTTTCAGCAAAATTCTATTGGAGTGGGGACATTTTGGCTTCCACACTTTTTCAGACTCCTGTTTGAGGGTTAACACGTTTGGTTAAAGGGTTAAGGCTAGAGTGAGTTTTAGCTGAGGGTAAGGGTCTAAGGAATGAATGCATTATGTCAATGAGTAAACTTGCAAAGAGTGTGTGTGTGTCACCTTATCTCTTAGTTCCTCTGCCTGTCGAACTTCTTCATGCAAGTTGTAGAGGCGGTTGACCAGATCCTGTCTGTCTTCTAGTGCTTCCTGTCTGTCGTGCTCCAGAATGTCAAGGATGGCCTTGTCGGACTCGGGTAAGGGGCCGGGCTGGGTAAAAACAAACATTATGGGGTATGAACTGAATGATTTGTTCCGAACAGCCAAAGGGCAGCAACAAGAATGAGCAGAGCCTCCAGAAGGAGTTAGCTTTTTATTTAAAGCTGTGATATTAGAGACAGAGGATGATCAAACTCCAGCACTTCTTCCCTCTTTAACCTCTTTCAGTTCTATGTTTATGACCCACAACTTTACTCTTTTGGTTGTCACCAATCTCATGAGCTTCTGCGACTGCGACATAGTACTTTAATACTACTACTTTAATACTACTTTAATACATGTGCACAAAACGTGGACAGCGAGGATGGCCTCATGTCTGAAGATGCTTCATGTGTGTCTGCGGGAGGCCGTACCTGTATGATGGACTGTAGCTCCTGTAACTTGATCTTGAGCATCTCATTCTCTCTCTCCAGCTCGAAGATCTGCTCTTTCTTTGGCCGGTTCTCGATGTCGTTCTTCAGCTTCAGACTCTGCCTCCTCTCCATCTTACACTCCTCCTCCGCCTTGTTCAGCCTGTGCTTCAGCTGATCGATCTATACACACAGATATGATGATCATAAAGATGTAGACACTCCCTGATTGGTGCCGAGTCCAGTGACATCCGTGTGTCCGTTAGCACCTCTAGCTGCAGGTCTCGGCTCCTCATCACTGCCATGTTCTTCTCCTCGCTCAGCGTGGCGTACCTCATGGCCAGTTTGTAGTTTTCATCCTTCACTCTCAGCAGCTCATCACTGTAGGTGTTTCTCTCTTCTCTCAACTTATTGTATCCTGCAGAACCAACCACAGTCATTTCAGACATATGCTTCAACACCTACTAGATTATATGCAGTCATTGCAATCACTGCAAAGTGTTTAAAATATAAAGCTGACTTTCTGTACTAATAATACTCTGCAGCATAGAAAAAGTGGGTTGTAAGCATTTATTTTGTTTCCTTGTTCTGTGTTTTCTGTTCCTGTTTAGGACACACCAGACAATAAATACCCCCAGTCAGCTAAAAATACAGCTGATAATGGAGTCTAAATTAGTTCACATTTTCACAGTTCAAGCTCCATTTTAGATCAACTGTAAAAAAAACAAAACAAGTATTGTTACAGCATAGTCTACATATTCCTCACAGCCACTACTGAACTTCTAAACTGATCCAACCCACTTTCTCTGTCTGATTAATCCACAGCACATAATCACTAAAAAACAAACAAAAAAAAAAATCCACCTGCATGTTTGAACTAACGACACCTTCAGATAAGCTTATTTGTTCAATGTCCTAATATTTCAAGCAGCTGCACAGCAGATGATATTTATGGCTTCCTGCTACATGTAACAAGAAAAGGCTAAATTACCATTTCATTTTAAAGAAAGGATTTAAACCAGGTCATAACATAATATAGAGAATTTCAGGAGGAACAAACCAGGGTGTTTCCAGCACAGTTGCCATGTCAGCTTCAGTCTGATTAATGGATTTTTATTTTTAGCATTTGATTAAACATGAAAGTGCATGTTGTAGAAGATACACATGGACATGACAACACACACCACAGTGTCCCAGTTTCATCAATAGGCTTTGATTGGCAACTTAGCCTTAAGAAAGTCAGCTGTGGTGCACCAGCAGCACAAACCAGACAGATGTGGTGGGGTAGCAGTTTCACTGTGTGGTGGTAAACTTGTTCTCGTGACAGCAATCAATCTGGCATTATTGTTTGTTGTATGTTAATTATTTTCACATGGACAGAATTAAGTGGAGATGGATGGGGTCTTGCATCTGTACAGTAATAACACGTTACTCTGTTGGAAGGCCTGCAGCTCCTGGTTGGCCAGTCGTAGCTTCTTCTGCTCGTCCTCCAGGGTGCAGTTCTTCCTGCTGAGCTCGACGTGCTGCAGGGTCTTCACTTTGGACTGCTGCTGCAGCTTCATCACTTCATTCATCAGGAACTGGGTGAGACCCTCGTGGCCCTCCTCCACTGCAGAGCGCCAGAAAACACAACAATATTGCACTGCAAACTGATTTGGAGAGTAATATACTGTGTATAATGTGTACCAGGATAAGGATCAGCTAGACTGATTTGGATAAATCTCTGAACCAGCTGATCTGATATGACTGTTTCTAGCCACAAAACCTGCCATATAAACATCAATTACTGTGAAAGTCTTTATTTTTCATCTAGTTTCAATAGTTAGTCTCATCAACAGGCCAGTAAAGTATCCACAGAGACCCTACAGTGATCAGATCCTTTGTTTGAAAAGCATCAAGCTCAGTGTCCATGCATGAGTGTGTCTCTCACCGACGATGGTGGAGAAGCGTCGTGTGGGATCCTTCCCCGTGACCAGCTTGTACTGGTCAGGGTAGTAAAACTCCAGACTCTCCAGAAACGCCACGTACCCTCGCTCTCCTTTAGTGTGGAGGATGTCAAGTAGACGACCTGACGGGGGGATTCGTTCACACACCTCACATTCAGTTCACAAAACACAGCAGGGCCTACTTCTTGTGAATTAGCTAGATATTATTTCACTGCACACAATATCAGTAAAGAGGAACAAAGTGGTTCTATGACCCACTGCAAATTAGTTTGTGTATTAATAGAGAACAAAGTCATTCATTGGTGTAGAGGCCAGGATGAATGAGCTATCGCATGAATGAAACAGCAAAGAAACGAGACTCCACACATGCTTCTACATACTTGTGCGGTTTGTTTTGGAGACCAGCAGCATGGAGTTGAGAATCTCATCTTCATCCTGTTCGTCCAGGACTTTGCACTGGCGGAGGTAGGGAGTGAGCTTGGCCGGGGAAATGATGCGGCACAGTTCGTAGCGTTTGCACTCCACATTCTCCCACAGCGCCTCCACGTTATTAGACAGCCCGCAGGTCCCGTTTTCCATCTCTTACACCCTGAAACGTAGTCAGAGCAGCAGGGGTTACTGACAGACGAGCATTATGACGTACCTGTGGGAGTGCAAAGAAAGCAGGAAGAAAGATGTGAAAACCTGTGCAGGGGGTTATGCTGCATGTCGACGTCCACGTGTTGCAGGAATGAACCTCACTGCCTCGAAGAGCAAAGGATAAATAATATGATCATCTCTATAGCAACATGGTCTGAATTAACACACGCAGTCACTCTACATTTACACCTCAGTGCCATGATCATTTCTACATATCTGCACATGTAACGAGGCAGACCCAGAGGGAGTTTTTGCTCATTTGGGTCCCACACATTCTCCACTTCGTCTGTTTCCCTTAAACACATACTCTCAAACCAACTGACGTCTTTCCATTTGCCTTTCCTGTTGTTTTTTTTACTTTTCCTGAGACTATTTCACCTCTTTATCTTTCTCTTACTCCCACTTGATTTCCTGTCTCCACACACATACGCACACAAAGATTATAAAGTTATATAAAGCATGAACATACCATAAACCCCACACACACACTGTCCATGCGTCTTTGGTATTTGCATGCTGTCTGACCAGGTGTATTGGTATAATCCTGCTTTGTGACTTTCTGGCAACAGTTAGGCAAATCAAGGCAAATCTGAAGCCGTTGCTTTTCTAAACACACACAATCACACGCACACACTTCTGTGTGCAACTGTCATCTGGAACCTGCATGTAAAAAATGTGAGTTTGTTTTTAATGCGTAAACATATATTGTTTAAGCTGAAGGCAAAGGAGCACAGCAGCTGTTGTTTTACTGATTTTCACTAGTCCCACGAGTCAGTGAATCAGTGAACTCAGCTCCTTTTTGTTTGATATTACTTTACTGATCCTCGCAGCCTCGTACGCTGAAAAATCAATCATAAGGTCGTTTCCGAAGGCAGACACAGATATCACACCCTCTCGACACAAGAAGCTATTATTTGTATCTGCAGTGTGTATACACTGCCACAGTCACAGCAGAAGCTGAAACCACAGGCACTCAGACCAACACATACTCATGCACTCATGCAGCAGAACACACTGCGTGCAGACGCACACACACACACGCACACGCACATATATCACACGCACAGACCCCTTCACTAACCACATACATGTTTCCTCTTCTCTCTTCTCTTATTTTATAGTTCATTACCGAGAAAGTTCATCCTTGCTTCCTCCTTTTCAAACCAGATGTGAGTAGTAGCTCTCTTCCTCTGTTCTCTTTTAGTTTTTTTTTTTGTTTATAGTTTTGTGGTCAGAGGATTGGTTGTCTTTTTTAGAGTCGTGTATGTGTCTGCATGTCCTCAACCTAAACCCCACTTTTTTCTTTTTTTTTTTCAATATCTGCAGGAGCAGTCACACAAACAAAACTACACACTGTCTTGCAGGACTCTGATGAACTCAGCAGTTGTGTCTATTTATTCCTCACATGCTGCTGAGAACTTAAACTGTTTACCTCATCACTTCTCTCCCCTTGTGCTCTTCATTCATATGACCCAGCTACTCCCCGATGACCCTCGTACTTGCAGTGTAATATCACACTTCAAATATTAAATGCTCAGGAGTGAAATTGTTGTCAACCACCATTTTGTCAACATACAGTATAGAGTGCAGCGTCACACAACAGCTGAACACTTAATAGTTTTTATATCCAAGTCACAATCTGAGTAAGTGCCAGAGCTGCAATTTCATTTATATACCTTTTAATATACATTCATATTAATGACAAATGTCTTACTCCCCTGTAACTAAACGCTAATTTCCAGAAACTCATGTGGACAAGTCAGGACTCTATTTAAATATTACCAAGTAATGTCAGGTATATTTTTAATTTCTTATCTATCTTGTATCTTTGCTACTTTTGGCTCTCTGCTGTGCACTTTGCTGTTGCAACAATGCAAGTTCCTTTTGTGGGACAAATAGAGGTTTTCTTATCTTATCTTACTAATGTAATATATTCAAAATGCTGAAGTTTGTAGATGTTCTATCAAAGTGCTATCAAACTATGAACAGAAGAATATAAAACTTCATCAGTAACAAACAGCATGATTTTATCTGCTTGTTGTTTTAGATTAAATGAAGTGTATGATGATGTTTGGTACAAACGTATCTTGTTTAAGTTGATTTACAGGAAATAAGCATGATTTAAATATCAGCCACGTTACTGGTCAGAAAAGACACAATTAGATATTTTCCCTTAATCGTTCGACCATTTTTCACATGGATGAGCACAACTTACAGTTTGACTGAACTTAGAGCGGATGGATTGTGTGTGTGAAAATGCATCATTGCTACCAAAGTTTCTGAATGTAAAATGGAAGCCGTGTTTGCAAACACCAAACACTGCATTTTAACATAAATGCACATTATGAGACATTTGATTTGCTTTAATCATTTCTAATAAATATGAACGTCTGCAGAGTGCCGAGCAAGTGGAACTTATGTTATGGAGATTTTATGTTTTCTAGTCTTTCTACATCTATAAAACAGGAGGAAATATGTGGAAATAAGCTGATGAGCCCCAGGAAAGGTTCCAATCAGACCTGTGCCTGTGAACGTTTCATGTTTGAGGCCCAGTGACGGCTGAGATTAACCCTTTGAAGCCAAGAAGAAGCAAAATGATTGAAAAATACTCCCACTGTGAGTGTTTTTGCATCTCTAGCTCTGCAGAGAAATAAGATGTGTGTAAATCCATGTCCCTTTACTTTACAACTCTACAACACAAAAGCCTTTATTCAAGATGGTAAGAACATATAAAAGTGAGAAACATGTACTTCCTAATGTTTCCACCATCTAACACTTTTATTTACTTGTTAAGACCCAAAATATTTTACAGGACTCCTAACAGATGACGCATCACATGCCAGGCACTACAACAATAAATAAACAGCCATGTGCTATGACGCCATGTTACATAACATCAGTAGTTAATCACTGAAATTAGTGGTCATGTTCATCTACAGTGGAAGATCTTCATTAACTGGAAACACGTAAATTCACTTTATTCAGAAAGTGCTTCCCTCTCATACATTACAGTTATGATTTAATTCATTTTCACTCCTTTTTATCTGGTTTAGCTGCTTCATTTATTCTGCTGCTAAAAAGTCCACTAATCTGTTGTTGTTTCCGTGTTTTGAGGCAATAACAGATGATTAATGGAAATAGTAAGTAGATTTAAAGGTTTGCTGTTTTCTGGTAATAGTAAATTATGGATGATGCATGGTTTAGTGGAAAACTGGTGTTCACTGATTTTCCCTTATGTTGCTACAACAAACCAAACCATCTCTGACTTTATTTATATCATGATCACTGTGAATTTAACACTAAAAGTACAAATAACCTGCTCAGTTTATTTGTAAGTCAATCCCAATCTTTTTACATCTGAAACCCAACAAATCCCTATTTACTGTTAGACAAATACCAGCTTCTTCCTGGTTTTCACTGAAAACGCCAAAATAAGCACAGACTCACCGCTGTGACCCAGATTAAGTTTAGTCTCAGTCAACCACAGCTATACTCCACAAACACAAACTGAGAATCTGTGTCACTGTCCATCACAGTGGAAATCTAATCTACCTGTAGCTCAGTGCCACTCACCCATAGACTGGAAGTGAGTCAGTTACTGCACCAGATTCACTGCAGCACATTTTTCCAGCGAATAATTTATTGTGCTGCACGTGGTCGGAGATAATTACCTCTAAAAACATGTTTTACTTAAAATTCAGTCAATTCATACACGGTCCACATGTTTAATGTCTCAGGCTGTTGGTTGTCTAACTTGTCTTCCAGCCTGTTAGTATTCTGGACTGGGATTGGCTGGCAGGCTGCCTGACGGGCAGATATGATTGGTTCAGGTGTACAAATCTTTATAAAGGGTCCATTGTCCAGCAGAAAAGCTGAATTTGATATCAGGGCTCTGTCAGTGATAGAGAGAAGGGACAGATCCTGCTCTTCTACCAGATGACATTTGCTGTTTGGACAATTTGCATAATTTTTAGATGCTGTTCTGTTCCAGTTGTGCCATTGCTCTCTGAGAGAAACAGAGATGTGTCTTCTAATGGAGCGTTTTAATAATATAACGTTTGGGAACAATGTGGCAACAGGACTATGCAAGTTTGTTTCTCATTCATAATTATAAGAAAGATGAGAGCTTCCTGTTTCTTCAAAGAAAATCATATCACAACTGTTTTTGTAGAGCACTGGCATTTAAACATCACTGAAATGTCTCAGTTTGTCTCTGCATCTCCTGAATCTCTGCTCACTGGGTCTCATTGTCTCCTGCACCTGCTCCTGGAATCCCAAACATTTTGCTAATGTGATGATGATGAGAGACGATCTTGATATTGTGTTACCAAAACTCATAACTTTTCTTCATGTACACGCCAAGAGGATGTCAGGAAACGCAAATACAGGCATCTACAAACCGCAGCATCTGCTGATTGAAATAACCTACAAACATACAAACAGCTTTTCTCACGCGTTCTTATAGGGCAGTGGGCATCCTGGTGATATGAGCGGCCTGTGGGGCCAAACGTGCAGGCGTCAAAGCTCCTCTGAGACCGACTTTGTATCTGGATGTGTTTTAATCTTGCCTGCAGATGACAGAGCACGACAGGCTGTCACCGCACGGCTGATGTGAGGTGCAATAGTCTGTGTGACTTCTCGTCTTTTCCATTCACACTGGCGCACGTTTACAAGCATGTTCGGCACTTTCCCCTGCATGAGTCCTCGTTTGTCAGCGGATCAACACTTTCTACCTAAGGGTGGAATCTGTCTTGAATATTTTCGCTTACCTGAAGTAGTTCGAGGTGTCTTGGTCTGGACTTGATATCCTCTTTGTTTTGGTCGTTTTCTTGTTGCGATTAATCACAAAACAGGTTGTTTCCCCAAAGATCCCAGCGGCTCAGGTTGTCTCCATTTATCCAAAAGCAGAAGTTTTAAAGAAGCTGGAGAGCGCATGGGAGCTGTGGCCCCAACTCCCAGTCTGAGATAAAGACACAGAGAGAGAGAGAGAGCGAGAGAGAGAAAGCGGAGGCGGGCGGTGTGAGCGCAGATGGAAATAACAAGTTCGCTGCAGAGGTGAAGAAGAGCGCTGTGTCTGTGTATACACGACCAAAGGTGATCACAATAGTGTTTTAGAGGCTCAACGCATGTTTATAGGTCAGTAGGACGTGCCAGTCATCCGTCTAACTTTCTTTTCTTTTGTTGCCTGTTGTAAATTAGTTTTTGCTCCTTTGGCTACAAAACTCCAACATGCAAATCTTTTTTTTTTTTTTTTTTTTTTTTGGAACATGGACGCACTAAAGTGAAACTGCTCTTCATCTGTTCTTTATAGACTTATATAGATAAAACATAAAATCTTCTAATTAGGTTTTTAATTGACTGCTGCATTAAAAGGCCTGCTGCTGTAACATTCATCCCTCCCTTATTTATTCCATCTTTAAAAAGAAATAATACGGGTTGTCTTCTCATGACAGTGCTGTTTTGTAGTTTTGCATTTTGCAGCTGAAAGTGTTAAAGTATAAAGGTTTGACATTGTCTGAACGGAAGGTGTAGAGTTTGGGGTTTGTTTTTGTTTATCTTTTTCTGTGTCTGTGTGTCAGTGAAGCAAAAATAGCTATTCAAAATAAAAAAACACAGATTACATATTCGTGCATGATTAATTGTACATAAACTATAATATGACAAGTTTATGTTACTTTACATACATTTAATAATTAATCGTACCTTTGCTTAAGTGACATTTTCAATGCAAAACTTTTATTTTTACATAATATTTTATATTGTAATATCACTACTTTACCCTAACTAGGCTAAATAGTTTAGTTGTCTTTAATGAGTACATTGCACGTTTGATTTTAAAATAAAATTATTATATTTTCCAATAGCTCTGTAATAATAATTGCATACAAACCGGACTGCGGGACTTTTCTTGTAGTGTACTGGGAATAATTTGCATTTATAGTTGAACCTTGTTTTTAGGTTCTTAAACTTATGAAGAAAAATGAGTATTAATGTAAAACGGAAATACGATGACCTATAACCTCTGAGAAGTGGCCTCACGGTGAAATAATATGGAGTTTGATTTTTAGTGTGACGTTATTGAAGTGAATGCGGAACTTAAGTGAAGTCATGTGATTCCAGTCAGGACTTGATTAGCGGCCGTACTGTTTACCTTCCGCTGCAGACGGACGAAGCCGTGAAATAAAAATGTACTCTCACGGTTCAGAGAGTTTAATAAAACAGGCAAGGTAAGAAACATTAGCGACACACGAGCTTCAGCTTCTCTTCAGCTGATTTTTGTCGTTTTTATCGTTTTCTCTGCTAAGCTAACGAGGCTAACTAGCTTACTGTTAACGCGACTTAATATTTGATCTTTAGTTAAGTTCATTTATTTACAGCCTTGAGTCACAGGTAGAGGTTAAACTAACTATTACCTCTACACAACAGGTGCTCAGTGTTTATTTCTGTGTTATTCCTTTAAAATGTCAAGAAGCGTTTATGTTTATGAGCAAACTTTGCTGTCTTTGAGAGTTTGTTGGGATGTGGAGTGTTTAAGTGACCAGGTAAAACAAGGTGTGTGTGTGTGTCCTTTCCAGGGAGATTGAGGAGTCTGAGCTGC
Organism: Mastacembelus armatus; assembly: GCF_900324485.2. Classification (NCBI taxonomy): domain Eukaryota; kingdom Metazoa; phylum Chordata; class Actinopteri; order Synbranchiformes; family Mastacembelidae; genus Mastacembelus; species Mastacembelus armatus. The sequence goes on from NC_046640.1 coordinate 20,722,850, forward strand.
AGAGATTTTACAGCCGGTTGGTGAAGCTGCTCCAGGGGAAGGAGCTCGGTCACGAGACTGTGGATTCCCTGCAGAGGCTTCACATCATCCTCTTTGCCGACAAATACACCAGGACGTAAGAGCCTCCACCTCCCCCAACTTTTCTTCTTCACTCTCTCGTTCCTCTAAACCAGAGGCCTCAAACTCCAGTCCCCAAGCGCCACTGTCCTGCTTCTTGTCCCTGTCCTACCCACCCTACAATCAGAAGCTGCAAGGGCAGGGATGGTTGGAAAACAAGCTGGATAGTGGCCCCTGACGACTGGAATTTGAGGCCCCTGCTCTAAACACTCATCACTGGTCAGTTTTCCCATCCATGCATTCTTATTTAACAGTCATTGAAGTGTTTTTATGATAAGCTTTCCACACATTCATAATCAATATCAGTCAAATCAAGCAAAGAGCATTGTTGCTGTCCCTCCACTGGCAGTGCATTGATTACATGTCTAGTTTTTATTTGTTACCTCTGAGGCAAGTCATTTGAAATCGCAGTATTTCTTTTGACTGTTAAACTGATGATACTGTTATATCGTTCCATAAATGCATCTGACCTGACTCAATGTTAATTACAGATAAAACCTCATTGATGGTCTTTGGTTCTTAAAGCACAGAGTTAATTCTTAAAGCAGTTTTTACTTCCTGTGGATTTGCACTGTGCTCCAGAAGCCACAGTCTAGATCAGATTTTTGAACCTGACCTAAAGTTTTTTTTTTTTTTCTCATTTCTGTAATACAGGAAAGAGCCATCCGTCAGCTCAGGTGCATTGCTAGGAGCAAAAACCCTCATTCATGCCTTTGTTTACAACCGTTTGGACTGTTGCAGTGCCTTATTCAGTGACTGTCTTGGAAATCAATTGAACAGCTCCAAACTGCACCAAATTCTGATGCCAGGTCTCTCACCGCAGCTAGAAAATAGGATCATATTTCTCCTGTTTTCTTGCTGTGGCCTTCCAAATTACCTCTAAACTTTTATTACTTTTTTCTGAGAAATTACCTTTGAACCTCAAACAGCTCACAAACGTATACCTCTGTTGTCATTCACCAAAGGCTGCCGTCAGAGCTCCAGAAGAGACTTTTATCGCTCCTCTCATCACCGTCAGAGCAGTTTCAGGTGCTGAGCTCAGCTGTGCTCAGGGAGACGCTGCCCCTCTCTGGCCAGGACCTGAACTACAACCAGGAGAACGTTGGCCAGCTGAACACTCACGCTGCTGCCCTGCTGCTCTCGCAGGTGTGCAGTAATAATTAATTCATCATTATTATGAGACATATATAAGGTTGTAAGAGGATGTTTCTTTTTTTTGTTAAAAAATTCTTGTGTGATGATGCATTTAGTGAAAATCTTTCTACCATTAAAGTCTTACTGAACACCTGTTTCCATTCGCTCTGACCCCATCAGGCAGGATCCAGGGCAGAGTTGTCATCTCTCTGCGCTCTGCTCCTTCGCAGTCTGGAAAACCGTCAGTCAGAAGGGCCTGTTCACTCGCTGACACACACCCTGCCCATCCTGAACACCATCCTCACACACAGCCCTGAGTGCCTGACTGAAGGTAATGTGCACTCACAGATCAGACCAAGTTCCCAGCAGAAAAAAGAAAAGTTATAACAGCGCATTTCCTCCACACCTGACTGACTGCAGATCATGTAACCCTCCTGAGTAAAAAGCTCGTCGATTGGCTGCGTTATGCCAGCATCACACAGGGAGGTGGAACTTCCTCCGGGGGATTCTTCACAGGACCCAGGTTGCGGCAGGTAAATAATCTATGCTCATAACTAACAACAAACACAAATTTTCAGCTGTTTTAATAATACATGTGTTTGTGTTTTCTCAGCCGGTGCCGATAGCAGAGCTGGATGGGACGGTGTCTGGGGATTTCTTCACCGTGCTGTGTGTGGGCCAAAGCTTCACTGAGGACCAGTGGATGAACGTTTACTCCTTCTCCATGCTGCGCCACTGGCTTCTCACCTACCACTCAGTGTGCAGTGGGACCACAGCTGACACAGGTGTGAGTTTACCTTGAATCCAAGACAAGAACAACTTACTGTATGTCATAGTTGCAAAGTGCAGACAAAGAACATCAGCCTCACAGTCTGAATCACAAAGGCTGTAATTTGTTTATACTGCTTGTCTCAGATGACCTGCTGTGTGTTTTCATCATCTCCAGCAAACAGGCTACAGCTCAGCCTCTCCCACTCCTTTTCTAATGGTAAGATATGGGAGTCTGTGGACCATCCCTGCTTATATGTGCATCTAAGAAGCTGTAAATAAGCTCAGTTCCTGCATCTTCTGTTTAACTCAGAGTCTGCACAGGTCAACTAACAATACCTGATATGATCATGACTCATAACCGCAGTTTCTCTTACAGGACATCTAACTTCCTACTTACAGTTATTGGTGTGTGGGTTTGTGTACCTTTTGTCTTTTCATTTTCTGACGAGTGTGTAATGGTGAACACAGTGAACACACTCAGAATGGGCTGCTGTTGTAATAAACATACTTCTGTATGCTGCATGTGGTGTGTTTACAGTGATCACCGAGCCAGATTCTTTATCTTAAAACTGCTTCATTAGTTTTTTCCTTGGGTGTTTGTGATCTTCAGGCTAACTTTGATTATATTGCATCTAAGTAATCCACAAAACTATGATCCATATTGATTAGATTTTTATTATGCTTCACGCTACAGTGAACAGTCTGGGTTTTTTTTCTGTTCTGTACTATAATTCCTACAGTTCTTTACTTTTCTAAAGGGATACGGTTGGATCAATCAGTAATATATGTGTCTTAAGCTTCTCTAATAATCCTCATAAACCTCAAAAACAGGCTCACCTTAAGGCTGTAATGTAAAGGTGCTCTGTGGAGTTTTCTTTTGAATAAACAGCATCCTCCTGTATCCTCCAGACCAGACAAATGTGTACGATCTTCCTCAAAGCCCATTTTTTATTACTATAATTTGAAACCTTTTTTTACATCCCTGTTTACTTTGCTATCAGCCTTTCTTGTTGTTGTATTTCCATCACCTGCAGATCAGTGGAATAGAGTAAAATCACTGGCAGGAATTTGCAGGAATGTACATCCTAGTACACATGTACGTGAGAAAACAAAACAAACACAACAGGGACTCAGTGCTGCTAGTGGTCAAAGACTCTACTGGGTACCATTAAAGTTACAGCCGCTCTCAACATCTTTCATTAATCTGTATAACTTTTTCCTGCTTCACACTTTAGTGTAACTGTAGCACAAAAGTCACAAAATCACATGGTTGTATGAAATGAGACTTTCCTCTGTAAATGATGGCGTCGACTAATTTCATTTTATCTAATCACAAACCTCTCTAATCATTTCAACTACTGACTTTGAGAATACAAGAATCACGTGGACTTTATCATAAATCCTCATTTCCTTGGGAAGTTTTTAAAACGTGACATCTCATGTTGCAGACGACCGGTCGGAAGTGGACGGATCAGTGGTTTCTATGGTTTCGGCAACTTCCTCCTCCAGCCGCCTCCTGCCTCCAAAGGAGCGTCTGAGGGAGAAGTCTTTCCAGTACTGCCAACGGGTCATTGAACAGAGTGACCGCAGTAAGTATGTGCACGATAATCAACGGAGAAAGTCATTTAAATGCAGATTTTTAATCAGTCATTTATGTTCATCACCATGTACTGTAAGTGTCAACAGCTGTGATGCTCTTTCATTTGTCTCAGAGGCCCACAGAAGGTCAGACACAGAGCTGCAGAAAGCGGTGAGTCAGTTTAACGGGATTTTTTTCTTTTACTTCTATTACATGAGCAATAATAATGAATTTGAATGTCAAGTTTATGATTTTTGGCCCTCAGGGTAAAGAAAGTTGTTTAAAATTAATTTAAATTTGTGAGAGATGTTGCTATTACTCTTCTCATCCCATTTACACATATATCACAAATGAAAGGAAATCACTAAAGAGAATAAGGCTGGTACAAAGAAACACTAAACACATTTTTCTTGTAAACCAGATTTTTTCTGGTGCCTTTATTGTCCATGTCATGTTTCCTCTCCTAGTGTCTGGTGGAGGCGGTGTGTATCCTGGACTGTGTGTGTGTAGAGGAGCCCTCGCTGGTCTACAGGACATTCCCGTGCATTAAGGCGCTGTTTGGTCGGCTCAGCTCGGACCTGTCTTTTGCCAGAGTAGTGCTGCCCATAGCACAGTTCTACCTCAACCATGGTGTGCATACACACCCACATGTCTCTGTGCTCCACATCACATCGTCACATCTCTGTCTTTGTCCAGATCATCCTCACACTAACAGTTTAGTTCCTTGACTCACTAATACCCAAAGTATTTTCATTGTAAAGCAATTAAAATCTCATTCAAACTGGTTCAGGTGAGATGGCGGCAGTGGACTGTGAGACCGTGTGGAAGCTGGTGTTTGGCCAGTTTCCCGCCGAGCTGTTCAATGACCCCTTCCTGGTACACGAGCTTCTGCGCTTCTTGCGGCTGAACCTGAAGAGTCTGCAGCTCCGAGTGCCACTTTACATCCAGTCATTCCCAAACCTGCTGAAGGTCAAAACCACATCAGTGCACCCAAACTTTTTTCCTTTTCTCAGCACACACCTGCTGTAAACTAATGTAAGGAATACATGCTGGCATTCCCAAACCTACTGCTGACATTGTCTCTCCGTCTCTGTAGTTCTTGGCGTGGGACAGCCCGGCGGTGGTGGATGACTTTGTGGATCTGCTGCCCTCTCTGGTGACAGCTGGAACTGCAGTGGAGCTGCTCCACACTCTGCTGGACCTGCCCTGCCTCTCTGCCACGCTGGTCTTACAGCTCAGGTCAAGTGCACATAAACTGTCCACCACAGTTTGACTACATTTATATCCGGTTACCACCATCTCACTGGGTTTGTGTGTGTGTGTGTGTTGCAGGTCAATATGTTTGCCCATCTCTGAGTCAGGTGGACGTGGCCTCCTGTCGCTGGATGCATTTCGAAACCCCTCATTCCGAGGGCTTTTCCTCTTCCTGCTTCGAGGGGAAGCAGGCGCAGGTAATTACAGTCACACAATTAAAGGAAGAGGTCGACATAGTTAAAGTGTTAATGCCCTAATTAAGGTTTTGGTAGTTTTTTGTGGAGTCATAACTCTGTCAAGTCTGAACACAAAAGCTTAATACACGTATTTACACGTTTTGGCTTATTTTAGTGGAATCATTGTGCTTTTCCTCCATCCTCCACAGGGGACACCATTGACAGACTGAGTACGCTCCATGAGCTGCTAGCTGAGGCTGCTGATTGGCCAAGAGTTGTTCAGTGTGCCCAGACTGTCCCTGTGCTGTTGCACATTTTTTTCAACACAGTCGTTACGGTGAAGATATGAAATGTTCTTAAAACCTTGGCAGCTGCTGTGAATCAAATGCTGGAGGTTTATTTCCACTCAATAAAAGCGACATCATATATGTGCTTTGTTTGTAGGTGGCTGATGAGAAGCTTTTAGCTCATTTGATTCTGGTGATGCTGGAGAGAAGCAGCCTCCTCCTCAACCTCCCGATATACATCAAAGAGGTCCACAGGTAGGCTGTACACCAACAATGGATGTGTTGCTCTGCTGAATATATTGGAGAATTAGTTTGAGTCTTGGTTTCACCATCATCTCCTCACTCACTCTCTGTTTCTGCAGGGTGTTCAGGTGCCACCTGCTCAGGCTGTGCAAGCTCCAACCCTCGTTGGTGGTGGACCAGTCTCGAGAGTTCATTGAGTTCGCTGGAACCACATCCAGCGTCTACAGCAAAGAGGAAATGTACACACACGTGGTAATTAAAACAGTTTTTCCTTTGAGTGTGTTGGATCCTGTACACACAGCTTCTTGCATCTCAGTTTTTTGTCATATCGTTTCCTGTGACACCAAATGATGTGCCACTGATGTGGATCTCAGGTGTGGGTGCTGGGGGAGTACCTCAGTGTGTCATGTGACTCTCGCTGCTCTGTGAGGCTCATCACTTCCTGTTTTGAGACGTTGGAGGCGGTGCTGTTTGAGATAACTTCATCCGCCCCGCCGCCTGGAGCAGCTTGCCCTGCCCCTAGAGTCGTCACCAGCCTAATGAGCGCTCTTGCCAAGCTGGCGTCACGGTCACATGACCTCATTCCCAGGTGACTGACAGGCATCAGCTTTAAAGTCTCTTTATTATTCACACGGACAGTATCATGCAATTCAGTGTTTTTGTCCTTTTCAGGGTGTCTCTCTTCCTCTCCAAGCTGAGAACGGTAACCAGAGGCGGGTCAGTCGCCTGGTGCTCAGATGAGGAGGACCTTGTTGCTATAGTGACACGGGGGGAGGAGCTGTGGTCGCTGCTGAAGGCCCCTGGTGTGGCACAGAGCGTCCTGACCCCACCGCCACATGTCACCACACCACAGTGGCACAGAGACACAAACATGTCCATGCCACTGGAACTGCGAGCCCTGACCAGCCTCGCACACCCACAGTGACTCACCATTTTCTTTGGCAGCAGAAGATGTGTAAGTGCAAAATATGACAATTCCCTGATGAAGTGGGACCACCTAATGAATGCTGTTTGAGTTTTGCACAATATTTTTGTAAATAAATGGTATTTGATTGAAACTCGATGTGACAAGACACATTTAGCATCCACAAAATACACAGACACTGTGAAACAGTGAGTCTTCATTTAATACAGTGATTTCACAGAAACAAAATTTACTTCATTCTTCAAAAAAAAAAAAAAACAGGTCCCTCCCGTGCAGGTCCTCTCTTTTCTAAAAGTTCAAACTGAATCAGTTTAACTACCAGAGGTTACGGAGACCCTGAGGTGTGATCTTCACAGTGCTTGAATAACTATAAAAATCAAAACTATGAAAAAGTTGCATATATAATTTACATATATTCAGGACTCATAAAATTTCTGTTGATAGCAAAGTGCTTGAGGATCAGTGCGACATTAATGACATTTAGCAGTGTGACTGTGATCTAGGATTAAACTTCTCATCTGTCATAACAAATCAGTCTTATTTGCGCAAATCACAATACACATACATTACAACAGGTGTACAATGGGGGCAGTTCTGCTGAGGCCTCTTCAGCTAATCAACTGGGCAAAAATGGGCAAACGTATAATTGCAGTCAGTGCTTAGATTAATTCACATATTACACAGTGACCCTAAATTTGTCTACAGATTCTGTAGTGATGTCTAAATCAGGCTGAGATCACCAGAGTGTTGTATTATGACATGATCCCAGAGGAAAATCAAACACATTGTCCTGAAACGGACGATGAAATAAAACCATCACAGCTGTGTCAACTGTTAGCACCACAATAAAACAACATCTGGTAAGTTTTGGCACATCAGTTGTGGTTGTTTTAGAGAAATGGTGGAGTCTGCTGGTTCAGGGGAGGTGAGATGTTTTCAGCTCAGTCTCAAAAAGAGAAGCTTAAAGGACTAGTCTGACATGCAAAGAGACATGAACATTGGCATATCCATAAGTTAAATATGAAGCCACGACCTGCGGCCGGTTAGTTTAGCTTAGGATGGATGCAGTCTCCATTTATGGCGTCTGATGGTGTCTGATCATCTCAGCAACATCCCTCCAGGTGTAGCCTCAATCTAATTGTTATCAAAACACTTTTATTGTTCAGTCACTTGGTGTGGACCCATGTGATCTCAGGTGAGACCAGATCGTCACCTTGAGGTCTGCAGTGGCGCCCCTGGTACGTACAGGTACGTCCAGATGGCGTAATAGTGAATACCTGCTCCAGCTGCAACAAAAAGATGCCAGATGGCGTGGGCGAACGGGACGAGGCCATCGCTCTTAAAGAAGACCACACCCACAGCGTAGAAGACACCTCCCACGGACAGTTCACACACACCTGCACGCACATCCTGCCACATATTAGAAAAACTCGTGCTGGTAAGAAAACTGTTGGAAAAAAATTAATTGGATGTAACATGTTTAAACTGAAGGAACTCACCATATTAGTTTAGCATGTTAGCATGCTAACAAAACAGCTGAGGCCCATGGGAATGTCATTACTTTTGCAGGTATTAGGTATCAGACTAAGGTTTTGCTGTGTCCAGTAAACTAACAGCTGAGCTCTCAGGTTAGTTAACTTGATGTGATTTGTAGGTCATGAGCTGAAGCAAACAACACGTCTAGTTTGGGCCTTGAAATACTGATGGTGTCTGGTTTCCACATAATAGCAGGAAGACAGCTTACAGGACAAAGCTCTTGTTTGTTTCTTTGAAGCAGCAGGAGACAAAGCTTCAACCTTGGTGGTTTGTTCTTACCATGGACAGGATGACCAAAGCAGGAACAGCTCCCATGGCCACATATCCCAGCAACTCTACCAGCTTGTACCTGCAGAAAGAAAACCGAGACACGAGAAGATAATAGATCGATTTTTCTCTTCAAACACAAGTCCAGCGTTTGCTGCAAACAAGAGGAGGTCACAGGCATGGGTGGACTAGTGAACGGGCCTACCAGGCACAGGTCCAGGGGCCCAGGAGCCCATAGACCAAAGAGAAATCAGACAGAAAAGCAACTGCAGGAGCATCTAAGAAGACCAAATGACACCCAACATAGGTAAAATAGGTAGAGAGTCACTACAGAGGGACGTGAAATGAGACGAAGTGGATAAAACAGACACAAAACAACCAGAACACACAAACTGGCTACAAGTCATGTGGTTCCTCAATCTGAATCTCGTTCTGACCAGAGGTGGGGGCCTTTTACATGTGTGTGCCCAGGGGCCCAGTCTCCACTATGGGAACAGAGAGACCAATGTGTGGACTGTGTTACCTCTCATGGAAAAAGAAGACATACATGGATCCTATAAAAGCCATGACCCAGATCAGCCAACGCATGTGGCAGGTCCAGGGCCCCAGCTCCCGCAGCATCAACCTGAGGAAACACATCACACCTACGCCATTATTCCCTGAGCTCTTCTTCTTCTTGAGCTCCTCAATCATGTGACCCACCAGGGAGAGTAGGAAGCTGCGATGAAGAAGTAGATGGCCATCCTGTCACACATGTGGAAACGCTGCTCGACCTTCCTACACGGAGAAGAGATACATGTGACTAACTTCATCTGGTTCAGGAAAAATCATCATCTGTTGAAACTGCTCAGGTTTCTGTTCTTTAAATATGTTTCAGCTAATACGAGCTAACACGCTGTTATCAGGCTAAAATGTTCCGCTTAGTTCTCATTGAAATAACCTGGTTCTAAGAGCACAGCTTTAGTACCAATGTATTAATAATTTTAGATGTTTTATATGGGACATGGCAGGAAAGTAAACAAAAGCCAGTGTGAAGATGTAAAGTGTTGATGTGCTGTCAGAGGGTCTGAGCTAAAAGTGATGTGGACTGTTTTTATTGGCTTAGCGTCTGTTTCTTTGGGCTTTTGATGGAAGGATCTGCCAAATCCCTTCCAGCTACGCACACAGACCTGAGGTGGCTGATTTTCCAGGCAGCCGTGTGGAAGAGCGTTGAGGTGATGAACAGTCCTGTGAGACCGCTCCCGTACAGCCAGGCAGCAACACGATGCCACTGGTCCACAGACAGGAAGTAGAGCACAGATCCACCCACCAGACTAGGGAGGATCCACAACTAGAAAAAAATCAGAAAAACACAAAGCCATAGTTTCACATTATTCTTATAATTTCTCACAGTACATGCTGTGTTTTTCTTGGTGTAAGATGTGGAAAGTAACCAGACATTTTCTAAAAGCTCAGCACAGAAATTGGCAGGAAAATGATCCATCCAGATGAATTTTTTCTGTATTTGTGTTCATGTGTTCTGAAAGTCTGGGGATAGGTTTTTGTGCTAAGCTAAGTTAACGTGGTCTCTTCTAATTTAGCATACCAACAAAACAGTGGTATCAGTTTAACTCATTTAACCTTTAGAGTGAAAGAAAATATGTGTATTTACCAAAACATCAAACATTTTCTTTAACTGATTCTGTGTCTAAGAAAAGGGGACGTTAAACCCTTAGCCCCTGAGCAGGAAGTGAGACAGGACATATATCAGGTGAAAAACTGTCCCGGTGGGGCCATGTGTTGTCTTTCTGTTTCATGCCCCCCTTTGAGATGGAGGTGCACAGAGATTAGAGCAGATTAATAGAAGCTACAGCTGAGTCACAGATTATAGCCCCCTGCCTCATTTGCACAGTCAAAAATCCTCCCCATTCCGCTTCGTTCCACAGTCCTGTATCTGCTCAAAGCTGTGCCTGAACTCACAAAATGAGAGAACACAGGAACAGACTGGGAGAGAGACGTTTAAAAAAAGCTTTAACACTGAAGTGCGTGTGTGTGTGTGTGTGTGTGTGTGTGTGTGTGTGTGTGTGTGTGTGTTTGTGTTTGTTCAGTTCACCCCGTGTGTAGCACAGTTTGCAGCATGTTCATATTCAGTGGGCTGGTATCTCTTACAGGCTGGTGCCCTGCAGTTCATGAACCTGGGAAGAAAAAGAACAGAGGGTGAACGTATCTGTGAATCTGGTACCAACGTGCTTTTAACTTTGTGTTCATGTGTCCTTCCCTCTGCTGTGATCCCAACATCAACAATATCGTCATCTTGAGTGTTTTTATGTTTCTGTTTATGCTGTGGAAAAGTTCACAAGCAAGATTTTCTGTTCTAGGGTTCTGCTCCAGTCTGTTATCTCAGGCTGAGGTTCCAGGAAATGGCTGTCACTGCAATGCCCCTCTAAGATTTATACAGGACTGTGGGAGTGTTTGTACATGGTTTTTCTGTTTGTGTGGACAAATATTACTTTTATACCATTGTTGTGAGGACATTCAGGCCGGTCCTGACTGTACCTACTGTACTACAACTTTGAGGTATTTGTAAAAGATCTCGGTACTTCTTCTACCAGTGGGGTTGGCAAGTGTTGACTGAACCAGATGAATTTCTGGGAAGTGAATGTTTGTAAGTCAGTGTAATATTACAGAAACATGGCTGTGTGTGTGACTTTCTGTTGCTGTGCAGACAAATCTAAAATCATCATAGTGAGGACTTTGCAGCTGGTCCTCACTGTTTTAAAGGCCTGTTTGAAGTGTGTGTGTGTGTGTGTGTGTGTGTGTGTGTGTGAGATGGTCATTCCTGGAGGATTTACAGTTTTCTAATCCACATCACGCCGTCTGAATTTCAGTGCACCTCATTGTTACTGGTTTAACCATCTGTGTTACTGGGGTCACCAGGGACACCACAGCCTGTGCAGGAGACCCCTGACCATTAACCACTGAATACATTTGGATTTGTTTATCATGTTACCATAAACTCTGAGTGTGTTTCTACGTGTGTGTGTGTGTTGTGTAGGCTGTGTGTGTGTTGTGTAGGCTGTTTAATCAGCAGTAAGTCTCTCAATCCCGGCTTACAGGGGAAAAACACATCTGGGGATGTTACGAAACCACATTTATACGTCAGGATGACCACACACTAACAAACACACACACACACACACACTCTCTCATTTGAGTGAAGCTCCTCTTGCAGGGCCACAGGTGTGTTTCTGTTAGTCAGCTGTGTTATCTGTGTTATACACATTTAGGCTGACTGCATCATCACACACACCCACACCCACACACACACACACACACACACACACACACACACACACATCTCCAACTGCTGTTTGATGTAACGGTCCGTTAATTCTCCACAGTGAACTGAGCAATCAGGACAACGTGGAGCAGAAGAAGAAGAGGATAAAGAAAGACTGCTGCTCTCCCTGATTCCAACTTGTACAATCCTCACCTACAGTAACAATCTACAAACACTGTATTGGAGTGTTTTGGGTGCTTTGTGCATGAGATTAATGTTGTGTTGAGCGTAATGTGAACAGAACAAAAATGTGGGTTAGGACCTGTAAGTGTGTAGTGGAGATGGTCCTGCAAAAATACTGCACTGCACGTCAAAGTGCTGTATTTAAAATCCCACTGTGTAAAAGACTCAATGTTCCTAAGCTGCAATAATATCACACATAAACTTATTAGGTCGTTCATTATGTTAAATCCTGCAACCAGTCTAGTCCAGTGGTTCCAAACCCAGCAGTCAAACAGTCACAAGACGAAGAAGAAACAACATTTATATTCATAGTTTTCTCTATTTTTTTAATTTTGTGATTTTTTGGAAATATTTGCCCAGTAAAGTCATTTAAACGAAACCATAAGACGTTTGTCTTTGGTTGATCTGCTCAGTGTCCTGACAACAGACATTACTCCTTCGCCTCAATAACACGTGGCCCCAGAGTTACTGTGTAAACACATGTAGGAGTATATGCAGCATGTGGGAAGAATGTAAACTACAAAATAAGGGTCTTAATGCTTGACAGAGGACACAAGTGGATTAATGAGTTTTCCATTTCCCACTTCTGAAAATATCCAATTACTTCTTATAATTCTCTAACAGGAATCAGACATTTTTATTCACCCTGTCATCACATTCATGTTCTCACCGGCTGCAGAATGAGAAGATAATACTTGAAATAAATAAATTAATTAGAAAAACAAAAACAAAACAAAACACAACATCATGCATACCCCGACCCTTTTCACCACTAATTTGAAGTACTTTATATACTGCTGGGTAGCTGACGTTAACTACCTTATATACTTCTAATTTGAAGTACTTTATATACTGATGGGTAGCTGATGTTAACTACCTTATATACTTCTAATTTGAAGTACTTTATATACCGCTGGGTAGCTGACGTTAACTACCTTATATACTTCTAATTTGAAGTACTTTATATACTGATGGGTAGCTGACGTTAACTACCTTATATACTTCTAATTTGAAGTACTTTATATACTGATGGGTAGCTGACGTTAACTACCTTATGTACTTCTAATTTGAAGTACTTTATATACCGCTGGGTAGCTGACGTTAACTACCTTATATACTTCTAATTTGAAGTACTTTATATACCGCTGGGTAGCTGACGTTAACTACCTTATATACTTCTAATTTGAAGTACTTTATATACCGCTGGGTAGCTGACGTTAACTACCTTATATACTTCTAATTTGAAGTACTTTATATACCGCTGGGTAGCTGACGTTAACTACCTTATATACTTCTAATTTGAAGTACTTTATGTACCGCTGGGTATCTGACGTTAACTACCTTATATACTTCTAATTTGAAGTACTTTATGTACCGCTGGGTAGCTGACGTTAACTACCTTATATACTTCTAATTTGAAGTACTTTATATACCGCTGGGTAGCTGACGTTAACTACCTTATATACTTCTAATTTGAAGTACTTTATATACCGCTGGGTAGCTGACGTTAACTACCTTATATACTTCTAATTTGAAGTACTTTATATACCGCTCGGTAGCTGACGTTAACTACCTTATATACTTCTAATTTGAAGTACTTTATGTACCGCTGGGTATCTGACGTTAACTACCTTATATACTTCTAATTTGAAGTACTTTATGTACCGCTGGGTAGCTGACGTTAACTACCTTATATACTTCTAATTTGAAGTACTTTATATACCGCTGGGTAGCTGACGTTAACTACCTTATATACTTCTAATTTGAAGTATTTTCCATACTGCTGTGTCAGATAAATGTAGTGCAGGAAAAAGTACAAGCTTTGGCTCTGACATGTATGAAGTAGCACTAAATGTGCTTAAGAACGGGACTAGAGTAAAGACACAAGTCTTTTTTTGTACTAGCATTAGTCATTGTGTGTTTTTTTTTGTTTTGTTTTTTTTTCTTTCATTAAACTTTTCTATACATCCTGTCACTTCATTAATCTAAAACAGATTCACCTTGGCTGATCAAGTCTGTGTAAATAAAAGTTTTCACCAATGAGCTTGTGTCACACTGTCCTTCTCAAAGTGTAACCCACAGATAGAACACATTTAGAGAGAAAACATTAGATTATTGCATGGCAGCCATTGCTCCTCCTTTGTCCTGCAGCTCTACAGGCTGTGCCAAGTGCATAACAAGAGATCACCATTTTTCCGAGTACTGCTGTGGTATTGTAGGACTATCAATGGACCTGAATGTGGCTGTAATGCCACAGCCTTGTATGTGTGTGTGTGTAATGAACTGAAAGGCTCAGATCAGAGAGGACATTGTAATCGCACCACTCTCTTTCTTTCTTTCTTCTATTCAGATTCTTTGCTCCTTTTTCTCTTCTGTACAAACTAGATGTGTTTCATATGGTTCACGTGTTCCTGTGTGTGTGTTTTCCTGGCAGGACAACAGGAGTGTGTGTGTGTGTGTGTGTGTGTGTGTGTGTGTGTGTGTGTGTGTGTGTGTGTGTGGCTGTGGCTGTGGGTGTGTGTACACTTTGAAACTCCAGGGTTATTCCTTTTCCAGTTGAGATTAAGTTCCTTTCCTCTGGGACTCAGACTCTGTTTCTCACGATGATCACATCTCCATTCACACACACACACACACACACACACACACACACACACGCACACCACTGACTGATGAATGCTCCAGGAAGAATACAACCAGTTTCACTGTGAACTGCTGTCTGTCAGTGGTTTCCAGTCTTTGACTGACTGAAATTGTTTCTAAGTTCTTTTCAGTCAAATAACACTTGTCGATCTATTTCAGACATACTTTTATATCTTTGTGAGGACTGTCACTGATATACTCTAGACCCTTTCACTAGCCTTAACCTCAACAGTAACATAACCCTAAAACAAATTGTTAACCCTCAAACACAAGTCTGAAAAGCGAGGACCGGTCAAAATGTCCTCACTCTGATAGAACTGTGCTGAAACTGTCCTCACAGAGCCATATGTACATGTATACACACACTGATCTATAACATCACCGTTTGCCAGCGCGTCATTGCGCATGGATGCACACAGGGTCCGTTACACATGACAAATACGGTGCCTGATATGAGCATTTAAAGTCTCCTGACAAATTAAAAATTACCTTCCAAATTTTGTTTTCTTTAAGTCCATCTCGTGCGTGTGTCGTGTGCGCGCACTCCGTCTACCAACAGCGGCACATCAGCGTGCGTCGTCTCCTCTACGGATTCTCCATTCCGGATGTCCCACCGCCGTGCGTCCAAACATAAACTCATAAGTCCAGAGTGAGTGAACTGTAAAAGAAGTGCGTCTGAGCGGGGATCGAACAGGGAGCCATCCGGCAGAGCGGAAAAAAACTACAGAGTTTTGTGTTTGCAGGATGTTCCGCTGTACTGGGCCTCTAACCCCTCCTCTCTTTCCCTCCCCTCTCCTGACTGCTGATAACACCCTTCACCACAACGCACCGACGCGCTCTCAGGCCTCCTGTCGTTTCTTTGGTGTGACATGTGGCCAGTTATGTTTCAGAGGAGAAAACACTCGAGAACAGAGAGAAAAATGAAAGCGGTCACATGGGGAGGGTAACGTGTAAACACAGGCCTTGGCGTTAGAAGTTCCTACAACGCAGCTTAGAGCACTTCATTTTTTTATTGGACTAAAAATGTTACTTTTATTTGGACATTTTAAAACTTAAATATTGATCTAAAATGTGTTTTGCGCTGACTGAAGAAGAATTCAGGCCTTTAATAAATATTACTAAAACACATTTTCATTTATATTAAAACATTAAAGTAAAAAAAAGTATATAAATTCAGAAAACTGTTCCCTGTGGCTGTGGTATCACTATATATTAAATTATTTTATCATTAATGCACAAAAAGCACAACATTTTACTGTTGCAACTAGTGAAGATGGAGCTACTTTTAATTACTACACATGAATAAATTTACTCCAAATACAGCCGTCAGACATGTAGTACAGTGGAAAGTACCATATTTCCTTTGGAGTGTACGTTGGTTTAAGTAACATTTTGTGCTGTGAATGATATTTGAAAAGCTGAATGTATCTTTGCTCTGGGCACTACAGTACAATAATAAAAAAGCCTGTTTGTGTCCCTAAACTTAATATTACAAATCCAGTCACGTGCCTCATCAAACAACACACACAGACACCCACACACACACAATGAATGGAAAATTAAATATTATCCAACAATAACAGTGTCCAGCAGAAGGCTTTTGTGGCACAGTGCAGCAGCTGTGTGACACAGAACAGATACACTGTGCAAACAAACAGACATCAGACCAAACATGGTACATATTTACCCTGGCTCTGTTTACTGATAACATTCAAAACATCAATGACGGGGGCCAGAGAAGCATATTTGCATAGTGAAATAAAGCTCCCAAAGATACACTGTAAATACACACATGGTATAGAAACAACAAACAATTCAGGTTTTTTTAACTGACTTTATTTAAGATCTACATTAAAATACAGTTCAGAGCAGAGCAGCCATATAAATCATGCTGACATGTGGACAAAACTTGTACATGTTTATTTTAACAAACCGGTTCTTAAACCAGCTTACATTTAACCACAGATTCAGGCCATTTCATCCGTTTTGCATAATCACTTTTTAATTTTGTAAATAAAGATAAACCTTTTCCTTACAGGCACCTCTGAAACTGAGCTGTAGCTTTGTCCCAAACCTGTGTGTGTGTCCCTGATGTTTATTTGGCTCAAGCCAAAGTGCACAGTGTGTTGGACCTCTGCCTGTGCTCACAGACCTCTGGAGGTGAGGCAGCCACTCGGTCCCTCGGTAAAGTGGTCCAGAGGACACAGCCGGCGCAGAATCTCAACAAACAAATGATTCAGATGCTCTGGTTTAAAAAATCATAATAAAATTAAGTTGATAGTTTTACAGATTACATTTAAAAATAAATGTTCCTTAGTAGAAACTACAAGTTATGTTGTTTTCATTAAGGTTATTCTTCTACACATAGGACAGTGTTCAGGCCTATCAGGGGACATTTAGAGAGTTCACTTAATAAAACACTTTACAATACTAATACTTACTTGTTGATATGGCTAGTTATGAGTACATGCAGGGTTCGACTTAACATTGTTATTATTAAGGCACAGTGCAGTAGTGGTTAGCACTGTTGCCTCACAGCAAGAAGGTTCCTGGTTTGAAACCCATCAGGGGCCTTTCTGTGTGGAGTTTGCATGTTCTCCCTGTGCTTGTGTGGGTTTTCTCCAGGTACTCTGGTTTCCTCCCACAGTCCAAAAACATGTATGTCAGGTTGATTGGTGACTCTAAATTGCCCATAGGAGTGAGTGTGAGTGTGTGAGGTTGTTTGTCTCTATGTGGCCCTGTGATGGACTGGGGACCTGTCCAGGGTGGACCCCTGCCTTTCACCCAGAGAGAATAAACTTTTGCATTATATCAAGAGATGTTTCTAATATTTTGTCCATTCGGTCTCGAGTAAATGACAGAAATCTTGAATCTGTTTAATGACGCAGCACAAACTCGGGCCTCCAAAATGATCCTACGGGGCACAAACTAAACAATATCACCTTCATTTATCACAGGGATGTTGGATTAGACTGAGACAGCTGTGTCTAATGAACTGACGAGTGTAAATGTAATATATTTAACATAACAGGGTAGAACGGGTTTGCTGACACTTCATTAGAGCAGTTGTTTGGCCATGCTGGCGGTGGGGGGCGCTGTCACATCATGGATCTTACTTTACAGCAGAATGTGTCTTGCTTTTCTCCCGTGGAGAAGAGATTATGGACAAAAACGCTCTTCGTGGGCACATCGTGTGTGTTATCACCTGGATGAGCAGGTAGAAAAAATTATCCTGTTTCTTTAAAGGAGCCTCACGCTGCGCCCGCGGAGCATGCGCAGTAAGGGAGCGCAGCAGCTCCTGGAAAACAACAACAATCACAACAGCGGGGCGACAAACAGACATGGCTCCGTGAAGACCAGCACCTGTGGGCCCTGTCACAGCTCAATCTCGACCCAACCGCTGCTTTTTCCAGCCGAGTATTTTATGTCGATGGTGCCGAGCCCATGAACTTGGCCAGTCAAAGCGGGGACGCTGGCGGAAGCCCGCTCCTCTTCGCCAACTTCAACCAGGACAACACGTAAGGCCGGGCCGGGGAGGGAGTCCGGGGACCCGGGGGCCTAGCTGACGGTATCTGAGCTCAGCGTGTACTGTCCCGATGTGAATCTGCCTGGATGTGGTTTCTTATTTTGGAAACCACATCCAGTCTGCGTCGATGTTAGCTTAGCTACTTTACCCCATTAGCTCCGTTAGCTAGCTAGCCTCCTAGCTAACGGGGCTAACCCTAACACAGGTAGGTTGGTCACGTGTCGTGTAGGTTCGTAAGGGGCTCAGGTGAAAGTGGACTGATGAATATTGGACCTGCCAGCCAGACTGAAGTGAACGTGGTTCGGTTCGGTTTGGGCTCTAGCGTTGTTTAGGCCCGGGTGACACAATTAACTCACACGTGTTGATATTTGCACAAAGAGTCGATACCCTGCGTTTCCTGGTCTGCACCGATGAGGCCTGATCCTGCTGCAAACCAGCTCCAGTTCCCCTGGATGCATCCAGTGACCCGGACACAGGCTGGACCGGGTTAAACGCCTTTTGCGGGCTGAGATGTTGACAGTGGGTTTATCAGAGTCCAGCCTGTGTATGGATGTGATGTCCTGCTGACGCTTGATCACTGCTGCTGCTGAGGTGTCTGTCTCTGATCTTTCAATAGGTCCTTAGCTGTCGGCACCAAATCAGGATACAAGTTCTTCTCCCTGTCCTCTGTGGACAAACTGGAGCAGATATATGAATGTAGTAAGTTTCTCAAGCTCAGTGTTAACCTGTGAAGTGTCTCACTGTGAGGAAGGTTAAATACAAAATACTCTGGTTTGTACAGTGTGTTGCACAACTGCTTATTCTGCAGTGTCACTACAATACAATACATTCCCCAGTCACTTTATGTGGCTTATTATTTTTAATGCTCACCGTCTAGACAGGACACAGTCATTGTAGCATTAAAGCTTCTGTTCACTTTAAATATTAATAAAGTTTTATTTTTTATTTTTATTTTTTTATATTTTATAAAGTATTTTCTCCAACATCAAATTTCCTCCTCACTGTTTGTTATTATGATCTGTGTTCTTGCCTTGATAATTCTTATTTAAATAGTCAGCGCAAAGCAGAATCAGGTTGAACAACGAAAGGAGTCATCTATACATATAACCTCCGTTAACTAGATTAACTAACCCAACGTTTGATGGACCGTTTACCAAACATTCTTATCAGCTTTCTGCCTACATGTGGTTATTATGTGATGGTTTTATTTCTCACCCTTAGCTGTTAAAAATTGGTACCACAAATGTCAGAGAAAGGCAGGTACTAAAAGATGAGAGGATGCCACTAAGCGAGCATTGTTCAGTGATTGTGTGTGTGTGTGTGTGTGACTCTGCAGCAGACACAGAGGATGTGTGTATTGTGGAGCGTCTGTTCTCCAGCAGCCTGGTGGCCATCGTCAGCCTGAAGGCCCCCAGGAAGCTCAAAGTCTGTCACTTCAAGAAGGGAACTGAGATCTGCAACTACTCCTATTCCAACACCATACTGGCTGTCAAGCTCAACAGACAGGTAGGAAGCCCGGGGCAAAAGACTGTCCAAGACTCAACATAAGGATTTTATTACACTGAGCAAATGCTGTGACAGTGATGTTGATATTTGTGGGTCCTCTGCAGAGGCTGATAGTGTGTCTGGAGGAGTCGCTGTACATTCACAATATCCGAGACATGAAAGTGCTGCATACTATCAGAGAGACCCCACCCAACCCTTCAGGTGAGTCTGAACGACTACAGTCATGATGTGTTTAACAAGATAGAAATGTTTGGACGGTGAAACTACGCTGCCTGTGGTTTTTCCTGTACAGTATCGGTGCTCAGACTGAAACCAGGGATGTGATTTCCTCAGCCTGTGGTTTCTCTTTCAAGTTACCAGTTTATTTCTGTTTTAACACACTGTTCTGTCTGCTGCTGCCCTAAAGGATGAAAACTCTCTCTGCTGTCTGACATGACACAACAAAACACAGTCATGTTATTGTAATTAAGCTTTTGCTTCCAGTATTACCATATAGGAAATCAGTGTCTTAGTTTGTGTCACTAGTTTAGATAAACATGACTCTGTTGGGATCCGACTTCTTCCTGTAATTCTTTGTGTGTGTGTCCATGCTTCTCCAGGATTGTGTGCTCTTTCCATCAGCAATGATAACTGTTACCTGGCCTACCCAGGCAGTGCCACGATAGGGGAGGTACAGGTGTTTGACACAGTCAACCTGGTAGGTGCACACATGCACAGTAAAACGCTTTGCCCTGCAGTATGTTTCTTTAATAATGTGATATAAGGACAGACTGTCAGGGGCCTAAGGACCAGTGTTTGAGGTGACTGTAAATAAGTGTTGTTGTAAGGTCTGGCAAAAATTAACAGAGACCTAAAACGACCATAAAAGGACCACAAAAGAGATAAAACAGCCAAAAACATTACAAGCATTAGGAACAAACATCATTTCTAGTTGTTTTCTGTCAGTTTGGGGCTTTTAATCCTGTGTAGGAGGAACTTTTAAATGTCTGTGCCCAGGGGTCCACTGTCTCATAATCCTTCCACAAATAAAGCCCCGTGTTTAATTTTTTTTTTTTTTTAATTTTGCACATCTCTAAGTACGTTTGTGGTTTTTGGTTTTTTTGCAGCGAGCGGCTAACATGATTCCAGCCCACGACAGCCCATTAGCAGCTCTGGCTTTTGATGCCAGCGGAACCAAACTGGCCACAGCCTCAGAGAAGGTACTGTGCACCGTGGTTTGCTTGTGTGCTCACTGTGGCTTATTTCTTATGTGATTTTGTTTTCCGCCTGAGTAAACGAGGAACCATATTGTTTCATTTTTTCCAAGTGTCACCATCTGCTGTATGTCTCGTTTCTTTCAATTCCTCCCAGGGCACAGTCATCCGTGTCTTCTCAATCCCAGAGGGACAAAAACTGTTTGAGTTTCGCCGGGGAGTCAAGAGGTAGAACACATTTGATGGTTAATCTGTTCTGGTTTAGTTTTTTTCAGGAGTGAAAGGTGTCGTCTTGTGACAGACTGATTGTGTGTCTGTGCATGCGTTGGTATGTGTATGTTCGCATTCATCATCTTCACCGTGTGTGCTTCTCGTCTCAGGTGTGTTAGCATCTGTTCGTTGGCGTTCAGTATGGAAGGCCTGTACCTGTCGGCCTCCAGCAACACAGAGACTGTTCACATCTTCAAATTAGAGACGCAGAAGGAGAAGTATGTGTACGTAGCTCCGCCTTTACACTGCGTCACATTCTCAGAGACTTCTGCGACAGGTGGGCTGGGCTCTCTAAACACTGACCTGCAGGCTCCTCACATCCTGTGTGTGTGTGTCTGTGTGTAGTCCTGCAGAGGAGCCCACCACATGGGGAGGGTACCTGGGCAAGGTCCTGATGGCATCCACCACCTACCTTCCTTCCCAGGTCACTGAGATGTTCACCCAGGGTCGAGCCTTCGCCACTGTACGTCTGCCTTTCTGCGGACATAAGAACATCTGCGCCTTAGCTGTGTGAGTGTACACAAACACACACATGTCAACATTTCACGGCTCAGATAAACTCGGTGTGAACACCATCCCACTGCAGGGAGAATTATGATAAAGTGATAGTGAAATTAGAGGGAACGTGCCTGATTCCCACCAGTCTGGGCCACATTTACAGGTACTGTCTTATGCAAAGTTGTGTTGTTCTTATTCAGTTTGCATTGTGCTTTGAATTAGCATCTAATGTCTAATGCACATTGATCAACAATCACAGCAGTTTGTTTTTTTTTTTGTGTGTGTGTGTGTGTTTTTGTTTTAATATTTTGGCTTTGGTTGTTCTGATGTTTTCCCCACAAAAACTTCAGTCAAAACAACATGTTCAACATGTGACGTTTGTGGTTCTGTCAATGTTCTACAGACTCGGATGATTCATTTTTGTCCTTATGCAGGATGTTTGTGAATTTATGTTAATACTGATATAAATTAGGATTCAGAAGATTCCCAGGTTGCTGGTTGCAGCAGCTGATGGTTACCTGTACCTGTACAACCTGGATCCACAGGAGGGAGGGGAGTGCACTCTTATGAAGCAGCACAGGTAACACACACACACACACACACACACTGACTCACAGTGAATACATAGTGATTGAGACAAACATAGATAACCTCTGCTTTTTGTTGACCTCAGGTTAGATGGCAGTACTGAGCCACCCAATGAGATCCTTGATCAGGGGTCACATGATCGACCACTTGTGGCCCAAACCTACAGTGCTGCTGTCACTAAAGGTACATCTCAGATTTCCTACTAGCTTCCTAATTATTGGACCACTGGAGACAAAAAGTTACTGGTGTGGTTGTGTTGCCTGTGTAAGCCATTATGTTGTATGTATGAATTATTTGTTAGCATGTTGACATGTCAGCTGATCACCTATATTTAGTTCCACACCAAAAAAAACTGTTCTTCCATGGAAATGATGAGGAAATTAGACTGTAGAATTGAAGCAGATGGTCAGTGATGAATTCAGTCGCAGCAACTCCAGTGTTGTATCATATTTGACCTTTGACTTCTCGTTTCCTAGGTTACTGCGAAGAGCAGGGTGCCGTGGGAGGTGCTGGTTTAGAAGAAGACCTCAATGACCTACGCCTAGAGGAAGAGAACGAGCAACCACCACTCATCCTTGAAACTGACTGACTAACAAATTGCTGAACCCACCAATCAGAGGGCTCCTCTGGTGCTGCTATGAACATGTGACACAAGGGGGGCAGGGGCAGGACGGCGAGGGGGGAGTGTTTTTAAACACTCAATGTTTTCAAGAGCCTGTCTCTCAGTGTGTCTGCATTTCTGTTCACATACGTCTCTTTCTCCTCCTTCCTCCACTCCCTTCTCCCTCCGTTTTGCCTGCGCAGGCCAAGTTAAAGCTTTGCATGTAAATGTGCCAACCGCTAGAAACATGCTCCGATGTGAAAATGAGTATCGGTGAGTGTGCGTGTTGGACGTCTGATCCAAAATGTTAAAATATGTAGCTGTGTCTCCAGGTAAGAGACACACACACAGACGCAAACACTGTGTAAAATGAACATGATTGTGTAAGTGCCTCTCTGCCCCAGTCATGGTTTCTTCTGTTTGAGAGAGGGATCTGTTTGCATTGGCTTAATAAAATCAGTTTTCAGTTGCTGGGTTTTAATCAAGGGTGTGTACTATGTTTTCTGACCTTTTCCTCTCTCACACCTGGTCACGCTGTCCTGGGGAGACTGTGCCGTCAGTCGTCTGACTCAAGTTTTCCCCTTAAAATGATGATTTGGAAGCTTCTGGCATGAGGCGGAGGTGTTTGCGAATGAGTGTGTGTGTGTGAGTGTTTGTGCGCTTGTGCTGAGCATGTACATTAGCAAACGTTGAGTAATTAGCCCCGGCTTGTCCTCGCTGATTTTTACCTCATCCAAACAGAGGCTCAGTGGATCCTCCCCACACCCTCCCCACTCTTCAGGCCTGCAGCCACTAGTTCATTTCAAACTCTGATAGTAATTATCTCTTTTCAATCTACATAACCTCTCATAACCAGTCGTGTGTCATCCGTATGAAAACATGCATGGTGTTGTTGATGTGGTACTGTGTCCATACATCAGAGATATTTAGGTGGCGGCACATCAGTGGAGAAAGGCAGTGATGATTCCTCAGTAACGGTCTCTTACTCCTCATCCTATTGTATCTCTACTCTGTACAGAACTAGATGTGGCAAGATATCACTACCATGTTGTCAGGTTATGACGTCTAGACTTCACTCTGAGATAATGGGTGTTTGGCCTTCGAGTGAACTGTGGATTATAATTTGATTGATCTGAAGCTCAGGCTGAGCCTCATCATCTGGTCCAGGATGCTGATTCTCCATTAATCCTGTGGTTTCTGAAGCCACTGAACAAGGATTAGCTGTGGGGGTTTTGGAGTGTCAGGCATTTTCTAATGATTTTGTATAAAATGTGAAACATTCATCTGAAACTAAAAATGAAAATAAATTCCATGTTGATGTACGGGAGAGGTGCCTTTTGTTCATGTTACACTGGCATCTGTAGATTTTCAGAGTAGCACATAGAGAAGATTTCACATTTACCATGTGTGAGAGATGTGTGTTACAGCTACTGTAGCTAGAGCATGCCCTCTTAATTTATCCCAGATGTAATTTAACAATCATTTCCTGAAGCAGGTGGAAAAGTTCCCATAATATATTTAGATCTTCACATTAAAAGATGTAGTTCCATTCAAATAGTGTGTAAATGTGAATGATTGGTTTGCCTACTGTTAACAACTCCAGAGATGACATGTAATAAAAACTGGAATAGCAAGTGCCTTTCAATGATTTCTGCATTTTTACCCATTTTAATCCAATACTTTGGCCACTAGAGGGCAGTACAACAGGCTGCAAATCCAACAATGGCTTCACTTTTTAAGGTCCTATTAGCAAACTTACACATCCCCCAAGAACTAGCAACATTTGCTTTCATTTGAAGCTGCATTTCAGGCCACTTGACTGATGTCAGGCCAGTATTCATGCTCCGTTTACAGCTGCCTTCCTCTCTGTCTCTCTAATGAAGCATAACAGGTCAATTGTGGGGAGTGAAGCCGAAATAAAGAGCTGAAAGATATCTGGTGAGTGGACATACATATGTATCTGTTATCATTATAGAAATATTATAGATATATTGATGCTTTTAGAAAGCCCTGTGTCAGACTGGTTGTAATACCTTCAGCTGAAATGTTCACATGGTGAATAGTCCTAAATAAATGTCTTAAATAAAACCAGATATGCTTTAGTACCTTCTGATGGTTGTGGGTTAATCCACCCCTGTTGTCAATGTCAGTTAAAGATGCAGTTGTGCAGGTGCTTTGTTCAGTCGTGTATGGACACTTGATTTATTTTACAGTGTTTGGTTTTTCTTTTGGTGCATCTGCAGATAAAGGCTGTAATGTTGCAGGCTGTGTGCTTTGACCCTCTTCCTGTGAATCAACCACACACACACACACACACACACCTTTCTGTTGACAACAATAAGAGACTCTGTCGTTTGCTTGCAGTTTATCAAGACTTTGTAACACACCTTATAAACACACACGCTGCAGCGACGCACGCACAGGTGTGCTCTCTATCATTGACGTGAGAGCACAGCTGCACCCGCTCCTCCCTCCAGGGATGACGCGAGGACGGACCAAACGCACACACACACACATGCAGTAGAAACACTTCTAAGAAACTCTGTCACTTACAAACAATGCAGGATCCAACAAACTGTAAGAGTCCTGAGACAGTTCAACATAAAAAGACTGTAGACATACACATGTGGTACATTCAAGGCACGTTAACAGTAAAATAAACAGCGTGCAGGGAAAAATCGACTAGAACAGGTGTGATCCTAAGACTACAAAGATTAAG
The DNA here is from genome assembly GCF_900324485.2 of Mastacembelus armatus. NCBI lineage: Eukaryota > Metazoa > Chordata > Actinopteri > Synbranchiformes > Mastacembelidae > Mastacembelus > Mastacembelus armatus. Next base: position 20,748,185 of record NC_046640.1, read on the forward strand.
ACTATTGGTGATGTTGAAGACATGTTTAATCATTGAAGACTGTTTAAGGAGCTCAGCCTGGGATGTTTAAGACTTTCCTCAAGGTGTGTGTGCTCAAAGATCCTCAGTGAGGCATCTTCTGGAGGGTTGAATGGGTGTGTGTCGCTGTGGGGGCAAAGAGACAACATGTAGAAACACATGCACAGGGAGTTAATCTTCATGTTGTGTGTGTAAATTCCTACCTGGTCATTTTGACTGTTCTCCTCTACCCGTCCTGTCCGCCACTCGCAGGCTTGGTGACCTGAACGATCTCCACCGAGGTGAAGCCTTTGGTGGTCGAGGCTCGATTCCTGGTCCTCATTTTATTTAGAGCCATCTCTGCCATCTCTGCACGCTCCTCAGCATCATCCAGCTCATGGACTGTTTTCCTGTATTTGGACAGGCTGCTGTTGGCCTGCTCCTCCTACAGGGACAAGGACAAAACTTTTGTCTTATTAAATAAACACATCTACTTTTGTTTGAAGAAGAACCAGGAGGACTCCATGCTCTCCGACCTGTCTGCCCATGAGGGTGCTGTTTTTTGTTTTTCAGTTCAAAGGTACTGTTAGACACTTCTGCATATTCATTTTCATTTCTTCTTGCTTCCAGACATGATTCAACAAGATGTATGTATATAACATGATATATAGGTCTAGAATATTAAGTGGTGGGCAGTAAATCCAGTGGGACTCACAGCTTCTTCTATCTGCCGTTTGTAGGACTTGAGCTTGGTCTGGAGTTTCTCCACCAGCTCCTGCATGCGCTGATTGGTCTTATGATCCTCCTCCGTCTGGAAGATCAGCTCCTTGAGTCGACGCTCTCCCTTACGGAGGGTCTTTATTGTCTCCATGTGGCGCTTCTGCTCCTGGTCCAGCTCGTTCTCCACCTCCTTGATCTAGTGGAATAAAAAACAGGAGGAAATGACATAGTTGGTGAAAGAAATTTCTGAGGCAGGTGAGGTGTCTGTATGCTGGTTTGACCTGTCCCTATTTTGTCACTTTTTTCAGGTAATGCTTTGGCAAACTTCTCACCCTGGTTTCCAGTTTCTGGATGGTGCGTTTCCCAGCCTTCAGGGCCTGTTGCTCAGCCTCCTCCAGCCTCACTGTCAGGTCCCTGAGGTTCTGCTCCTGGTTCTTCTTGATCTTCTCCAGGTGGGAGCTCCGGTCCTGCTCCTGTCGAAGCTCCTCACACAGTCGTGTGGCCTGGATGGAGGCACACGCATGAATGTACAATTCGTTTTGAGCTCATTCCTCTTGGCTCTCTGTAATTTGGGTTTTGTCTGTGTGTGTAGTCATTAGCTCACATCAGTCACAGCCTTCTTGGCTCTTTCATCCGCAGCACGAAACTCTGAGATCAGTTCTTCGTTCTCACTGGACAGTCGGGCGAGGTCAGCCTCCAGTTTCCTCTTCAGGATAGTCAGACTCTGGTTCTAGTGTGACAAAAGCAGATGAAGCGACTAATGTCAGAACACATCAAAACAAATATACTGTTCGTCTGTGTGTCCTGGTTTGTCTGTGCAGCCACATACCTGTATGTTTATCTCACTGAACCTCTCTGTGGTCTCCACCAGCTCCTGCTCGATCTGTTTGCGGGCCCTCTCAGACGCCTCCAGGCCTCCCCTCAGCTCCTCCATCTCTGCCTGCATGAGACTCAGACGGCGCTCCTGGAGGCTGTACTTCTCTCTCAGCTCCTCGTGCTGACGGGCATCCTCATCCATCTGCACCTGCAGATCCTGCAAAAGTGATGGACGCGAGGAGGATTTTCAAGCCGCAGTATTTGTTTTAGGAGTTTTACATGATGAGCAAATGAAAATCTTACTTTGATCTGCTGCTGCAGCTTCTTGAGGGTTTTCACAAGCTCAGCATTGTTCCTGTTAGCATGCTCCAGCTGAACCTCCATCTCATTCAAGTCTCCCTCCATCTTCTTCTTCATCCTCAGAGCCTCGGCACGACCTTTGGCCTCTGCCTCCAGGCTGGCCTGCAGCGACTCGACCGCACGCGCGTGGTTCTTTCTAGACCACACACACACACGTCACAGATGAGGAGTAATGGTTATCAATAGAAGCTAATCAGAACAGTTGTGAATGGCGTCTGACCTTTCTATGGTGCAGAGGTAAGAAGTGAATGTGTATGATTTGTCCATGTGTCTTCAGGAAGTTTAGAAAGTGACACATGTTCTTATGTGTTATGTCTTATGTCTAACCTGGTGATTTCAAACTCCTCCTCCTTCTCGTGGATTCTGCGGTCGATGTCGGCCTTGACTTGAGCCAGCTCCAGCTGTACACGTACCAGCTTACCTTCCTCCACCTGCACACAAACACACATACACACTTTTTGACAACTGGACCGATGAACTGAAGCAAAAGTCCCACATTTGCTTGTGACTAAATGTCGGAAGACGATCTGTCCTTTTTTGGCCATAAAAGCTCTTCCTTTCACCTCCAGTGAAGCTTCAGCTTCCTCCAGAGCCAGCTGCAGCTCCTCCTTCTCCACCTCCAGTTTCTTCTTGGCTTTCTGCAGCTCGTGGACACTGCGGCCTCCTTCCCCAAGCTGGTCGACCAACTCCTTTATTTCCTCTGTGACAAAACAGGGTACATCATCAACAAATTTGGATACATTTTCCATTATGATCTATTGCACCACAGTATCTGCAGCACCTGAGAGGGTTTTGTTCTCCTTGCGGATGGTCTCTATATGATCCTGGCTCTCCTCGTACGCCGTCTTCAGCTTGTAGAGCTCCGTCATGTAGGAGCGACTCTCCTTCTGGCTGCTGTCCAGCTCCAGCTGTAGCTCCTCGTTCTTCTGGCTCCACTCGGCTGCCATCTTGTCGAAAACCCGCTGCTTCTTATCCAGAGCAGCTGCTGCCGCATTTGACTGGTGACAGAAACACAGACACAAGCAGAAGAAAGTCATTTGTTATGGTCCTTGTCCCTGTAGATATCTTGGGTATAGAAAGGTGTGCTCCTAAACTTCACAATGCCAGACTGGGCTTTCTTACACATAGTTATATATTTAACTTTATATCATATCATTTACAGTCTGCATGTGCATGTGTGTACCTTCTCCAGGTCTATGGTGAGATCCTCCACTTCTCCCTGCAGCCTCTGCTTGACCTTATCCAAGCTGGCAGCTCTGGCTTGGGCCGCCTCTGCTGCTTCCTCAGCCTCCTGGAGACGCACTGCAAGTTTGCGCCTGGAGAAGAGTGGATGGAGTAAAAGTACGAAGCATTATTACAAGTTTGTTTGTGTTTTACCACCATGTTTCATTTAAACAGAAATGACTTTGATTTACAGATTAGTTCAGTTGAACCCACTTGGTTTCCTCCAGCTCCTCTGTGCGGTGGATGGCGTCTGTCTCGTACTTGCTTCTCCAGGAGGTGACGTCGGCATTGAGCTTGGACACGAGACGCTGCAGCTCCCCGCGTGCTTCTGACTCCTCCTCCAACTGCTCCTTCAGCAGGGACAGGTCATGATGGGCATTGGCCAGAGCCACCACTGCTGTGTTACGACCCTACAAAAATGAGGACAGGTCAGAGGATCCACAGGTCAGAGACACCGGAAACTTAAATCTTGGAATCCTATCTTCAATTAAGGTAAAAGAAAGTGAACTGAAATGATCTGAGTGTCTGTGGTGGCATGTACCTTGTTCTCCTCATCCACCTGTCTCCTGAGCTCATCGATCTGTGAGGTGAGTGAAGCCTTCAGTCTGGTCACCTGCGTCAGCTTACTCTGCACGTCCTCCAAGTCCCTGCTCAGATCATTATTCTCCGCTGGATCCAAACAAAAGCAAAGTTTAGGAGCACAGATCCAGGACCCGAAGAGAAAGTGCATGTGTGGAGCAGATGTGTGTCCATGTCTGTGTTCTCACCAGTCAAATGGATCTTGGTAGTGTTGAGCTCAGTCTGAGTGCGCTCCATCTCAGCCAGGCGAGCGTTGGCCTCTGCCAGGCTGTCCTCCAGCTTACGGGCGTGAGCCTCAGAGTTCATCTACACATGAAAACACACAGATGAAAAGGCATGAGTGTATGTGTCAGTATATATTCATGTCTGAATGCGTTTTCTTGATGAAGATTTTAAAGATCTTCTCACACCTTGGCTTTCTGAACAGCCTCCACGGTAACACTGAGGTCTTCGATCTCAGCCTTCATGCACTGTTTATCCTTCTCCAGTTTGACTTTCAGCCTCATCAGGTTCTCCAGCTGTTCTCCCAGCTCTGCCATCGCGTCTGAGTGCTTCTTCCTCAGCGCAGATGCTGTGGCCTCTGACTGGAGAGCGGCCTCCTCCAGCTCACGCCTCAGTTTCAGCAGCTCCCCCTCCCGCTTCCTGTTCTGCTCAATCTGAGGGGTGAAGCACAGATGAGGTTGTGGAGCGTAGAAGGGCCGCATCCATGTTGGAGTTTGCTAACAACGATCATGTGACTGATTGACAGCTCTCAGCCAAACTTACTTGGGCGACGGTGGCTCCTCCCGCCTCCTCCAGTCTATCACTGAGGTCCTCCAGGTCCCGTGACAGCTCCGCCCTCTGCTTCTCAACCTGTTAGTGAACACAGAGAACCAACTGACTGACTGCAATAAGCAACATCAGTGCAATAAAACACGTGAAACCGGAACCAGTGGTTGCTCATATGTCCAGCTTGAACTACAGCTGCCTGTTATGGTCTGTACCTTGGCTCTCATGGCTCGTTCAGCCTCCAGCTCCTCCTCCAGCTCCTCAATGCGGCCCTGAATGGGAACACAGACCATTCAACATGTGTGAAAATACACACGATACAAAAGCTGCATGTTTAAGACCATTTATTGTCGTCAGCAGTCGTCCACTTTTACCTCTTCAACCTCTCGTCTTCCCATGAAATGAATTAGTACCTGAACATGGCACATAGATATTTTCTGTTCGTCTCCGACCACAAACCTGGTGCTCTTTGAGCTTGCGGCTGAGCATGGAGCTGAGAGCCTGTTCATCCTCCAGCTTTGAGTTCATGTTGTTGATCTCAAAGTCTCTCCTAAATGAACACACACACACGCACACAGCGGAGGATCAATGAATGAATAATGATTAAATGTATTCAGCCTCAGTGTGTGTGTGTGTGTGTGTGTGTGTGTGTCTGTGTGCAGGCTTTTCTCGCTCACTTCTTGATGACGTCCTCCAGATCGACCTTGGCGTTCTCCATCTCATTCAGGTTCTCCATGGCCATCTTCAGGTCTCCCTCTGCCTTCCTCCTCGCTTTCTCCACCTCCGCCCTGATCCTCTTCTCCTGCTCCCAGCTGTCCTCCAGCTTCACACACACACACACACACACACACACACACACACACACACACACACACACACACACACAGCCCATCCGTTATCAAGGCTCAGATCTGAGTGTGATCTGTGCAGGTCTAAATACATTCCTGCATTTCTGCAAAGGTCAAGGGTTGTGTACCTCATTCACTTGGGTGTTGAGCTTGTTGTTGGTTTTGGTTAGATGGTTTACTTTGTCTTCTTCTATTTGGAGATCCTCCAGAGTTTTCTACATATATTATTTATAAAAGTTATATACATCTAATGAATTCACACAATTAATAAACATTCTGGTCGTGCACGTCGTCATGCGTCTACCTGTTGCAGCTCCTCCAGGGCTCGCTTTTCCTTGTGCAGCTTAGCAATATGGTCGTCCCGCTGGCTCAGGTCACCAGTAAGAGTCCGCACTTTGAAGTCCAGACCCTAAACACACCATTGAACAGATTTCAGTGGTCATTTGGTTGCATTCAGATTTCAGCCCTGTCGCCCCCCCCTTTCTACCTGTTTTTCTTTTTCAATCTTGGCCAGTGTGGACTCGAGACCCTCCAAGTCTCTCTTCAGTTCGGTCAGTTCTCCCTCCAGTTGCCTCCTCTGGCCATGGAGGGCGGCTGTGTTGCCTTCTTCTTCCTCTAGGCGTTCACGCAGATCCTACAATTCCAGTTAATTTAGACAATGCAGGACAGTTTCACAGTTGTTTCCAAAACAAATGCTATTTTTAACATATCTTAGATTCTTAATGAGCTGATTAAATGATGTGAATACACAAACATTATATGCTTCTTATATAATCCATTTAGTTTATGGGTAACATTACTGTTATTTTACACTCTATTCTGTAGAAATCCTAACTGATGCTTGTTTGTTGGTGTAATGTTATGTTTTTACCTGCACTGACTCTTCCAGCTGGACCTTTTGGTGCATCAGCTGTGTGCAGCGCTCCTCAGCATCACCCAGCGTGTCCTGCTCCTGTGGGGACACAAGAGGTTGAAGTGTGTAAAGGTAAGTATGTAGTGTGGGACTGTCCAGGTGTCATTGTAGAGGAAAGGTACATCGCTGAGTTTATGTGTCATTGTACGTACGTATGATCCCTACAGAGGAGTCTCAGGCAAACTGAGCTATGGGCAGATACTTACTGCAGCCAGCGCCAGGGCGAGGTCATTCTTCTCCTGTGACAGAGTGAACATCTTTCCCTCCAGGTCTTTGAGTTTGCCCTCCAGCTCTTTGACCTTCTCTACCGCCACCCGCAGCTCCTCCTCCTTAGCTTTGAAGATCTCCTCCTGACGTGCAACCATCAGCAGGGGCTTCACCTGTGAGAGCCAAGGCAGGAAATCGTCATCATCATCATTCATCATTTATCATTCATCATTCGAGATAAGGGAAGTGTTCAGCATTTCACCTTAGTGTAGAGTTTCCACCAGCCCCAGAAGCGTAACTGAAGAAACTTCCTCACATTGCGCTGGATGGCCATTAGTGCAATTCTGCATCACACACACACACACATAAAAATAAAGAATCACTATTACTGCTTACGATCATGCACCTAAAGGAGAAGACCACCCACTCACATACACACAAGCACGCACTGACCTTCTGTCCACCATCTTCTTAAACTCGATCCTCATTAGAGTTCCTCGAAGCTGAGCCTGCAGCATGGTTATGATCTTTGCCAGCCGCTCATCACGCATGTCCTCCAGCTTTGCCAGGACGCCTGCACGGAAAAACACCTGCAGAGGAGGAGGAGGACAGGTAAACACAGACAGGTGATCAAAGGAAGAGGAGGAGGCATCATCCACACATGATTTACAAAATGTGATTCAACTCTTTTATGGCCAGAGAAGATATTTTTTATTAGAGAAATAAAATAAGTTCAGAAGATAATTATAATTGAAAAATTAGTTCTTATATACAGTATTTGACATAAGTTGAATTTTTTTTTTATTATTATTTATTTTACTTTAGTAAAAATAAAGACGTATAGGAATATCAAAATTGAAACTATTCATTATGCAAATAGATTTTATGCATTATGAGCCAAGATGGTGCTCGTATTAACTGCTTAATATGCTGTTGGGTTAATCTATAATAATGCATGATATTCTATAAACATTATATTTTTGTGGAATAATAAAAATATGTGCTTGATGACAACAGGGGTGTACCTTGCTGTGGCCAATGCGGTACTCCATATTGTCCAGGCCAATAGAGGTTAAGATGAGCTCAGAAGCTTTCTTATTGTCAACGAATCCCTTAGGGATGACGTTGGGATTGAGGATATAGTACCTAGGAGACATTAGGAGGAGCAGAGTGAGAAAAGAAGAAGAGGGTGGGAAGAGGAGAAGAAAGGAAAAAGGAGCAGACAAAGATAAATCACCTATGAAGATGTACAGGTTTAACATGACCGCAGCTAAAAAATGGTGATTCATGCTGGAATACTGGAGATAAATACCAAAATAATGGGAGTCAGACCTTTGTTTGAACTCTGGGTACTGTAGTCTGTTGGGGAACCCTTTCCTGCAGATACGGATTCCCTCCAGCACGCCATTACAGGCTAACTGGTGCAGGATCAGATGGTTGTCTGTAACACCTTTACACATTAAAAAGATATCCTTAATATCTTTAAAAAACTGAGAAACACATGATGATCTCTACTAACAATACACCAAAGACCACACACACACTGTTCACCCACTGACCAGGCTTCTTGAACTCGTTGGGCACGATGCAGCGCACAAAGTGGGGGGCGGTGCTTCGCAGGGTGCTCATCAGCTTGTTCAGCTGTTCCTGTTGTACAGAAATAGTGAATAGACTCCTGAATGAGTTTCCAAGCAGGTTTTACAGGCGTACCTGTGTGTGTTTACGTGAACATGTAAGCATCTGTGTGAGTTACCCTGTAGAAGTTGGAGACGGTTTGAAAGGAAGACCCTTTCTTCTGCTTCTTGGTTCCTGCAGTGGCCTCCTCTTCTTTGAAAAGCAGAGCCAGCAGAGGCATGGAGGACTTCTGGAACAGCCCCACCACCGTCTCATTCAGAGGGTCCTTGTTCTTCTCCAGCCAGCCAGAAATGTTGTAGCCCACCTGTAAAAGGCACAAACTGTCTAATTGTATCTACAGTATGTGCAGGATTTCCACATCTTGCCATACATTCAGAGCTATGAGTGACTTCAGTGACAGTGGCAGATGCATTTCTGCAATAATTAGCAATTTATTAGTGGACAGTTGAAGCACTTTGCACACGTTACACATTGTACACAAACTGGTAGGTGAAGCAAATGTGCTTGGGTTGACTAAGGTTAGGGCTACTAACATCTACCATATGTCAAATGGTCCTACAGCCATCCAATACTCACAGTGCCAGCATAGTGCACCAGTTCAAAGTGGGCCTCAGCTCCTTTCTTCCCCCCTTTAGGCTTGAGGAAGTTGGAGGACTTGCCCAGGTGGTTATCATACAGGGCTGCTTTGAAGGTCGCATCTGTTGCCTTTGGAAACACACACTGTTCCTCCAGGATGGAGAAAATCCCCATAGGCTGGAGAGAAGACAAAGAGCAGGAGGTGGAAAGAGAAAGATGTACTGCAGTGTATAGTTTGCTGTGTGTCTGTGTTTGTGTGCGCCCACTGTGCATTACCTTCTCCAGCAGCTCGATACAGGCCTGCAGGTCCAGGCCAAAGTCGATGAAGACCCAGTCAATGCCCTCCTTCTTGTACTCTTCTTGCTCCAGCACAAACATGTGGTGGTTGAAGAACTGCTGCAGCTTCTCATTGGTGAAGTTGATGCACAGCTGCTCAAAACTGTTGAACTGGGGATAAAAGACAGAACTGCATAATGAGAGGTGAAGGGATGAGATGAAACAACCTGATATATACAGTATATATGATTTTATCTCCCCCAACAAATCCACCCTAATCTCACCTCAAAGATCTCAAACCCAGCAATATCCAGCACTCCTATGAAGTACTGCCGCTGCATCTTGGTGTCCAGGGTCTTGTTGATGCGTGTCACCATCCACTTGAACATGCGATCATAGATGGCTTTTGCCAGAGCACCAATGGAGTACACACACTGGTCCTGGTTCTGACCTGGGTTCAAATATTGTAAGTGCATTGTCCAAATGCGTGGAATAATCTATGCTTCAAAGAAAGTTTTTAACATCTGAATAAGGTCTTTATGATACCTTTGGTCACAAACTCGTTGCCAACCTTGACCCTGGGGCGTGTTATACCCTTCTGCAGCTCCCCTGAGTTTATGGCCATGAGGTGAGAGACTTTGTCGGCCACTTCAGGAAGGAAATGGATTTATTCGAATTAATAAGCCATGCAGAAATAAACAGATATAAAGAGTCGTGTAGACAGGGTGGGCTTATTGTACCCTCAGTGGAGTCCACCTCAGCCTGTTCCTCTCTGGGCTTCTGTTTGAACTTCATGTTGCCAAAGTGCATTATGCCTCCTGTCAGTTTGTACACACTCATCTTCTCCTCAGGAGTGAAGCCCAGGACATCAAAGGCCTCCTGCAGAGACACGAGCATGGAGAGACGGCAGGAAAGGGAATATTAAAGAAGAGGCAACAGCATCATCAGCAGGCTAACACACGTATCTAACAGGTACGCCAGTTCTTACTGATTTAAAAGCAGAACACATGTGATTAATTCAGTTCAGCTGTGAAGGAAAACAAGAGCAAGTGTTGACTCACATCAGTGAGCAGCAGCTCCTCTCCATCGTCCATGTTGTCCACCACAGTGACTCCCTGACACACCCACACATACTGTTTGGGGTCTGGGTTCAGCAGCAGAGCCTCTGGAAAGACAATATTTGTCCCCGTGAAACCAAATCCTCAGTGTTTGATGGCCATTATTCATTATTATTTTAAAAACTCTCATGTTGACCAGCTGTTAAATTTTTTTGTATGAATCATCCACAGCCAAAGCTGTTTAACTCCATTGATTGTATGTGACAGTTTTTTTACACTGACAGAAAATAGACATGTATAATACTGTTAGCTGAGTTTACCAACTGTTTCTTCAGTCATATACTTCTAGCAAACTATTTTTAGCTTTTTAAGTATTGTCCCTTAGGTTTCGCTAAATATTTCACTTATGTATCAGTTATTTTTAGTTTTAACGATTTCACCGATTGCTCTTGGCTCAGGTTCAGTTTTCAGCTAGCCTACTAGCTTTATCAGTGTTTTCTATTAGATTAAATGAAATATTGTTTATATTACTTTTTTTACTCATAGGTTTTAGCTTTTTTGCCCATTTACATTTACATGACTTCAACCATCGAGCCATCGATGTGTCACAGATGAAATCACCCTAATCTAATCCTAACATTTATCGTTACCGTAGATGTGAAAGTCTGTTTTTATTGTGTTATGGTTCATTCATGGGAAACACCTCACCTGACGACTTTGCAGTTTCACAAAGCTGGTGACCTTCAGCAGTGAATAATGATCTCTGGTTTTTCATTCATGCTTTCATTTACTTTTATTCCCCATTAGGTGGTGAAAGTGCAGCTTTATCTGTCTCACCTATGAGTTCTGGCTTCCTTCCAGACAGGAGCTGGTAGAAGATGTGGTATCCTCTCTCAGCGGACTGCTGGGAAATCACTCTGGACTTTTCTAGCAGATCTGATACACAAACACAGAAAAACACCACAAACATGAAAAGAATATCAATTTAAAAGAGCTGATGGATCGTAAATATGTCCCTTTTGCAGCTAATGTTGAAACACAGCACATAAAACTAAGGTAACTGGTATTTTACAGTGATGTTTGTCAAGTATGATCATTGAAAGCCACTCACAGGACTCGATGTCGGCACCAGCCAGCTTAGCTGTTGGCCCAAAGTGGATGCGAATAAATTTTCCCTGAAACAAATAGAGATAAATGTGATTCTCACAGAATGTCTTACATTGCATTTGATGGATGAAAACATCCACCAGGAATTCTCCAACAGATGCCAAGATAAATGTTGTTGCATGTAAACACTTTATCCAGGTTTATGAAATTGATTTGTTGGTACAGAACATATTGGCAGAGATGTTGAGAAAATCTCTGTGCATGATGAGAAACCTGGATAAACATGAATAGAAATGACCAATTTCTCAGGATCTGTGTAAACACCATATCCTGAATATGATGAAAACCAGGCTAAGGCTCAAAATGTTTTTGTAAACATACATACTGTCATTGTTTTTAATGACTGTCACTTATTTTCAAATGGACATCATTATCCCATGAGGTAAACTATGATCAAGTCTTTTATGTCCCTACAAAGCGTGAAGAGTTGTTGTTCCTGATGGTCTTGGCATTGCCAAATGCCTCCAGCACTGGGTTTGCCTGAATGATCTGGTCCTCCAGGGAGCCCTGAGAGAACAGAGGAGGAATTTCCATGATATGTCAGACCAAAAAAAAACAAAAAAACAACAACATATGAAGCCATGAATCTATCCATGCTGCTACACAAGCACACTTGCCTTGGAGTCTGGGGCTTTGCTCCCAGAGGCTCCAACATTGGCAAAGTACTGGATGACCTTCTTTGTGTTCTCAGTCTTGCCGGCACCAGATTCTCCACTAGAGCACAGACACCAAGAATGGATTAGTAATAGTTAGACATGCAGGCTACATGTATATGTCATTTGTAGGGCTGAGAATGAAAAAAAACATGCTGTCCTTACGTGATCAGCATAGACTGGTTCTCATGCTCTGTGATGACAGAGAGGGATGAGAATAATTACTGGTGTTTTCTCTCTGAGCAGATCAGAGGACTGCTGACATTATCTGTCAGTAGTATGAACAACACGGACAGTTGTCAGCTCTCCCCTGATGCCACATAATGGCCTCAAAGTATTTTTCTGCTCCCTGAACAAATTATCACACGCCGCACTGATTACACATTTCCAACAACTGCCCCACTCCCTCTTTCCACATATAACTGTGTAATGACTTTCAAGCAACTTATCCCGAGGGGGCTACCCCAAGTTGCAACATACCGTTTGCATGCCTACTTCTCCTTTTTGCCAACACCCTCCCCTCAAATTTCTTTTCTGAGCCTGCCCCTGTGTCGTTCAGATCCAACACCCTTGCATCGCCCGCTCCTCACCCATCATCATGTCATGGTAGGCGTTGTCGGAGATGGAGAAGAGGTGAGGAGGAACTTCGTTGCGTTTCTTCCCCTTGTATATCTGGGCCACTCTAGCGCCATAGATGGGCAGCCATTTGTACGGGTTGATCGTGACGCAGAAGAGGCCTGAGTAGGTCTAGAAGTGGGAGAGAGTCAATAAAGATGTTTGAAGGACACAGTCAGATAAAATCTGTCTCGTAGGCACCTTTAAATATCATTCCAGTGCTCTTGTACCTTTTCTCTCTGATCTTTATATTTATCAGTATATGTTCTACTTTTTCCACAATGCCTTTATACTGATTAGGTATTTTACTGGGGGAGTTATAGAAGGGACATTGCAAAAAATAGTCAAAATCAATACCCCAGAAACCGAGATATCCCATATTACTTTTAGCCAAGCTCCAAAATCACTGGAACCTACATTTCCCATCATGCTCAGTAGCATCTTTTTATTAGACTCTTCCTGCCTGGTAAAGGTTTATGGCTTTTATACTCTCCTGGTAAATAAACAGATTTTTATGGCCCTTTAACAATAACACATAAATTGACTTTTTCCAATCAGTTTTTGGTTGTAAGTGCCGTAATAACATTTCACAGAACAACCTTTTGTCATCAGGATGTAGTTTTATAGGTTTTTCAGGCGCTACATGGTGTTCAGTGTGGTGTAGCTGGCTTACATAGATCCTCATGCTGACGTAGCGGCTGCGCAGGTTTTCCAAGACGCTGGCCTCGTTGAGGAATGTGAGGTCGGCCATGTCGTTGGCTTGGTAGAACTTAGGAGGGTTCATCTGCTGAACATCATCCTTCCTCACTGTTACCGTCTGAGCAGAAAGGACACTCAGTTTTCAATCATCATGATTATTACAGGATCAGTGTGAGAATATTAACATTACTGTCGACATCAGCTCACATTTACTTCATAAATGTAAAAACAACTCTTTGAGACCAAATGCACAGGCTTGCTGTTACTCTCACAGTGTTCTTGGTGGTCCTGATGGTGACTTTGTCCCCATCCTCAGACTGAATCTCCCCAGCAATGAAAGCCTCCTTCTCATCTTTGACCCAGCAGGAGCGCTTGATGTCGTAGGGTTTATTCATAGCATCCAGCCGCTCCTTCTCCAAGGGAACCAGGAATGGCATGGGATCCACATTGTCCCCACACTCCCCTTTGTACGCACCTGGCATAGCTGCCACTGTCACCAACGCACCAAGTGACTGACCAGCTCACACACCTACTGCTGCAGAGAGAAGCTGAGCGAAGGAGCAAAAACAGAAATTAAGTTGTTAGAAATAGTAAGAGAAAGGACACACGCCATCGGTTTGACAGGGTGATACTCACCTATGCAGGAGGTCGGGCTCCGAAGGACTATGGGTGTGTGTGTTGAGGTTGTGCTGTTATATAGCAGGCACTTTCCTTCCTGATATGGTCACAGATCTAAAACCAGCCATCACCCTGAGGTCTCATCCCTCTAATCTGCCTGGCAGCCCAAGATCTGGGAATTCTTCAGTCTCTGTCCCTCCATTTAGGGAAAGGCATCAGTCAGGCTGAAGCCATCTCCTTTCCTCACCCCATCACTGGATCTATCTGCTCCATCCCTCCACCCTTCCACACCTCCAGCACTGCTCTAAACCATCAGTTACTTTCTCTCTGCGCATCCTGAGGGATTTGGGATGAGCACCTTAAATTAAGACCACAGACACACAGAGTTAATATTATTTTCATTTTTTAGGGTAATCTTCTGATTTAAAGTCACATACTTGGACAAATTTCTGCTGTTGGCGTCTTGATTTTATCGAGGATGTAGAATTGAAGCAGCTGTTGCTCCTGTTCCCCAAAGATCACACACACAACAATATAATGGTTTGACTATAACAACAATAATTATTATTATTACATTTTAAATTATTTTTGAATTAAATTATTTTTTACATTTTTTTTACATGCATCTCAATCACTGTTGCTCTTTAGTTTCTGTTCTCCTCCTTCCCATAACCAAATGTAATTACTTCTGTGCCCCTGGTTTCTACTTTCTTGGTAAATGTGTTTGCCATAGGAAATTTTCGTATTTCGCCACCCAGTGGAATTTCCCAACTGTTCTGACTTGTTGACATGTCTGGACGGATTTTAACTCGAAACTATTGATGTGAAAACATTTAGTCTTGTCCTCTCAACGACAGTGGCCTGTTTAAGGGTTAGGTCAGGGTTAGGGTAAAGGATAGAGTTAGAGTAAAGGGTTAGGTAATGCATTATGTCAGTGAGTATCCTTACAGCTATACTGTGTATAAGTGTGTATTCCCAGCAGTATAACTAAGTTTGTCTCTGTGATCAAAATTAGTTGTGAACTCACTCAGCTGCTCTCAGGGGTTCTTTGAATAACACACACACACATAATCATATAATCATACTAACAGCTGTACACGAGCTCTTCAAATGGATAAACTAATTTGTGTGTGTTCATGTGTGCCTCTGGTGTTACAGCCACCTGCAGGGTGTTGACATACAAATACTTGTAAGCACTGGTGGGAATTAAACAGATGCAGTCGTGCAGCTGTAGATGAAAAATACGAAGAGGACTCAGAGAGGAGTCAAAAACTGAATGTGTGTGTGTATTTGTAAGCCTAGCCTCTGGAAGTGTGTGGATTTACTGTGTACTGTAAACAGGCTGCTGAGAGGGCTCATTGTTCCTACAGCTAACCCCAGAGCTGCTGAAGAGCCAAATCCCTCCAAACCATTATCCCTCTCCACCAGGCTCTCCGCTCTGGTCTTTCAGTCATCTCTGCACTATTCTTTACATTCCTGACAAATTTTTGGCAAATTTTCTGACGAATCATGCTAAATGATAAAGTAACGTATTTAGGTCAGCTCCCACGAAGCCACTGATTTGAGTTCAAATCTGCATTTTGAGCGACATCCAAGAAAAGCTGCTTATGAGAGATCTGTGAAACACTGTCACACTATTCAGGTGAACAACATACCTGTATGTACTCATGCTCTTATTTGTCATTAACAAACTAAGTAACTAAAATTGGCATTAAATTATTGATCTACTAAGTTAGAATTGACTAAAACATGCATATATTATGCATTGTCACTGTATGTAGGCAGGTAGATAAATATCTTTAGGAGTCCTACTTTTTGGGAGTAAATATTGTGAATCCTGTGGTTTTAAATGAGTTACTAGGAGAAAACAGAAATCAGTGCTAGGTTAAACAACTGGAGGAGTGCCTGACATAACTAAAAGCACTGATTTCTCTATTGAATGTATTAATAAAATAAATTTATATTGTTGTGTTTGTGTTTTTTATCCATAAAACAAAAATAATCAGGGGTTAAGGTACAGTAGGCCTGTCTAAAATTATAAAAAAGGTAAAAGGTCTGAATGCTTCATTAATAATGTTAATTTAACGGGAACGCGCACGCTGCCCAGACGCGAGCACGTAACGTCTTACCCGTTAAGAACATGACGTCAGCACGTGCTTGAGCCTGCCCGAAAATGTTCTCCCCTGTTGTTGGATTTCGAAGGAGCGCAGGACTTTGCGATGAAATAATACATTTTTACCCGTGAACAAACCAAAAACAAGCCGCATGATTTTCAACTGAAGTTATTCCTCTCCACATTAAGTGGCCAAACTGTGTTTTTTGGGGGGAGTCCGACGGGAAGTTTGTGTGATCGTTTTTCCCGGAGTGATGTCGAATCCCGGGACTCGGAGGAACGGGTCCAGCATCAAAATCCGACTGACAGGTAAAAAACGAGACCGACAGAAAGCGCTTACGGTGCATGTTTTTACTGAGAGTGGAATCGTTAACCTACTAATCACTACTGAAAGTGTTTTTACTGAGCCTAACAAGACGTCGCGAAGAGTCTTTGAGGCTCTTGGGGCTGCTGTTTGCCCAAACATCCGGTTTTTGTGTGGCCAACTGCTAACGCTAGCTTGTTACCTGAGATGCTAACCAAATTACGGAGAGGACAGTCAAGAAGCGGTCCAGTACCCTGCTAGTCATCTGATTTAGGGTCACTGGAAACCCAGACGCTCTAGAGCCACGTCCAGAAACTTTATCAGCTGCTAACAGGCAGCGTTAGCTGATAGTAAGACTGTAGTTACAGTTGACCGCTAACGCTTGCTAGCTACACCCATGTTGGGGCTGACCACCAGCTTGACCCGACCACGGTGAGCTTTGTACCAAGTAAAAAAAAAAAATAAATAAAAAACAGCGAATATCGACCCATAGCCTGTCTGAAAACCGATCTGTCGCTAGATATGACATGATAGACTAGCTGGCTCATGAATATTGATTGGGTTCTCGCTGCTGTGTCAGCTGTAGATAGACAAATGTCTGTCCCCCCCCCCCCGGACCCTAAGAAGCTCGACACGTTTGCTCCTGTGGCTCAGACATTGTGTTGGTTTTTGGGTCAGGCTCTCCGCACGCACACACAGCTGGAACAATGGTTTTTACTGTGGCTGCTGTGACCCCACTGGGCATCCAGGAGGCTCCATTCAGATGGAAATGACCGCGCTGCGCTGCTCTGCAGACGCCTTGTCCTGCTTCTCATTCAGACCTGAACAAACACACACATCAAAATGTGCTTGCTAGGCAGCTAAGCGTCCCCGTGTGTTCTGCATGGACCTGTGCAGCGGGGCACACCAAGTGTTTATTAAAAATGTTGCTCTTCTTTGTGTAAAATAGTTTTTTTTGGGAAAGCAGAGTAAAACATTAGACACATTTCATAACTTATCACAAGGACTAGTCTTTTTTTAATTTTAAGTTTATTTGTGTGGGAAAGTATCATGTCTCGGTTGCCTGTACAGATCTCCCAACAGGAGCCGCCTAAGAAGATAAGGAAGAGCTTGTAAGGGGCAGAAGTGAAAATAAATCTCATAGACGAAGTTCAAAAGAGAGAAAGTAATCAATCAATTTACTGGTTCCATCTTCTCAAATACAACTAATTGTCTGCTTTTCTTAGTCTTCTCCGATGGCGGATATGTGAAGTACATATACGTGTTCGTCACTCATTATTTCAGCTTGGATGCTGACAGAGGTTATTTCCACCGTGCCCTGTGCCCTGCCCCCACAGGTATGGGTGGAATTCTAATTGGGTGAAGAATGTGTGGTGAGCCAATGAGAGTGCAGTGCTGTGCGGCTAACCAGCGCTCTGTTTAGTCTGTCAGAGAGAGCGGTTGTTTGGCCTACATCAGACAGGCCTGTGTGTCTGTGGCAGGCACCCAGACAAAGACCAGGCAAGTCTGATGCTGGTTCACATTTCAGAGATTGGGTTGTGTTCATATAGACATGTTTTAGCCAGCAGAGGGGTGATTGTTGTGTCTTTCTGTAGAGGGGAAGTGTTCTGGGAGTAAGATAAATGTCCCATCAGTTTTAGGTAATGTGGTGTGGTGAGATGTGAATTTTTTTTTTTTATTTTAACAGAAAAACACTTTCTGGTCTTGTTTATCAAGGTGTACTGAACCAAAATACTGGTTGATTTCAGGGCTTATTGTTTCTGTGTGTGTGTGTGGGGCACAATATCACACACCCTCAACTACACGTGGTTGCACCGAACCTTTAATTTGATTCCTATTACTGTTTATGTATTCTTTGAAATGGTACTGCGTATTTTAAGTAATAATTTAATATACACAGCTGTTTGTGGTAAGACATTTGCTGTAATGTTTTGCTGTTTCTATCTAAATGTCAGGACAGTGGGTGAAAGCAGGAATAAAAGGGTGCTTTTGTTTTGAAAGGACTGGGGTTTAATGTGAATAAAAAAGCTTTTATACTGAATGAAAGGAATAGTTTTTAAGCAGGATGATGTTAATTTGCTCATGGAAGCAACACGTGCTGCTCAGGTTTTGGTGCCAGGGAGGTTGGATTGAGCACCAACTGGCTCAAGCAGCAATTGATCCTGGATCCTCACTAGACAGGGAGGAAGAGCTGCAACAAGGGAAGATGAGAGGTAGAATTAGTAATAACTGAAGGAAATAAGTGAAAGAAAAAAGGAAAAGGCACAAAAAAGTAGAGAGGCAAAGCAGGAATCATGCTGATTTAGGAAGCAGCATAAGCGCTGCTAATCCTCTCACTTACTGAACCTGCAGCGTGTACAGAAACACACACCTCATTGCTCAGGAAAGCAAACTGATGAAGCAGATATAGTACGAAGTGTTTCAGCTTTTTTCTTTATTGAACAATTGGTTTGTGATTACTCCAAACCTAGTGTTGCTATTTGTGTTGTGTGTGTGTGTGTGTGTGTTGGATGCTGGTGCATGGGATGTTATTAAGTAGGTGAGATATTTGTTCACTTGCCTGTTGGTCGCTGGTTTGTTTTTGGATCTGAGAGAAGGTAACACAGGAAATAACTGTGCTGTAATCCGACCTGGGTCACATGAACACTGAAACAGTACAGCCCTGTCAGCGCCACCAGGATTTTAACATTTCTTTCTTTTTTTTTTGTTTGTTTAAATCTGTGATATATAGTTCACTGTGCCTGGTCGAAGTAATTGACCATCATGTGTGATCTGAGGTGTTTTAATGAGCTTCTAAGCTTGTACAGTTTCATGGTCCTGTTGTTATCAGAAAATATCAAGTGTTCTGTCTGGCCAAGGTGTGAGAGTAGAGTGAAATTGCAAACCCTGAAAATATTTGTGGGGGATGGTTGATTGTGCAGCAAACATGCTGTGACTTCAAATTCCTGGCTCAATTTTTCATCATCTTCCTTGAACTGGTTGTTCCCTCAAGATTGGATGATGATTCTTCCCCCGCTGGCTCTCCTCAGCTCTGAAGAAAGAGAGGACAGAAACGGCAAAAAAGAAAGCGGCAGTGAGGGAAATTGAGAACCAGCTGAGCTGTGGCTGTGTGTGTCTTCACCAGCCATGACCTTGGCACGATGAGGAATTTCCTGACACTGAGTCACACATTCAGTGCCACACAAGAGCTGGTCAAGAGGCGGAAAACCGAGCGATGGGGTGAAAATAGGGGCGTCTCTTGTCTCTGGCTAGAGACCGGAGGGTGAGATGGGAGGATGGCGCCGCTGTTAGAATGACAAAGTCCTACTCTACTGCCAGACTGAAAGAAGAGGAACTGGACTCTGCCTTTGTGGCTGTGTTTTTCCTCGTGTTTCAGAGGAAAAGATGAGGTCTCGGTGTGGAATGTGTGAGTCAGGAGGAGGAGGAATAGAAAGGGTTATGAGGAAGAGGGAAGGATGTCCTGCAGCCATTCTCCTTGGGTTAATCACAGGAAATAGACAAGGCTACACTAGACACATCTACACCACCACCGTCACCACATCCTAAACCACTGGCTGACTGTGTGACTTCCTAGGGGAATGTCTGCGCCAAACCTGATCCTGCCAAATTTTAATTGGACTTTAAAGCTGTAATATCTTTGATTAGTGCAACAGATCACTTAGGAACAGCCTGATTTGATGACTTTTGTTCTACTGAGCTGAAATATTCCAGCGTTTATTCAATTAGCAAAGATTGTATTTAGGGCTGCAATTAGCTCTTACTGTCATTGTTAATTAATCCACAGATTTCTTTCTTGATTAAGCCTTTCATCTAAAAAAAAAAAAAAAAAAACATCAGACCACTGTTAATTATAATTTACTACAGCCTGGGGTGACATATTCAAATGGCTTGCTCATTCAATCAACAGTGTAAGGGATTTGTAATGATCTAAAACAAAATAAGTAAATAAAATAATAAAATGAGTATAGTGATTTCGTCCTCTCTCCTGTGATTGTGCTGAGTTTTTTCTGCAGTGTTTGAAAACCTGTTGTGTGTGAGAACTGACTGACTCCTTTAGATGAAGTGGTTTAAATTGTTCTTTATCACAGTGACCACTTTGGACCATGAAATCAGAACATCCCCAAATAAATATAACATATAAAATAGAATAACATCAGAGATTTATAATAAGCACCAGTTACAAAGCAAATTTTAGAGTATGAAGTGTATATACATAGTAATATTTATTCTTAGAGTTCACAACAGCGGGCTGCAGTGTTAATGTTCAGACCTTCCAACCCACAGTGTAAATATTATTGTAGTTTTCATGTCAATTATAGCTTATGTCAGTCAGTTGTTGAGTACATTAGTACATTACATCAGCCTTAGTGACACACTAGCAGCTGGTTTTGTTCACTGCCAACATTGCTCTGTAATCAAGGTTTGTGTTTGTGACAGACTAGACATGAATGTGTTTCTATAAGTGATTGTGGTTCAGGTGTGTTTTTGTAGTCTTACAGCAGAGCTAAGTAGACTGACATATGCCTGCTGCCTTAGAAATACATGTACGCCCGCAGAGTCATTTGCAAAACCCTGGACAGTTTCAGCTGTGTTTTCTGAAGCCACAGAGAGGAGGTGGAGTCATTTTGCCCCTCTGTGTGTGTGTGTGTGTGTGTGTGTGTGCGTGCGTGCGTGCGTGTGTGTGTGTGTGTGTGTGTGTGTGTGTGTGTGTGTGTGTGTGTGTGTGTGCGTGCATGCATGCATGCATGCAGTGGTCCTGACATGAGCCTGTGCTCTGCAAGTCTCATTTGTTTTCTGCTCAGTACCATCCTCAGGCATTCATATATTATCACTAGCATTCTTCCTCCTCACTTGTTTGTATCTGCACAGCATCCATTTGTAGCAGCCTACACACTGCAGGATCATTTACATATTTGCGTGTGTGGCATTTTCTTCATAATGATTTTTTGTTTTGCAGTATTATGTGCCAAGAACCTCGCAAAGAAAGACTTCTTTCGTAAGTACCTTTAATTGTATTCGTTTTCAAGTGCATGAATATTTCCTTGTAGTGATGCATAAACATGATGAGATCTGGATCTGCATGTTCTAACAAAAGCAGCGCTGTAAACAAATTGGTGTTGCTGATTCGCTGTGTGTGGTGTTTGAATTTCCTCCATGTCCTGCGAACATAATAGATTTGATTTTTGTTTGGAGTTGACCAGATGGTCATCATGCAGTCATTAAACTCTGCCCTTCAGGCCTTGTTAAGTAGAAGGTCAGAGGACTACAAATTGCAGGTTAAACTCTGAAAAGTGCAGATGAAATATTCTGCCAGAAATCTGCAGCTATACAGAGCTGTACTTTGTTGCAGAAAGTATTGCATGTAGTGTTTATCTTCAGGTGAGTATTTTATGGATGTAAATAATTCATTTGGACTGTGTACATGCAGGCCTGCCAGATCCGTTTGCAAAAGTTGTGGTGGATGGATCAGGTCAATGCCACTCTACAGACACAGTCAAGAGCACACTGGACCCCAAATGGAATCAGCACTACGACCTGTGAGTCTCCTGCACCACACGCACAATCACCACCAACCACTTGTTATTGTGTGTCTTCTTTGAGTTGTTAACATAGACAAGTCAACTTTTATTGACTCCCTGCTTTACTTTTTATTTAGAGGTAGAGATATACAAAAGTGATTTGTCTCTTTCAGCTACATCGGAAAGACAGACTCCATCACCATTAGTATATGGAACCACAAAAAGATCCATAAACGACAAGGGGCTGGCTTCCTAGGCTGCATACGACTTCTGTCTAATGCTATCAGCAGGCTAAAAGACACAGGATGTAAGTCTGTCTTTTTCTGACTGCATACATGTACCCAGATGTTAAACAAAAAGCTCATGGTTAAGATGCATGTCTCTTCTCCTTCCAGACCAGCGTCTAGATCTATGTAAGCTCAACCCCTCAGACAGCGACGCAGTGCGGGGACAGATTGTAGGTAAGGCTGGAAACGCAAATGCAATTTCTGTACAAATGATTCCAGCTCCTTGGCACATTTTTACTTCATCACTCTGATCTTTACGTCCTGCTTGATTCCAGTGAGTTTACAGACGCGGGACCGTATCGGCAGCGGAGGCCCTGTGGTGGACTGCAGAGGACTGCTAGAAAACGATGGGTGAGTGTGTTTACAACCTGAAATAGCTGCTTATTATTAAATGTTGACATGTGTTTCATAGGTTATTTTGTGCTGCTTTCTCACTTATAAGAGTTAAAAATGAAATATCTTCATTAATTAAATGAGATGTTGCTTTTTTTTTTTTTTAGTGAAGCGACAGGTGATAATTACCTTTTTCTATAGTAAAGATACAAAGATTCTTGGATATTTTGATGAGAGATTGTGGAAGATATTTACATGTTCTCTGTGTGTGTGTGTGTGTGTGCATGTGTGTGTACGTGTGTGTAGGCCTGTGTTTGAAGGATGTTTCAGTGAAGAGCCGCTGCCCTACTCTGACTCCACTGGGGCAGCTGGGGGCGGGAACTGCCGACTTGACTCACCCAGTCAGGAGAGTCGTCTTCAGACACAGCGAATCAGAGGGCAGGACTCAAGAAGCCATGGCCACACCCCCCAGAACAGACCTCACGGGCACCAACCGCCTGACCTGCCGGAGGGTTACGGTCAGACACATCCTTCTCGGACCAAATTTTCTTGTTACTCTTGATGTTTATCTGAACTAAATATCTCCCTTTGTATTTGTGAAGTGTCTTAACACAAATCTTTTCTTTGTAAAACAGAGCAGCGAACAACAGTGCAGGGCCAGGTGTACTTCCTTCACACACAGACAGGCGTCAGCACCTGGCACGACCCTCGGATACCACGGTACGATGGTGCCCCTTTGACTTATGTCTAAACTTAGACATAACTTACAATAATATGAGACCTGAATAGACCCACTGAGCAACTAGGGCGTTTCAGCAGCAGAGAGAAGAATATAACCAAAGGAAAGACCAGAACGGATGACCCCCCCCCCCCAAATTACAGTGTTTTTATTTGGCCTGTGTTGTCGATAAGATTAAAGTTGTAGAGAGAGATCTGGTAAATCAGTCTGGTTACTTGTCACTGGTGCAGGGACCTGGCCAGTGTGAGCTGTGAGGAGCTGGGTCCATTGCCAGTGGGCTGGGAGGTCCGAAGCACCGTTTCCGGTCGGATCTACTTTGTGGACCACAACAACCGAACCACACAGTTCACAGACCCGCGTCTACACACCATTATCAGGTACACACATGCACAAATACTTGATATATATATATCCCAGTGGCAAACTGTGTGCACCTGTAATAAAAGTTCCTGGCACTTTCAAAATAAGTAGTTTTAAAACTAATCTGTTCTTAATCTAATCTCTCACTGCTGGAATGTTTTTGTCCAACTGGATCTGAACATGACCTAGTAACAGTCATCAGCTCTGTTAATAATGCTGAATTGTGTGATTTACAGATATATGGGCTTATAGGAGATTTAGCTGTGGTGGCGAATGCACAATGTAATCCAGTCTGCTTCTTTCCACCTGCCTGACATGCTTCTACTATCCTTCTCCTTTGATTCTTCTCACCTCCAGCCAACAATCGCAGGCGAAGGAATCCTCCCAAGGCCCCCAGATGGATGTGGGGGGCGAGGAGGGGGTAGGTGGAGGAGTGGGCGGTGGCGGAGGAGGGGATGGAGATGTGGCAGCACGTTATGAGAGAGACTTGGTCCATAAGTTAAAGCTGCTCCGTCATGAGCTGTCGTTGCAGCAGCCTCAAGCAGGACACTGTCGCATAGAGGTGTCCCGAGAGGAGATCTTTGAGGTGGGTGCAGCTGTGGAACCACAAAGGAAGAACATTAACGGCTCATATAAATTACACTCCACCCAGTGGAGTGTGTCCCACACAAACATGTGGACAGATCAGACAGTTCACAGTGTGGATACAAGTCTACATTAATTCAGACACATCCATGCTCCTCAGGACTCCTACACCAGGCACAACAAACCATTCTTCCTCTGGAGTCGAGCACCAAGCAGCACTGACTGCACGTTAACTACAGAACAGGAAAAAAAAAAAACGGGTT
This sequence comes from Mastacembelus armatus, assembly GCF_900324485.2. Taxonomy (NCBI): domain Eukaryota; kingdom Metazoa; phylum Chordata; class Actinopteri; order Synbranchiformes; family Mastacembelidae; genus Mastacembelus; species Mastacembelus armatus. The sequence goes on from NC_046640.1 coordinate 20,772,417, forward strand.
GTGGGTCACTTATTGTTGTGTGTTTGTGTGGGTTTAGGAGTCGTATCGGCAGATAATGAAGATGAGGCCCAAAGACCTGAAGAAGCGTCTGATGGTGAAGTTCAGGGGAGAGGAAGGCCTGGACTATGGTGGGGTGGCCAGGTAATTTGTTGTTCCCACCTTCGAGCAGGCGTACCTCTCTGCTGCATCCATGGAGGTCTTAATTACATCATTATATTTCCTTAATGTTAGTGAACTGCCCTGCTCCAGGTTTGTCATTGTCCAACATCCTCTTAGTGAGAGCTACTGTTCGGGCTCCACAGGGGAAAGAAAAGATCCAGTATAACTTTAATGTAGTGACACTGGCTCATTGGCCGGTGCTCTCAGTCATGACCATGGTCTTAATTTCCTCTTTCTGTGTCTCAGTTAGGCTGTGGAGTGTTGTTGAATGACAGGCTTAAATGAGTCTGACAGTAAGACTTTAGTCCTCAGCTGGTTTCTCTGGGTCCTCTTGTTGGAAGCAGCATGAAGCAAAGACATGCATTTTGATGTATTACATTCATTACTCTGTTGTAATAACAGATACAGAAGAAACACTTCACAAAATCCACAGTTTAATACACTTTTGCAGGAAGAGCTGTATCTTGTAGCAAAAGTATGTAGATGCAGTTAGTGTGTTTCTTAGTGTAGATGATTGTTCCACCAAGCCCTGCAGGATATGAGCTTTGAACATTTGTTAACAATGTGGTTGTCTGTAGGGAGTGGCTGTACCTGCTGTGTCATGAGATGTTGAACCCCTACTACGGCCTTTTCCAGTACTCCACAGACAGTATCTACACACTACAGATCAACCCTGACTCCTCCATCAACCCCGTGAGTAACCACACACACACACTCACACACACACACTCACACACTGACAAATGATCTGTCTCTCTCTGACTCCCTGTCTCTGTCACTTTCTTTCAGGACCACCTGTCTTATTTCCACTTCGTGGGTCGCGTCATGGGCCTGGCAGTTTTCCATGGTCACTACATTAACGGGAGCTTCACGCTGCCGTTCTACAAACAGCTGTTAGGCAAACCCATACAGCTTAACGACCTGGAGACCACTGACCCTGAGTTGCACAAGAGCCTCGTCTGGATATTGTGAGCAAACGCGCCGCTACACAAGAATGTGACAATAAAGAGCTAATGATCACAATCAGCTTCTCGGTTTGTGTCCTGCACTGTCCTCTTGAGAACAAATGTTCCATTTCAGTCTCACTTATTCTACTACTCTGTGTGCAGAGAGAATGACATCACTTCGGTCCTCGACCACACGTTCTGCGTGGAGCACAATGCTTTCGGGAAGTTTTTACAACATGAACTCAAACCTAACGGACGCAACATCCCCGTCACTGAGGAAAACAAGAAAGAATATGTTAGGTAATCACAGCTGTGTGTTATCCAGACTGTGCCCCAGATAGAATCAGCATTTCTCCTTGAACATGTCCACTGTGCTTTTGCCAGTTTATTACACTGTTTTTATTTGGTTTGTGGTCTGTGTTTGTGTGTTTTAGACTTTATGTGAACTGGAGGTTTATGCGTGGAATTGAAGCCCAGTTTCTGGCTCTACAGAAGGGATTCAGTGAGCTCATCCCCCAGCACCTCCTCAAACCCTTTGACCACAAAGAACTTGAGGTAAATGTGCCTTCTGCAAACATTAGACCAGGCACTGTTCTTTTTGGGTATTGTCATGGTTGTGTATATTTTAAGCACACAAACAAAAGGACAGTAAAATTCTCACAGCTCAGCTGGCTGTGACTAGCTATAATATGTGGCATGTTTGTACTGGGTCTCCCTTTCCTCTCCATGAATTCCTCTTCCTCTGCTCCAGTTGATCATCGGTGGACTGGGGAAGATCGACCTTGCAGACTGGAAGACAAACACCCGCCTGAAGCACTGCACGAGTGAAAGCAACGTGGTGCGGTGGTTCTGGCAGGCAGTGGAGGCCTTTAGCGAGGAGAGGAGAGGGCGCCTGCTGCAGTTTGTCACGGGCTCCACCAGGGTCCCACTGCAGGGGTTCAAAGCACTGCAGGGTGGGTCATGCACTGGCTCAGAAACCTCACATAGCAGTTACTGTGTTTTTGATTTCCAGCATTTGAGAATAATGCTCAACTTACCTAGAACTAACTAAAGAAAATAATAGGAAAAGAAATCAGGGTAGTATTTTTGAATATAGTACTTTTTTGATGGCATTTTACTCGTAACAAGAGTATAAAGGAGTCATGAACTTGTATATCTCACAGCCATACAAAGATTCTTTTAGGGATGCAATTAGTGATCATTTTCATGGTTAATTAATTGATTAGTTAATTTTCTTCAAGGTGACAGTCCAAGTCCCAATGTACTATCCTAAGTCCTACTTAAAAAGCTTTAACAGTGTAATATTTGAAATTATTTGAGAGTATTTACTGATAATGATCTAACATTTTTTCAATGGTCAATACACTGACAGCTGTACATTGCACACTAATGGAAGACTTGGTAGTGCTAATGCTCTGTGCATGAGAATAGAGCAGTGATAACTAGAATGTATGTGTGTAAGGCTCTACAGGTTCTGCAGGACCAAGGCTTTTCACCATCCATTTGATAGACGCCAACACAGACAACCTGCCAAAGGCTCACACATGGTGAGGACATATAAAAGCAAAAGGTTCTTATTAGACAGATGTGGTTAGAAGTGTTGGTATCTTTACACCTCATGGTAACAAGGCTCCAGTCTGCCTGAACAAAAGTGTTGAAATAAAAAGCTTTTTTGTTGTCCATAAAACAGAGCTGTGAAAAGAGCTGAATATTTGTGCTGTTCACACTGACTGTGGACAAGAGACAGAAAAGAAGAAAGCTGTCTGAGGTGATAAGGAAGTAAATATTTATTAAGGTAAAGGCTGGAAGAGCATCTCTAAGCAGCTCCATGTTCCAGCCTCCCTGGATGTGGCTGCAAGAGGGAAAACTGAGTCCATATTGAAAAGAAGGAGGGTTGAAGTGCTCAAAAATCAAAAGTAATATATATTTTCTTACAGAAAATTATATTTTTATTGGAAGGGTACCAACAGTTTTAGCCACATCTCTATCTCTGTTTGTGTCGGGGCTATGGTCACTAATTATTCTTTTCTGGCTTTAGTTTTAACAGGATAGACATCCCTCCCTACGAATCTTATGAGAAACTCTATGAGAAACTGCTGACGGCTGTGGAGGAGACCTGCGGCTTTGCTGTGGAGTGATGAATCCACGACCAACATACATACAGTCAAAACTGCGCCTGCACTTGCACACAAATATCTGACAATTTACATATATGCACACACTTAAACAGAATATCAAGTATACACAGTATACAGAGCGGCCAAGCATCACAAGAACACACACAATCTTGCCACCTCACCACCACTGAACTGTTGGGGGTTAAGAGAGGAAAAATGAAAAGAAAAAAAAAAAAGTATTTTAAAATTTTTAAAATGTTTTGAAGATGCATTTTTATCCTTCAGTTTTAACAAGCTATGATGTCAGTCTTCAGAATGTCTAACCACCACAGCGCATTTGACTCCAGTCACACTCAAATCCTTGGACAGAATCTGCCAATCACAAGCGAGCCTGCGAACAGAGACGTTAACGTCACGAGTGAAGAACAAGATGGAGACTGATGGTTTTTCTGTCTGACAAGCTGATCGTTTGACTAGTACTCATGCTTCATGTTTAACCACTGTGGTGTATTAGAAAGCGTGGATGTGTTTGTTGTGTGTCTGTGTGTGTGTGTGTGTGTGTGTGTGTGTGTGTGTGTGTGTGCACACGTGTGTGTGTGCGCGTACGTGTGTTTGTGTGTGTCAGGCATGGCACCCAGTTACGCTGTAAAAAGTGATGAAATGAGCCTGCTCCTCTGTTTGGTAACTTTTGTCTCTTCCATTTATATCTGTGACCACTCTGATCCACTCTGATATTTTATTATTTATTACTAAGTGATTACTGACCAAGCTGCTATATGCTCTACAAAGAGCTCACACTAATCTCTTCTTCACCCCCTCTGCCAGAGCTGAAGGGTCAATTCACTTGCAGTTCAAATAACCCACAAAGTGGGTTTTTTATTCAATTTTGTTAAATTTTCACATTCATGTTATTGTGGAAAAATAATCCTGTGTGTGGAAATGTTCTTAGTGTCCTGGTGTTATTAAATGCCACGTTATTGAAGTAAAAGGGATTGACTTTCCCAGCCCTCATTTTAAAATCTAACTCTACTGACGTTATGAAGAGGTCCACCACTTAGATATTTTTTTAAAAATGAGTGACAAGGCCTGGAAGGAGTCAGCTTCAGGAATTCCTCGGTTGCATGTGACATGTATAATAAAATCTGAACCTTTTGTTCATGTTTCATCCATTTTGGCATCTTTTTGTTTTCTCTTTGTGGCCCTGATGTTTCTGTGCCCGTCATTTTCCTACATAGCCTTGAATGTTAGGAAAAAGTAGCTGTCGTCCTCAAGACCATCTTGAATGAACAAAGTCTTTATACAGTCATTCATTCTCTGCAGGAGTGAATGAAATGAAAAGAAACCTAAGTGTTGAGCGGCAAATGTGGGAACATGTTGGGGAACTGTTGTAGATTGAAGACTGTTAAGCAGCATCATTTCAATCTGCATTTTCTAGGTTCTGAGTTCACTGTGTAATGGATGCAAGAGTATTGTAACTTACTATGTACTAAACATTTATGAGAAATACAATGTAAATAAGATTATATTAAAAGAAATTAAATTGAAAATACATGCCTGGTGTCATGTGCATTATTTTCTATCTGTATGTGGATGCATGTGTCAGCGGATGGTGGAGTCTGGTCAGTGTAAACAGCCAAAATATCCTGGAGCCATGGATGCAACCTGGAAATCCAGGTTTTCTTGTGATATATGTATTTTTTAAGTTATTTACTGGATAACTGTGCGGATTTATTTATTGCACTTCCATAATACGTCTATAATAACCCCATTTATCCTGGAGTTGGAACCCTCCACATTTTTTTTTTGTACCTTACATGAATACAGTCTATTTTCAAGCCCTGAACCTTGCAATACTGAAGATATCCCGATTGACTACTTTTCCCATCAGGCCACGGGCTTACGTAGCGAAAGGCATCGTGCGGGTGACGTCACTACTGTTCTTGTTTTGGCTGTTTTTTTTTCGGGAGTCGAGGATTGTCAGTCCACCAACAAGGCGTATTGTCCTGGCTGTCCAGCACGAAGCGGCGGTACCATCTATTTCTACGTGTTTATGTTTCATACTTAGGTCTTAGTCGGCATGTAGTTATCGGAAACAGCGCTGTGTCATGGTTCGAAATCTCTAAAGAAGTGAGCTAACTACTTACCATCCTCTCTAGCTAGCCTGCCAAGCTAATTAACATTAGCTTAGCTAAAGCAGTGGTTTGTCCAGTGTGTGTGCGCGGAAATGATCGATTACTGTTCTGGTGTGTTTGTTTTTATCCACGGCATTTGAAATTTTAAGATTTTAATAAAGTGTAAAGGCTAATGCCAAGTTTATGTAGCTAGAGCTGCAACACTGCCAGCTTCTTGCAATGTTAGCCAATGATAGTTAGACAATGATTTAAATATAAATCTGATTTAGGTTAGTTAGCTAATGTCAAAAAGGTTAGGTAGGTTGACTAAAGACACTTTAGTTTAACTACTTTATTTAGTATTTCTAGTTTAAAGTGACACCGATGCTAACCCATAATCCTGCTAGTCATGCTTTATATTTCTGACTTTTTTATAAACTTCCCTTTTGTTAAGTTGTTTTTCGCTGACTTGGCCCCTGTAAAGTCCCTCATGCTCTTTAGTCTTTGTCTGATCGCTTAGTTTCTGGTAATAGGGCGGAGTTCATCCCTTATTGACGGTGGTAAATACTCTGACAAGTCATGTATCGTAAAGTGAAACCACTGAATTCCAGGGGAATGCCAGCACTTTAATAGTGTGTGTGTGTGTGTGTGTGTGTGTGTGTGTGTGAGAGTAGATGGTTTTGATTAAGCAGTGATTGTGTGTGTGTGTGTGTGTGTGTGTGGGTGAGCTGGTAAGTGTACTTTCACAATGGCAGATGGAGGCAGTGACGACGATGTCATTCACCTGGCAAGTTTTAACGTCCACCGCAGCCAAGGTGAGACACACCTTCACAGCCTCACTCATCTGCACATGTCAAGCTCAAATTTCAAGTGTTTCCATCAAACCATCATTGACCATCTCCCACACACAGTGTCAGAGTCTCAGCATAGTTTTTGAGTGATGCCCACACACTGCTGTGTCATATTGTGACATTTCAATAACACTTAACTCTGGTTCTTGATGTATGCAGGGTTGTTTTTAGGCATAGGTCTCATACGGTGGCATCAACTTTTCTTGTTTAATGAACCTTTAATATCATTACATGCCTTGATTTTTAATAAGTCTGTTGGCACTGTGCAGTTTTTCAGTATTTACAATCATATTTTTATGATCAAATGAAAATGCACATTAGTACATTGTACGTTTATACCTAGAGGTCATCTTGCCAAGGACACCAAAAACTCCAGAAGCGGCTCTGTGTGTATATGACAGTCCTGGTAAATGTAGTTTCATAGGTCCTGCCCGCAAACACCACTGCTGTTTGACATTAGGGAAGCAAAAATATAACAGGAAGCTTGTTGTCAATATCCTGTTTTTGCTCAAAACACAGTAGATATAGATCATATAGATAAATGTGTTGCAATAGTGTAATATCCAAAATTCCAGATTTGTCAACCTTTGTAAAACCTTTTTTTTGCAGTGCAATGTGTATTATTTCAAATTGTAGTTGTAAAATGTCAGTGTAAGCAGCAGTCACTATTTAAGCTTGTATTTATCCAGAGAGACACTGGCACAGATATGTGGAATGTGACCTGTGGTCATGCAGATCATGCAATGAACGATACTTGATACTGACTGAATAAACTGAACCTTCTGCACGTTTCCTTCTAGCAGCATCTTAGTTAATTGTTGTTAACATTCAGGTCATCGGCCAAAATGTGTACAAGATGTCTTTAGAATACATTCAAAATCGAAAACTTTGAACAAAGTACAAGTGGCTGAAGCACTTTAGGGCTCAGTTGTTGTTGATATGTGTCGTACACACAGTCTTACAACTTTTGATTTTTTTTTCTACACCGTTGTTATTTGTTTGTAGTTATGATTTCAGAGTTCATGCCCCTATGAGTATTGCAAAAGCAAAGAATTGATGTTTTACCAATATGTTCCGTAAACAAGAAAGTTAAAGTGTCCAGACCTTTTTCCAATACTTTCATTCACTGAAAGACATAAAGCAGGACACACATTTCTAATACCTTCCGTCCCCATGCTTTTTACTAATAACAACTGAATGTGCTTGTGACCGTGAAGGCTCTCGTACACGTCAGAGGGAACTCATCACTATTTCTGATGACTCGGATGAGGAGCCTGTGACTCTGGTGCCTGGCAGCCCTGTTTTAGTTCCAGACGATGCAGATGATGACATCAGAATACTGGAGGTGAATTAAACACACTGTTCTTTACACTTTACTGTGTGTTTCATAGAGACCTGTTATTTAAGTCCTCTGTTTAAGTTTAAAGTGTACACACGTGTCGTTATGCATTTGGCATATACAGTAATTCTATTCTCAGAAATTGCTCAGTAATATGAGCTGCAAATTACAGTCTTTGTTTATATTCCTCTATCACTTTGTCTCATTTGACTCCTGTGTTTTCCTGCAGCAACTGGTTCCTGCGCGAAGACATGTAATTCGCCCAGCAGCGAAATGGAGTGGGGCCTCTTCTAACCTGATTCAAGTTGTAGGTCATAGTAGCGCAACATCTGGGGTTCCCTCAGGCAACCCCAGCTTTGCCCCCTCTACCCCCAAAGATGCCAAGGCGAGCTTCTCCACTGTAAGACCAGCCATACGAACACAGACGCCGGTGAAATCTGGCACTTCTGGACACTCACAGCCACAGCCTGGTCCTTCATCGTACACGCCATCTCAGCCAAAATATAACACAAACTCACAGCAACAAGACGGTACGTCAGCACAAACAAATGTGCAACTCCATGCAGTTTCTTCTATCCAAACCCCATCTACCTCCACAAATGCTCATGTTGTCTCATCCAGAACACCTATACGAGGCCTTTTTGAGCCTCAGCCCAGCACGTCTGGACTAACACAGCCTCGAACTGGCTCTTCAGCACACGTATCAATGGAGAGCCAGGCGAGAACCTCTGCCAGTGCCACACGTTCTTCCTGTGTGGTTTCAGTGACTGCATCAAATGCTTCAACAAAGACTCAAGAAAAGGCAACTCCAAGTACTCCTACACAGGACAATCCTCAGGCCAGTACTTCATCTGTACATTCAAAGTCTCACACACGGACGCAGCCTCAGCCTGGTACATCCACACAGGTCCAACCCCAGCTCGTCCAGGTGAACAATGTCAAGCCTGTTGTTCATCCCCAGCAGCCGAGCGTCCAAGCGTCTGCTCTGATAACCCAGCCCCAGCTGCAGTTCAGGACTCAGAACCTGCTGCAGCCCACATCACTCAATCGAATGCAGGGTAATCTCATTCAGATTGAGCCACAACCTCTGGCCCAGGCCCCTGCCCACCCTCCAGCTCAGCCTCCTCAACCCCCACAGGTGATACCAGTGATTCCCCCTGCAGTACTAATAGCTGCAGCCCCAGAGAGGCTGGGTCCCCCAGAGGCAGGCCACCGGATCATCCTGGGGAGCCAGGCGGCTGGGGAGCTGGTTCCCAATCCTCTGCCACAGGCTGGTGCCTCCAGGGTGGGTCCAGCCTGGACCCTGCATGTCAGGGACCCTAATGCCAACTCTAACACTCCTGCTCCTCCAGCTCCCACAGCTTTAGTCCTCCACAATGTTAGAGAGGCCCGTCACATCCCGGCTCCAGCTCCAATACCTGAAAGGGTCAATCCAGCCCCTGGTCTGGTTGTGGTCCCTCCTGCACCAGAGGAAGTTCCCCAAATAGAGGATGCAAGACCTGGACCTTCTGCAGCACGAGAGAGAGCGGAGCAGCAGCCCCACATCCAGGCCCTCGTGACTGGTGTTGTGAGTATTACAGGAGCGGAACTGCACAGGACTTGTCTTATGCATCCCTCTAAACTCAACTTCCAAACAGAAAGACACCTTGAGCTGAATAATTAGTTTATTTCAAGTCCGATTATTTTAATTGTGTTGTAATTCTTTATTCTACTGTCATCTGCTCTATCCTGACTCTCTGTGCTCTCAACAGTTGGATCTGTTCCCTGATGTGCAAGAAGCCTATGTAGCAGAACTGATCCAAAAGAATAATGTGAAAGACTTGAATATGTAAGAATCTGCCTTTTTCTATTATAAGGGGGATACAGGGCTCTTATAATTTGGTTGCATAGGATATTAAAAAAATCCTGTTGATTAGCTACAGCCCTAGTTAAACACAGTCAGGTGGTGTTATTAGCAATCTGAAGTAGGGGGGGCTTTTGTCACAGATGGCTTAAAATAATAAATTAGATTGGAACCTGTGTGTCGAAGGATGTACGCACCTGTGACTGTGTATGTACATTTAAGCTTGTTTTCATGCAGCTTGTCTTGTTTCCAGTATCTGTAACCTGCTGTTGGAGAACCAAGAGTACCCGAGGAGGGAAACTGCAGCAGCGACAGCAGCTCCCACCAGCATCTTACTGGAGTCTGGAGACACCCAGGCAGAGGTGTGTGTGTGTGAGCGAGCACTGTTCTAACTCAGTACACAGTGTGCATCTTCTTGGGATGTGTCCCTGGATTACAACTGTACTTTCATTGAACAGTGCTGGAGCTTGTTAGTATAGACACAAGTACTGTATGAGAGCATAGAATAATAATGCTATTGTCGTTTCGATGACAAAACTTGTCTTTGAATCTGATCTCGGAGCCTCTGGGTCTTTTCAGGTGACCGAGGACCTGTTTGACTACGCCAAGCTGGGCACAGTGGCACCTGAGGCTGTGATGCAGGCTGCTGACTTGCTCATGGCAGATTTCAGGATGCTCAGCTGTCAGGACATCAAATTTGCCCTCAATGCTCTGAAGGGACACTATGCAATCACACGCAAGGTACCTGTGGTCTCCCAGTACACTGTCTCAGAGGAATGTGAGAGATGAGACCTCCCCTTTCTCTGTGCTCTCTCTCTTTGTCAGCTGACTCCCCTCTCTCCTGCTCTCTCAGGCCTTAAGCGAAGCTCTGAAGAAGTGGCAGGATTCAGGCGACCCCTCAGGAAAGAGACGACGGAGCAAAACCTCCTTGGAGCGCTGCTACATTGATTTCCATTTTGAGCATGGTAAATGAACATTCTCACTGTTCCCTGTGTGCACACTGATGCTGTTCTTGTTCTGTGCGCCTTCCTGCACAATTGCATGTAGTCGTCTTTTTCCTATTTACATTTAGAAATCTTTTTCATTTTCATACCTGATCAGTAAGAAAAAATAGAGCTGATCTAAACCTGCTCTAACTGTGTGCAGTGGCTCTTTGTAAACCTGCTGTGATCAGACTGACTCACTTGCATCCCTCTATATTCACCAGGTTCAGTGAAGTTCGAAAAGAGAATGTATTTCTTGGAGAATGACCGTCGTTTCTGCAGGGCGTACAACAATCTGGAAGCTTCTGTGCGGAAGGAGCTGACGTTCTATCAGCAGAAAGCCAAGGAATGGGCCGAGGTACTTTGGGTTTTGTGCTGTTTCTTGTTTTTTATACAGTTCGTGCCTACGGGCTTTATCCATCCTCACAGTAAATGTTTTTAGTCTTTAATGTGAAGAGCTGAGGTCGGTTCACTTCAGTGCTGTTACAACAAACTGCCTCAGTGAGTGTGTGGTGATGTAACACACAGTATACTATTAAAACTGTTATGCAAATAAGAACTTATTGCATTACACAGTATACTACACTGCATATTTAAGTTTAATATATTAAAATACACAAAATACCATAATTGCAGTAAAAGCTGTACCTCAGGTGGATTATATTTCCACCCAGTGTGTGTTTGGTCACATGGGGCAGCTGCTGGGTGAGAATCATGTCAAACAATACTCGTCTTTTAGTCTAGATAGGGACTGAAAGGAGGGAGCCAGTAATTTTAGATTCAGTTTAACTGTTTTCCCAGAATCAGATGGTTTCAGCAGCAGTAGTCTGCCTACCACAACCATGTCATCACCTTTTCCACAAACTGGACCACAACTTTCCATGAAACACTAAATAATGTGAGATTCTACCAGACGTAGATCTAACTACTGAACATTGCTCTCCACTTTAAGCTCTGTAAAGTTTTTGAATATGATCACATGAGGGACGTCTCTGTCTCACAGCCTTTTGCCTGTGTCTCTCTGCAGCATGAGGACTTCCTCCTGGCTCTGCAGGTCAATGAAGATGAGTATAAGAAGGTACAGTAGGAACTACACACACACACACACACACACACTGGAGCATATATGGTCACTGTGCTGATAAACAAACCTGCTAGTTCTTTATTTGGTGTTTATTACTAAAATGAGAATAAATGGAGATTGTTGGTGTGTTGTTCAGTATAGCAGTTGTGTGTCGGTCACATGGTTGCAGATGAATTTACTTTATATTTCATGTATTTGATATAGCTACCTGATTAACTTTCATTTGTGGACTTGTATTTAAAGTCAAAGGTGAAAACGTAATTAGTCTTTGAAGTTTCTGATCCCTGCAAACCGATTTACCTCTTGTAGACTTGTTGCTTTGTAGGTCCATCTTGCTTCGTAAACCCTTTAGTACCAGGGGGCATTTTTACAGATTAAAAACATGGGGATGTTTGAGAAGCACAGAGCTCCAAGAAGTTTGACTGGAACTTATTCTTTCCTCCAGGACGGCCAGCTGATAGAGTGCGGCTGCTGCTATGGGGAGTTTGCCTTTGAGAAGATGACGCAGTGTTCAGACGGTCACCTCTTCTGTAAGGAGTGCCTGGTCAAATACGCTCAGGAGGCAGTGTTTGGCTCCGGAAAGGCACGGACACACACACACACACACAAACACACACACGTCTACAATGAATATGTGAATATGGACGTACCTGTCCATCGTTGCTCATTTGTGTGTTCATGTTGTAGTCGGAGCTGAGCTGCATGGAGGGGGGTTGTCCGTGCTCCTACCCAGTGTGCGAGCTGGAGAAGGTGCTACCAGAGAACATACTGTGTAAATACTATGAAAGACAAGCGGAGGAGGCGGTCGCTGCCACCTGTGCTGATGAACTTGTGCGGTACGTGTGTGTGTGTGTGTGTGTGTGTGTGTGTGTGTGTGTGTGTGTGTGTGTGTGTGTGTGTGTGTGTGTGTGTGTGTGTGAGAGACATTATTTGTACTGTGTCTGAACTGTTTTCTCTGTTTTCTTCCTTTATTGAGCTGAATCAGTTAGTTGATCAACAGAAGAATAATTGGCAACAAGTAATGAGTTAACAGTGAAAAGCCATTTCAAGGAAAAATGCTCGTTTGTTAGGAAACTTGGAGATGTCAACTCTGGGCAACTGAGATTTTCTGACAAGTTATAGATTAAATCATGAATCTGTTGGTGGAGAGATGAAGTGATTATGGAAAGAGTCTGTAGTTGCAGCCCTACACTGCTTGTCCATCTTCAGTTGCGAAGTCTTCTGGATCCCTGTAGTGAAGTTTTTTGGAGTCACGTGGTCCGGTCAGCATGCATGTGTGTTAATTCATGGTCTAAAGGTCTCCTCAGGAGGGACCTGATCACCATGTTTTGTGTCTAGGTTATTGGTGTTTTGTTTACAGCTCTATCATAAATTTCCTCTCTCCTCCATCCTTTAATCCTCCTCCTTTGGCCTTTGCAGGTGTCCTTTTTGCAACTTCCCAGCCCTGTTGGACAAAGACATGTCTCTGTTTAGCTGCCCCAACCCTCGGTGTCGGAAGGTCAGTCCTGCTCTCTATTTATTTAGTCCGTTAAACACTTTGAGACTGTTCTGTTGCTCCTGTCTTTGGTCTACACAGCTATAAAAGAATATGTTGATTGTTAAATGCAGGTTATTCTCCTACGCCCTCTGATGTAATCTCACAGATATACTGTACCAAAGAGAGGTTGGGCCTTGATTTGAATTCAAGAGGAGACGTCATGAATAATTCTGCTAGTCGTGACAGAAAAACCCTGAAAAGTGTGTGTATCATAAATTATCTCAGTGCAGGTCAGAGAAAAAACAGAGGTCAAAATAAGGGCAAGGAAAGAGTGATGACCAGTTTTTGGATAAGATGGAACGGTTCCATCTGGCGAGGTTGCCACCTCTGTCTCTCTCTCTGTTTATCTCGGTCCTCCTCCCTCTGTCTTAGGAATGCAGGGGGAGGTGTTGTTCCTGTCTGCCAAGGCTGTCACATGGATTCCAATTGAAAGTCTCTATTATGTGGAAAAGAAACACACATACAGTTTGCATCCCTGCAGGGCTGTAGTCACTCTTACCACACGAACACCAACCGCCCTTCTTTCTCTGATGTGTATCTTTTTAGGTTCTTCTGTTGTGTCTCACACTCACTCCTGCCTGACTCAACACACACAGACACATTGCTGTGGTTATATTCCCATAAGGGGGGGAAGCAACGGGGCTGTGTCAACACTTAAAGTGGCGACTCCCTACTTTTATATGGCCTTAGATACAGGATGTCACCTTGCACTCATGAAGATGAACGTATTTCACTTTTTCTGGCATTTTCTAGATTAGAGAAACAAATTATCTCCATGAAAAAACCAACAGATTCATCAGTAATGGAAATGACAATATCTAAAATATACCAACATAATGAGTTTCTACACACCAGAATCAGAAACAGCTTCCTGAAGCACAACCTTGTACCTGATAAAGTTGGCTTTGTTTTGAACCCAAACTGGTGCTGAGAATCATCTGATCTTATAGTCGTCAGACCAGTGCAGACCTCACACAGAACTATCTTACTGTAGTACTCTTGGGTAACACCGTCTGAGTCACAGTTGACAGTTTTTTAATCATCAGAGCGGCAGAGATGTAGTTTTTAGTTGTTACATGCCTTCTTGTCTGAAATTGGTCCCCACATTACCCACAGTGCAACTCAGCAGTGAAGAATGAATTGGGTCAGAGATTTGTTTGTGATTTTGTTTTTTCACATTTGCTGTAATTCACCCCAAGACCTGTAAACACACTTTCATGTAGAAAATCAGTGGAGTTCCCCTTCAGACCTGCACCTATAGCAGACAGAGATGGTCTGTCCCTGTTTTTTAGGTGTAACTGAACATCTGCAGACTTTGCCCAAGCTTCACTAGTTCCACAGACACAGACGTTAGTTTTTATGCTCCCTTTATTTGCAGGCTTGTGAGATGCTCCCTGCTGGTATTGTGATATTGTGATATTATGTATATGTTGTAGAATGTAATTTTGGACAAGTGTGGGAAGCACAAAACCTTATATGAGCATCCAAAGTTACATAGATACACATGCTCAGTGCAGATGAGGACGTTTATCATTTCTCCTGCAGCTCCTTCCATCAGCCTGTAGATGGAGCCACAGCCAAAGCTGCTGCCCTGCAGTGTCACTGCACAGCTGCAGCCCATTACATACTGACACACACCCCAGCATGCAAAAAAAAGTTCGACATGCTCCAGAATATGTGCTGGTCTGAGCCTTTTCTGAATGCCTGTAGATGTAGGTCAACATTAAAAGCCAGTGTGTTATTATGAGCTGTTATCTTTGTATAAACACTTTTGAGATCTAAAAGGAGCAGAGGTCATGGACTACAAAAAGCAGCTTCCTCTTTAATGTGTGAGGATGTGAGTCTGTGGCTGCTGTGGTGTCCGTTGTCTTGAGTTTCCCTTCTCTAGGGAGGAAACCGCTCGCTATCGCAGATATGGTCAGAACAATATCCACTGCCTTTACTGCGTCTGCTCTTTTTATGTTCGGGAGGTTTATTTTGTTTTGTTTTGGCCCCTGGTTGTTATCTGCATTAGCACAGTTGGAGACAGTTGTTGTACAGTCGGCTGTTAGACTGTGAGCAAGGAGGGGCCTCGTTATGTAACTGACACACTTCCATACACCCACCCGCCTTATTCTACAGCACTGCCTCATTGGCTGGCTGCACTTTCCTCTCCTTCATACTGGTCTCTTACTGGTCAGACTCAATTCCTCCTCTGTTTCAAATGTGGTTCAGATCAAGTTTGACCCAGATTCCCCTCCCTCTCTTTCCGTCTCCCCTGGCTCTGTCTGACCTACACACACACACAAGCAGATGCTAATATATTCCACATGTGGTTATGAGGGCATTTGGACAGCCCTGTTCCTGGCCTGAGTGGGATTACTTCATGAAATGTAATGTTTCACATTTTTCCTTGAAAAAAGACTGAAACACTTTGATTGATTATTGATTATTGGGATAGTTGCAGATTTTCTTTTGAGTGACGAATCAATTCATATATTAATCATTGCTGCTTTAAAAATAATAGTCCATCCATTCAGCTGCTTATGCAAGTCCAGGGCAACACAATAATGACTGGTCAGAGTGACTGTTTAAACGTAAGGTGGTGAAGGCTGCAGAAAGCCTGGTTAGGGTTGCATCACTTCCTCTCTGCTCTGTGAGCTTCACTCAGATTCAGTTGCAGTAAAAGCCGCCTCCCAGCAAAAAAAAAAAAAAAAAAAAACCTCATGCACACACACAATGCAACTCCCCAGGTCCCCCAGCCCCATGTCAGTCAATCACAAGCTCTGCCTGCACTGCCTTATAAGGAAAGGCAACATGCACCACAACAGAGGAGCTAGAAACAGAGAAGGGTCCAGAGGAGGAGACGTATGAATGAAGACAGGGAAAGGAGGGATGGGCTGGGAGGGGGTGAGGTGGGCAGGATCCAGGTGGAAGGAGATAAAGATGGAGGAGAAGAACTGGATCGAGGAGCGAGTGCATGTGAATGGATGGAAATACAGAGTAATGTAGCTAAACATGCACTTTCCCCACACTCAGGTTGCTCATGGCGTTGTCATTTACATAGCAGATAAAGCCGACTGTGTTTTTTTGACCTTTGTTACATGTCAGTCACACATATTTGCATTTAAATGACACCCAGGGGTGGGGAAGTCATGCCCCATGCAAGGTTTGACTGTGACATCACCGGCTGTATTTTTAGCCTCGCTATAAGAACTCAGGTGTGTTCCTGCTTTTCAGTAGCTCGTTGTACTGGTCTCAGACACTGTCGCTCTTTTGCTCACACTGTCCTTCCTCCCAAGCTGTGTGTTACCACTAGGGGGTGATCTTTCCCCACTCTGCGTGCTGTCCTCCTGTGCTCGCCTGCTGTCTTTGTGCTATCTGGCTTTTTCTGACTCATGGCTTGGATTCTGTGCCCCTCCTCCCATTCTCTACAGACCAAGATTTAGCCAAAATTATAAACCAAAGTTTTCATCTTGTACTCCCACACTGTCATATTTATCAGCCAGTCTCCCCACTTCGACGCTCCCTTACAAATCCTATACAGCAGAAAAATGAGACCATATTTTGTCTTCTAGTCTGTTTCATGTTTGAGTTGGCTTCCCTTTGGGTGCAGCTACCAAACTGGCTCCACAGTTTGTCTCTGTGTGTTGCTTTAGAGCACCCTCCCAGTGTTACCATCCAAACTGCTCCAAATGCCAGCGAAAACTCCCCACCCTCTGGCTGACCTTGCACACACACAGCTGTCTCGGTGATTATTGTGAGAGCTGAAAGCCTGTTTTAGCAGAAACACAGAACTGATAAAAAAAAAACACACTGTGATTTACAGACGTTCAGGGTGTTTCCAGCTGAGGTAAAGGGTAAGACTAGAGATTGCCTTGGAGATATGGATCAAATTGTGCTGCGTCAGCTGTTATAAACTATTCAATATTACACAAGCAGTTCAAATATTTATGGTGACATCACTTTGCCAAGGGTTAGCAAGCTGATGTGTGTGCGGTGATGCTGTCTGCCTCACACGTCCTCTAGCCGACCGTCTCGGGGGCCGACACAACGAGTCAGGCTGGAGGACGATGGAGAGCTGTTTCTAGGCAACTGAGCGCCAAGCAAATCACACTCACTGCAGTCTCTCACACACACACACACACACACACACACATATTTGTGAGCCACACCTAGCTATGTCTGCACATCCCCTGCAGTGGCAGCACCAGCAGCATATAGAGCAGACGTGGAGGAAAATCCACAGCTGCTGCTGCTCAGCATTAACTGGGGGATAATTTCTTCAGATTTGATGATATATGAAGAAACATACAATTAAAAGAGATTTCTTCATAGAACTGTTGTCTCACACCTTTCTTGTCTTTGTCTTTAGGAGAGTTGCAGGAAGTGCCATGTCCAGTGGAAGCAGCATGTTGGGAAGACGTGTGAGCAGGTCCTGGAGAGGGACGAGATCCGCATGAGGGTGCTCTTGTAAGCGGCTCACCCGACTCCTTTGTTAACACAACACCACTTAGCTATAAGTGAAAGATTATTTTATTTATGACTTCTTAATTTATTCAGGATAGGTTCACTGAGAGCAACCTCTGAGATAATTATTAACTGTAATGTGTTCCCAGACAATGGACTGTGGTTGAAACAGTGGCACATCAGTGTATTTTGGTTTTTATCTTTTATCAGGACCTTTTAAAGTTGACATGTTTAAAATGGTTACACACATTAGATGTGTGGGTAATGGATAGGGAGTCGGATACCACGACTGAGGTGAGACCCTTGAGCAAGGCACCGGAGCCTTAGTTGCTCCCCGGGCGCCGCAGCGATGGCTGCCCACTGCTCTGGGTGTGTGTTAACGGTGTGTGTGTGCACTTTGGGATGGGTTAAATGCAGAGCACAAATTCTGAGTATGGGTCACCATACTTGGCTACACAAGTCACTTAGGTTAAGGGCCTTTCTTGTGGTGGTGGGGGTAATGAGCGAGGGGCGAGTGCTGTTTTGTCACAACCAGCAGCTGAAGTTTTTCAAAATAAAATTTAAAAGATTTCACCTCTATCTCCAACCAGTCTATCACTAAGATGCCAGGTTCCTCTGCAGTTCCACACAGGACAGTAATCAGATTTATGTGTTCACATGACAAACTAAAAATGTGATCATGATTGAATTCAAACAACAATGCTCCTAATTATCTGAACTGTTTTGTGCCCGTGAACATTTTGACTCCATGTCCCTGTTCATTTCTCCATCTTCTTCATCTGCTCCTCACTCAGAGAGGATGCTGGGTAGGCTGCTCAGTTTCCCAGTCAACACTGCAGGAAGTGGAGAGGCTTCCTGTGGCCTTGCAGGGCCCACAGGCAGTGGTTCCTGTTAGGACACATTCACAGATCTTTCTTCCTGGTGCTGAGAGAGACAGGAAGGGTCCTGGTGGACCGATCAGTGGACTCTCCTGATGATTATAACAGCACACGAGTACAACTCAAAGTGACTTATGCATAAAACGATACAGAAGCTCAGCATAGAAATATAGAAATTAATATTTAAGGAATAGAAGAAAAAATGGAAGGAAAAGTAAAAATGAAAAAGATAAAATAGTCTATTCTCTGTTTTTAGCCTTTGAATCGGCTCATTTGACCAGTAGCAGGAAAAGTTATGACATTATAAGAGCAGCCATGAGAAAACATGGTGACACCCAGACAGCCAGGGTTGTTTGTGTCTCAGTGGTCGTTTCTGGATGGTTGTTTGGTTTATTCTCAGAGCCAAAGTTATGTCAACTCTATGATTAAACCATGTGATGATATTTAACAGGAAATTGTGTTTGACCCTGAAACAAAACCTTGAGGTGACTGCCGCTTGTTAATCCAGACAAGAAAACAGTGAAATGAGCCTGAAATGCAGACGTTTCTTATTTCACTTCAGGATTAGAAAAAAAATCCAGTCTGGCTCAGCTTTTTTCATCTCTTCCTTCTTTCTCCATCCCCTGCAGCGAGGAGCGTATGACGGCAGCTCGGGTCAGAAAGTGTGTCAAGTGCGGGACGGGCCTGGTCAAGTCGGAGGGTTGCAACCGGATGTCATGTCGCTGTGGCAGCTTCATGTGCTACCTCTGCCGAGAGCCCATCACTGGCTACAACCACTTCTGCCAGCATGCCCGCTCTCCTGGCGCTCCCTGCCGCCACTGCCGCAAGTGTTCCCTCTGGACCGATCCCACGGTGATTTTTTTTTTTTTTTTTAAACGCCTCTTTAGTTGGCTTTCTACAACAATAACAGACGACTTGTGTGGTATCATTCTGTCACTTAGTTGCTGCTGCAGTCAGTCTCTCTTCCACGCTCAGAGATGGTCACTACCTCTCTCTGCACTTTCACTCTGAGCATCTGATGCCATGGCAGCCCACAGTGACCTGGCCACAGTATCGCTGGCAACCAGAGGCAACAATTAGTCCCTGAACGGTTAAAGAGCTGGTGGAGCTCTAGCAGGAGCCGGCCAAGAGCTGGTGTTGACGGCAGTGCCAAGAAATAGATCAAAACTGGAACCGGTGGAAAGTTAGCAGTAGCTGTCTTCTGAACACAAGGCTCACTAGCTTTATGTTCGTGTGACTGAAACAGATAAACAGTAGTCAGACAGCTTGCCCATGAACAGTAGCTCTGGCCTCTCTGCAGACTGTTTTCTCCAGACAGACACAACAAACCTGCAGCTAAACCAACACTGTTTTGGCCTGATTTATAGTTGTGCATTGCAAGCCGTAGGAAGGGCTACAGAGCCAACTAGCTGGTGTATAGTATTATCGATAAAGGTTGTATAGTCTTGTATTAAACCTAGAAATGTTCCTGTCATGATTTCTGTCACGATGCCTGTTGGAGCTGCAGTAGCTGTAGTAGCTGTGTTCACCATATTAGATTAACAACTTCTTTGTGTTTGTGTTTCTGCAGCAAGATGACGAGCGAATCATTCAGGAGATCCAGAAAGAGGGAGAGGCTGAGCTGAATAAGAAGTGTGTAGGTCAGTGCACAACAACAGTTATATTTGTACAGCGCTTTAAAACAGCAAATGTTGACCAAAATGCTTCACATAAAGCCAGATTTATGTTGAAACACTGAATTTTAGAGGATTCGTTGGAAACTTTTAAAACTGTTAATTATCACTGTGTTTCCTCTGCTGTTCATCATCTCCCTCCTCCTGATTTTTTTTATTTAACTGATGCAGAAATGTAGTGAATTATGTTCCTTGGCAGGGAAATGTTCCACTGCAGCACCATTATTCTTCCTTCCTGCTGCTTCCTCTTTGTCTTTTTTTTTTTTTTTTTTTTAAAGTGGATGTTGGATGTTTACAGCATCAGCTGGCAGCAGTTACAGGGGTGTTTCCTGTGTTTGGTTTGTCTGAATATGTTTGTGTAAAATATGTGGGGCAGGTGAGGATGTGCAGGGACTGGATTCAAACCTTTTTCAGTGTGCTATAAAATCAGACGGGACAAAACAGGTGGTTCACAGATACTTTTGTTCTTTTTCTTCTTTCAAGATAATTCAGGGAAACGGGTCGGTCCTCCTCCAGAGCCCATCACTGAAGCTAAACGGCCACGTGTGGGACCGCCTCCTGAAAACCCACCCAACCAAAACCCCCCAGCCCCTCCTCACCTCCAAGCAGTCCAGGCTCCTCTGTTTGTGCCTCCACAAGCCCAATACCCTCCAGCCCCACCCCAGGCCAGGATGTACCACCCCGTGATCATGCCCCGGCTGCCCCCGGCACCCTATGTACCCCCCCTGCAGCACTTGCCCCCCCTGAACAACAACAACCACTACCAACAACACCGTCATCATCATCACCACCACCACAACAACAACCCCCCTGTTAACCGTCATCACCACAACATGGACGCAATGGACCTGCCCATGCACTATGGACCCCCACACCGCTACTACAGACGCTTCTAACACACACTGAGTGTGTGTCAATCCTGGTGCAATCAGGTCATTTTTGACTCACGTTTGATTATGAGTGGGGTTTTTTTTTCTCTTATCTTTCCTTCCATTCCCACTGTCTTTTTGCCATTTGTTTTTTGCTCAATGATGTCTGACCTGCTACTCCACGTTCCTTTGCTTTCAGATGATATAACTGAAATGAAAAAGGGCATCTATCACCTCGATGATACACTTTGCCTTCTCTCAATGAACCTGGGACTTCAGTTAAGAAGCAGATCCCCACGTCACATGTTCCTTTTTTTTCTTAATGTGGTTCAACGTTGGGGTTGAACTAGTCAGTGGTTGAGAATCTTGAAAGAGTTCAATTGTAGTTTATACAGATATTTTTGAGAATCAAAAAAAGGTTGGAATTCCCTTCTGTATCTTTTGTGTAACGTGAGACAGCACATTTTTTAATAAAGTTCACCTTGTGGACTACAAATTCGCACTTCTCCTGTTTTCAAATTGTATGTTTCTACATACACAGAACTCTCACAGGGACAGAAGCCAGTCTTTACCACCTCTTTTCCTCTGAGTCAGACTACTCAGCCTGTCCTCCATCTCCCTCGTCTCATGCAGAAAAAGGGGCTGACTCATGATAACTGAGCCTCTGGGCTAAGCACCAATCACATGACAAAGTGGGTCTTTTCCACCAATCGTGGCTTTGCTGCCCGCTGGTCTTTGTGATGTTACTGAGAGAGGGGGCGTCTTTGTTCAGCCAAGTGTGGTGCAAGTGTGACAAATCATTTTGCTACACACACACTCACTTACACACTCACAGTCTCGTTTCTCCATGTAGAACAAAAAAGTAGCACAGAGAACCCCCATTTTAGCCTGGGGGTCCTAATGCTGTTAGTCATGGGTGAAATGAGACGGATGACCAGAATTAGACTGTAATCAGCAACTTCTAGCACCAGCCAAGCCTTCGTGAATAAAATAATGTTATATTTAACCAAGATGGACACAGTTTCCATTTATTAGGTACACCAAGCTCAGACTGATGCAGTCTAGTCCAACAGGCCTGCAGTATATCCTCCTTCATGACAGTGTTTAGGTTTTGTTGAAGCTGTTTCAGAGAGCCATTAGTTCAACAGTTTCATCATTTTGGAAGATTTGTAGTTTTTCAGTGCAGATGTATTGTATTGCATAATGCAGACGGGTATTTCCCCTTTATGTCAATAAGGCCAGTGGAGCTTTATAGGCTGCCTGGCTCAAACCAATTACACCTTCTTCCTGAATAAGATTTATTCTACTGTCCTCTGGTCGCTCTGTGATGGACTGGTGACCTGTCCACTGGGTGTACCCCTGCTTTTCACCTGAAGAGAGCTGGGGCAGGCTCCAGCAGATCCTAAAATAGGAATAAGTGGGTATAGATAATGGATGGGTGGATGTCTTTTGGTCCTTGAAGACACCCGAGGGCCCACCATATGAGCATCTTGGTCATGGATTACAGTATTATCTGGTAATGACTCATTTGATTCAAAGAAAAAAAGGACTGTGTTATCTGAAGTGACGAAGCTCAATAAAAAGAGTTCTGGTAATGTGGTGCTGTGGTGCTGTCATTAGGTCCACTCTGAAATGAAAATTACACTAAGACAGACTGAGATCATTAGGAGTTTAAGGAGAAAAGGCAGGAATGTCAGGAAATTTGATATAGACATTAATTTGCGTGTGTAATAAACCTTAATACCTCCAGTGACTTTTTCTATAGCAATCAAGTCAATACACTAAAGAAGCTTTAGTCCAATCATTTGTTTTTTTATCCACACACTGGCAATAACAAACAATAAACAAGGTAAACATCATTGTCACTGTTGTTAGCATGTTAGCTCATAGCGGTTAGCATAATTAGCTAAACAAAGATGGCGGTCTACCGACCTTTGGCGGGTAGTTGGCAAGTTTAGCCGGAAGTTGTTCACCTTGACAGGTTTGTGGTTAGGCTGGTATTTACATCGAAAATAACATTCAAATTAACATTAACTTTAACATGAACATTAGCTGTAACATTAAAATTAATATGAACATTAACGTTAATCGCGACCCTGCTTCCTCGGGTTGACCCCGGACTGTCAGGAATATTATGGCCGAGCCCGAAAATGTTGGATTTTACTCAGGGATGGTAACTAGCTAGCTCAAGAAGAAACAGGTAAGATACGTTTTCTCCTATTTAACTGTCTTTTATCTTGATATGAGCCATGTTTCCTGTTTTCTATAAGGCTGGGTTGAAATATGAGCTTTGTTTGTTTGTTTGTTTGAGCAAACTAGCTTGTTAGCATGTTAGCATGTTTTCAGAGTCGGCCCTGGTCATTTTTTGTGTTTTGAAGCTCGTATTGACAGTAAATGTCAGTTTGTTGCTGGAGAAGCAGGTTTTCTGCACATTGTGGTTGATTGTATGTTGTTGGTGAAACTAGGATTTGGACAAACTGAGTCTAGTTCAGTATAAAGTCTGAGATTTCCAAAGAGCTATTGCTAATGTTATGATAAAACCATGTGTTTTTGTTCCACTGAGAAAACAATAAGTTTTTCTAAGTTTGTTTTCAAATTCTGAACTTTTTAATTTATTTTCTTACTAAATTTAGTTTTGATCCTCTCTCTCTCTGTCACTCTCTATGATTAAAGATTTTGAGGTTAGGGGGATTTAGGAGGCGTTGACCTGCATTTACTGTTTTCTTGTTGTTTCGTCATAGTTTAGTTTGACCTGCTTTTTGCATCTTATAAGATCTGCCACTTGTCATAAACTTGTTGAGTATTTTAGTTGAAAGTGTTAGTAAAGGAAAGACATTTTACTGACTAATAATTTCATTTGTTCACCATTTGTCCTTTTTGGAGGCTGCAAATGACCTTAGACCTGCTTGGACCTTTTTAGAGGAAACGGTACATTTGTCATAGTTTATGATGCAGTTATATATTGGTATATTGTTTACAACCCAGTAGTGTCCAAAACAGATTAAATCACAGGCAGTTGTTTAACTTAATTTAATATATATATATATATATATATATATATATATATATATATATATATATATATTATAGGCAGACCAATCCATATTGTTTTTGAAGACACATTTTGGAGGACCGTATTTTTCATTTTAGGCGTTTTACACAGAAATAGTGCTGTAGTGGAAGAGTTAAATGTTTCTGGCTGAATTAAGTCATTGTCAGCGGTTTTACAAATCAGTGAACAGGGCTGTGTAATGGCAAATTTGAGTTTTTAAGTGGTTTTACATCAGTGTGATTAAAAATTGATTTGTTGAAATGTAATTCAAAAGCAAACATTGTCTGGATTAAAAAAAATTCTCATGACTTTCACAAAATTTTGGAAGTTAAAATTACATATGTGCTTAAACCACAAGCTCCTATTTTCATTATTATTATTGTGTACTAACTACTGACTCAGATTGTCAGTGTGTATGTGTATGTTATAAATGAACTGGCCTCATGATGGAAATCTTGTAAATCCAGACCTCAGTCAGGACAATAGCAGCATCACTGCTCCATATTCACACCACTGAGAACTAGTGCCCAGTCTTCTTAGTGCTGTGGACCTGGTTTTCTGAATGGGTTTTGATTAGACTGGAGCTGCAGTTCTTTCTCTCGGCCTGATAACATGAACCAGACGTGACCTGCATGTGTGATGGGACACCTGAGCTGGATGAATCCCACCTCTGCTGCATCTTCCTGTTATTCCTGTGAGAGTGTGACTGCAACTGTACAATAAGCTGTACATTGTTTGCAGAGCCAACCTTCACACCCTAGAGTCACACATTATGTGTGTGTTTGCGTGTGAGGTTGTGCAAATCAAAGTTGCACACTGCCTCGTCCACAGGGATCGCTGGTGTCTGGCAGCGTTTGCTCCCCAGACAGTAGTTGCTGCTCTACCCCTCCACTGGCGTTGTATCTAATATTGTTTGAGTGCATTTTTAATGAGTGCATGTATATTTTTAATGGCTGTGTGTTTTTACAGCTGTGACCTCAGTGCAGCTGTTTATACAGCATTTGAAAGATGTTTTATGTCTGATTATTAGGCACTCAAGCATTGCATGTCTCTTTGGGCCTTGTGCAATTTTTGGGCCTTTGCACAATATTTTTGTTTGTCCATGCTGTGCCTCACTAGAGGATACTTTTTATTTAATTAATTAGTGTGTCAGCCATGTTGGTACAGGGAAGCGGTGCCTCCTAATGTGTGTGAAGGCAGGAAGTCTGTCCATAAATATCATCTTTTGTAGATAGTGATGGTAATATTTCTGTAACATAAATATTTAAGATGAAGTTAACCTTAGGAATGAATATATTCTTATCCATTAATTTTACTAATAATTTTGGAAATACAACACAATTAAAATAAATACTACATTTCAAAAATTAGGTATATTTTCTCATGATTCACAGCTCTGTTTTTAATATGTAGTGATATTTTTAGTCTTTTTATTCACAATTTAATTTTAAGTAATATTGTTATGCACAGTAAATTTAATTAGATATATACACATTAACAATAATACATTAAGAGTAAAATATATAACATCTCATGTGTGAAGTGTTATTTGTTGAATTTTCTTATGAAATCATCCAAATGCAGCACAGACATCTGCTGTTTTCCACTGTTTGAACTGAACCCTGCTGCAATATGGCGACAGCAAAGATGCATCTCACAGGCCTACTAGTGTGGCCGTCTCTAGTTCAGTTTGCATTTCTCTCCTTTTACGATCCACTGTAGATGTGAAAATATGCTTGTAGTGCCCTCCCCATCTCGTATGGCTGATCTGTCACAGTGAGTCAACCTGCAATTCATCCTGCACAGACCCATGCTGCTCCTTCACATCCCCTAAAGAGATTACTGACTGACCCACTGACCCACTGGCTGCCTGCCCACGGTAGTGATGGAAAAGCAGGGGTGGATGTAGATTTGATTAGAGCGAGTAGAGCCGTGAGGAAGGCGGGCAGAGCAGCTTGGCAGTTTGTGCTGTTTCCTCAATGATGAGCTTTCCTCTGATCAAAGGCAGACACCTCATCCCACCCCCCACCCCACCCAACCCCCCAAGCTCTCTGCACCTCTGCCCCTCAAATCACTTACACTCAAGTGTCCTGCATTTGGTATCCTTAATGAAAGTTTTTTTTTGACATTTCATGCCCTGACGACACCATGCAAAGCGTTTTCCATTTTCAGTCAGACCTCTCAGCTTCTGGCAGCTGGAGTTTCCATGGTAACAAAGCCACTGGATGAGGTATAAGGGGACTCAGATGTGGGTGGAGATGGTGGCCATTTTGCACACACCCTCTCCTCCCTCCCCCATCCCTTCCTTTCTTAACTCGGAGCCAACCAGCCAGCTCTGCCTGCAGCCTGACACTTTACCCACAAAACCACTGCACCCATTTCTGGGATCTGGGTCATATTTAGACTGACTCATCTTTTCAGCCGAACTGTTCAGGGGAGGGAGGAGGGAGCGAGTGGGAAAATGCAAAAAGAGTGTATGAGGAATCAAAGTGAGGATGTAGTTAAAGCAGGGAGAGACAGATTAGGTAGGAGGGGAGATGAGGCAGCAGAGGAGAGGTGATTAGATGGAGGGTGGTGTGTGTTTGTTTTGCCGTGTTGGGTGTTCCTCAGAGATCTGCAAGCCTGACGAGGGGGGGGGGGGGGGATGGATTAGAGACCCGCTCTGGAGGCTTCATCATTACATTACTGCCCTGACTGTGTGTGTGAGTCTTTGCGGGGTGTGGGGGGTTGCCCTTTCACTGCACTGGAATAAATGTTTCAGCACAAAGGCTCTATTCATAAGACAGGAAAAAGTGTGTTTTCATGTAGAAGTGGGACAGCACATGGGGCTGCTGTAGCCAGAAACTGAATATGAAAATATGAGTTTGAGAGCTGCACAAATTGAACCTGTGTTCTGACGATACAAAACAAACAAAAGCCTGGTCTGATGTGAGGTCTTGGTAGTTTGTACAGCTGTTGAACTGTGCTGTGTTATACAAAGACTGATTTTCAGGGTCTAAGTAAGACAAAGGGAAACTGACAAAAGACATGTTGCGTTCCAAATCCCAGTTTTATTCATCGTTGGATTTCAGGTGAATCAATGGCACGAGAGAGATTAATCCACAATATCAAAAAAATTATACAAAATAATACAAAAGGAAGTTCCAGTTATACAAAGCAAAGATGTGGACTTTCATTTCTTCATTTTATTTTCCTACTGCCCAAAAACTGGATAGAAAGGCACAGTCATTACCACGTTTACCTTTCCACATCCGTTTGTCTAAGCCTCGGTCTGCGCTACCTCAGAGATGCTGGTTTCTCTGAGGGCGATCACTTCTTATATTCACTCGATATTATCAACCCTTCATGGAAAAAACTTAAGAGAAAAAGTGGGAAGGACCTTGTGAGGACCTGGGACTACAGTGATTAGTTTTCCATGTGGATTTCCACATAAGAGGAATGCTGATGATTATGATGATGGGTGGAAGAGCCCCATGATTCAGGACCATGTGCCAAGATAATCTTAGCTGTGTTGTAAAAGTCAGACAAACCCATTGCTATGTAATGACAAAACAGGCCACTGAAAGGTAGAGAATCAGAGGACAGGGCCCATGGGTGCAGTGTTCTACACGACTGCATAACAGACATTTCAATGGCAGATTCAGTCTATTTACTTACTATTTATTAATTTAAAAGGGAAAAAAAAAATCCTTTCCCACTTTCACCGACAGGGATTCGAGAACAGAAAAATCCAACAAAAACAAATCGAATTTGGTCACATGTGATTGTTAGAGGCTGTTTAGGCAGAAAATAAAACCAAAGAATAAACACAGGGCATTATGAAGGGCACTCATCACTTGTATTAGCAGAAACTAATGCTAGTCCAGACGGTGTGAGAGATGATTGACAGGACAATAACGTTTCTTAACGTGATGAGTTCATTAGTAGCACCATGTTCCAGCCGTGTTGTGTGAGATGACGGTTTGTTAATCCAGTATCAAAGGTTTGGTCTAGATAAAGCCTGAGGTTTAAGTTTGGTTGAGGGATTCAAAAAGCAGCTATAAATCATTTCACCCTACCAAACTCCTACCCATGATAATGTCTGTGCCTTGGACATAGAAAAAGAAATGAATCCAAACGTGTCAGCAAGTTTGTTTTTTTTCCCTTCCAGTATATCATGGGAGTGCAGTAAACATAGATGATCGCACCATTGTGACTTTCTCAGGATTATAGGTTTAAACCAGTGGATGTGGGGAATAAGGACAAGTTGTTTTGTTTTGTTTTTTTTTTTACTTCCTACATCCTGTTTGGTCCAGGAAGTCAGACTCCCTGCCAACCAAAGAGAACACAGCTAGAGAAGAAGACAGGAAAATGCTTTATATTTCTATATTTTACATATGAGATGAAGAGTGGGTGTTTAAACCCGTCTGTTAGATCAGCTTCTGTATCTATCATCACAAGAATCACTCCAGTTACATCACAGTCATCACACAGATGCAGCGAGGCCTGCTCATGAAAACAAACACACCTGGCCTGGTCAGAGTTTCTACATGACCCCACCACGCAAAAACAAACCCAGTTTCTTTTGAGATTTTTTACACCCAGCTAACAGGAATCAGCTGAAATAGGGGTGAGTCTGTTTTGGGAGGTTCGATCAGGCAGAAACGGCTCCACCACACCAGCTCAGACACGAGAAGTACTGCCGACGTTTGCTGCTCACAGACAATAGAGACGAGAGGGTCAACTCAGAGAGGAGGGGGCTCTTCAGACGTGGCTCTGCTCTGGGAGAGGGACGGGTAATTGTAAGGTGAGGAGGGAGTGAGTGACAGATCGAGCAGCGAACCAGATCGGAGCAGAAAAAAAGTGCACGGTAGCCCCACGGTATCTATGGCAACATATAAAGGTCGGCACTGTAGAGCAGAGCTAGGAAAAGGGAGGAAGGATAAAAGGAAGGAAAGGGAGGCGAGAGAGAGAGGGGTGTCTCCCTTCTTCTTCTATCCTTCCTGTTCTCTCTGTGCAGTTTATCAACATATAGTCAGAAGTACAGGGTGAAATATAGGGAGTGAAAGGTAAAGGGAAGTGGCTGTGGATAGGTGGATGTAGGGGTGGGTGGTGCTGCTGTGCTGTAACGCCATACTTTATTCATTCATACGTCAGCCTTGCAGCAGTGGTTTCCCTGCTTATCTCAGTACTCCCAGAGTGTGGCGGTCTCCAGGTCGTCAGCATTGGCCTTCAGCACGCCAGCGTGGTCACCGCGCAGGTACTTGCCGTCGGCAGCGTGACGGATGGCCAGCTTGTTGTAGTCGCAGAACTCAAAGAGGAAGTCGACAGGCGTGTCGCTGCTGCTCACCACAGACTGCTCGTTACCCACCATCCAGTATTTACCCGTGGAGTCTGCAGGAGGAGGTGGAAAGGATGGATTAGAGACGGAGGGAGTCAGATGAGTGTTGATTGAGGTGTCGTGTGTCGAGAAGTGGGGGGAAGGGAGTGAAAACAAAGGAGGCAACAAAAGGCAGTGAATTTATCCACATCAGCACAAATGAGTGACTAAGCCCATAATGAGAATCCCTTAAAGAATAAATTTAAACCCTTGTGGGCCTGCAAGAGGTCTCTTCTTTTGACAAGAAAGAAGAGACTACAACACACGTGCCACTTCCTACATCTGCCAACATTGTTTCCAAAAAACTGGCTGGATGTAAAAACTGACCTTGCAGGCTGTAGGCTCCATCTCTGAACTCCAGGGTGAAGTAGTCATAGGAGGAACGGTTGGAGTCCAGTGTCCCCGTCACCTTCCTGCACCCAATGAAACCATGTTCTCCTCGCAGCACAATGATGGGGCGGTTAATCAGCTTCATGATGAACTCCTCAGACTCACCTGCAAACAGAGGATGTATCGTGTTTACTGGAACATTAGAGTATAAAAGCCACCGTAAGGTCATGGCAGCCTGTTTGAATATTTGACTTAAATCCATTTAAATGCACAGCACTTTGGTTCTAATGTCTCCAAAAGCTGCTGTACAGGAGCAACCTCTGCATTTCTTTGCTGCTCCCTGCTTGAGCTTAGAATGCCTATTTTTCATGCATCTCATTAAAAAAATGTGTGCAAAGCAACTTGTGTAAGAAATGTGCAATAAAAATGACACTGTAGCTGCCAAGAGCTCTGTCATTAGAAACTGCAGCACATTGGGAAAGTTTCGATTCACTGTTGTCAACAGCCAGATACAAACCAGACGCTTACTTCATAATTAGCTTTATGTAATTGATCTCCTTGCTGACATGTGTCCTGCAGAAATGGAAGCAGTTGCTCTCATGACCAAAATTTTGTTCGATGCATGAAGGGAAACATATTTTTCTCTTTCCTGCTCAGTTAATGAAGATTGATAACACACTCATAGTTGTTAAATATTAAATAATATATATGTATAATATAAATTAAATGGAGATTAACATGGCCATAATATTTCTAATGAGGTATTTGTTTTACTAATGTTATTTTTATGCACACAATTAAAAGCTGATTTCATACTTTTTGTCATAATGCGCTCTGTGTACTCAGGAGTTTTCTCATTATGTTTCCAATCATCATGATTAACTTTAAAAAACAAAGGACTAACATGGAAAAAGAACAACCTTTTATTAAAGCTAAATTCTCCCACGAGTAGACGGCTACTTTCAGTCGAAGCCCTCGATGTCCAGAAACAACTGGAACACCCAGTCATGATCCACTTACTCCTATTGTGCCGAACTGCCCCCGTTACTGCTGAAAAATAAATCACTCAAGCTGTGTGATTCTTTGAAAAGCTGTATCAACAAAGTCACACTGACCGGCAGAGTCGATGGTGGCTGCTAGCTGGCCATTTTTCTTGGCAGCGACATATTTCCCATTAGCTGCCCGGAGCGTCAGCCTCTTTCCACGCCACTCAATGTCAAAGTAGCAGTTGGCTGATCTACAGAGAGGAAGTACAGGCATCATTGGCACCTTAGGATGATTCAGTTTGCATGGCAGACAGAAATCCGGACACTTCACACCCAGCTGTTTTATTGGGAGCTTAAGTAATTGTTGGGTAACTGGATCAGAGGTTGAGGGATAAGCTAGTTGGCTTTGGTTAAGTTGAATCCAGCAACTTGTTAAATCCTTTTACTTGGCAGAGACTAGGATTTCTACATTTCTGGATCAAAACTCATCTTTGCTGCAATACTTTTTATTGAAGAAACTTTGAAACAGTCTCCAAAAAGTTTCCCTAAAACCAGGAGAGGACTCAGTGGAAGGAAACATTTCTGTGGTCTTATCTTCGAGGAGTGAGCCAAGTCAAATCTCAAGAATGTGAACTTTATGCAACGTGCTTTGCTGTGTGACATCCTCGGTGTCGATGACCCTCTGCTTGGTCTTATCTTTAAAAAAAGAAGAAGAAGAAGCCTCTGCTGCTATAAAGCAGGACCATGCTTCTCTGACCAATCTGCTACTGGGTCAGGTTATTGTTGGGCTCTCTACCAGTTCTGCCTTAAAACTCTACATCTGCAGCTTCTGTCAGGCAACACCCTCATCTTTGCATTAAAGACACAGGGATTTTCAAAGTAATGGTAATTTTTCACACCAACTAAAGATACCAGGTTCTGTTCTTATTAATCCAGAATGACAGGCAGAATCTAAGCTTCTTGTCCTGAATCTGGCTGGGGCCTCACAATAATCAGGGAGCACAAGATCAAAGGTTAAAGATCAGGGGTTAAAAGCAGTCTGCACTCTAGCTGGAGGTCACACATAAACATGCTTAATCCTATACAGCATGTCACAGCCATGATATAGACCCCCACACACTCACACACCCCATCCAATACAGAAAAACTCCTGTCTCAGATTTCTAGAGAGGACTAAGAGTCAGGTTCTCAACACAGACACACACACAGACACACACACAGACACATCTGTCTGAGGTTATGGAGCAGACAGATTGGAGCAGGTGTGGCAGTGGTGAATCTTAAAGTTATATGTATGTGTTTCTTACTTGGTGGAGGCGGTGCACTGCAGGCCACCGTTGGCAGTGAGGGTCCAGTACTTCCCAGCTGCAGTCCGAAATGCACACTTCCTGTTTTCGCGGCAAATCTCCACCTGGAACACTTCCTGATCACCTTCCTCGTCCTGATTGGCTGACAGGTCCATACCTGTGTGGGCGTCAGATGGTTGGAGAGGGGTGGGATTAGATAAAATACAGGCTAGTGGGTCAGTCACCTGCAGAAGATAATTAAAGTGGAGATGCACCCACACACACAGCTTCAGATGGCTCGGATTAGTAGAGGATTTCACACAGCTGCACACACACACAGACACACACCCCCACACATCTGTCATAGTCCAGACAGACTCCTCTATAGTTCAAAGGACTAGATGTCATGGTGGATGGTCACAACACACAGGCAATAAAATCCACAAGAATCTTCCCTGACACCAATCATACCTGTAGACTGCAAACTGTAATATCCCCACACATATAAAAATATACCCACAACATTTTTGGTAATCAATTAGTCGCTTAATTAAAAACTGCATAGAAAAGTGAGACCAGTAGAAGAACAGCAGCACAATAACCAAACTCAAAAACCAAAACACAGACAATACAAGCAAATGACACATTTCTTTGCATTTTACATTATAGTTGATTTTGGGTTGGACTTTATGGTGATGGTACTTTTAGGTTAAATGTATTGATTTCCTGTCATTAATATTGTTGGGAATCAAATATGTTGTGTTGACTGTTGGTCAAACCAATCATAGGATGTGAGGACATCAACTTGTGCTCAGATGCTGTGAAGGGCATTTTTCTCTGCTTTTAACTGAGAAGATGATCGTAATCTTCAGATGCAGTTGCAGCTATTTTTCAATCTGTAGTCAAAATGGCTTGTGTGCGTGCGTGTGTGCATGCGTGCGTGCATAAAGAAGAGCAGACTTCTCTAAAATCACATTAATACCACTCAGGCACTTAAGAGCAACAAAGAGGTAAACAAACATTAGTCAACTGTAGGGTGAACACATACAGGCCTGCAGTGTCTCACACACTCGCACACACAGAGCAGAACAATGTGTGTTATTGTACATGATGAGGTCACAGCATGGATGGACCTATATCCACAGGGCTGGATAGAGTGAGAGATGGACTGTTTGACAGAGCTGTGTGTAAATGTGTTTAGAACGAGACAGGCAGAGAAAGAAAGATGTGTTTGAGACAACAAACCAACATACTCATGTGCTCCCCCCCTCCATGCATCTCGCTTTTCATGTGACAACCTCCCCCCTCCTCCATGATGTTCTCTTACAGCCACACAACTGGCTCCACTGGTCACACTGAAAACCATCTGCACTCAGATGTTTTTAATTACTAACAGTATGTGTTTGTCAAATGTACGACGAGCTCTTCTGATCATATTTTAGACATATTAAAACAATCATATCTAGTGAGAAATAATTAGGAAGAGTTGGGGAGTATTTTTTTTTTTTTGCTGAAGGGTTTTTTTTTTTCTCCCTCATCCTTGATTTGATTTATTTCAACCTCAACTAAAATATATATTTTATAAAAAGCTTTATATTTAAAATATGACAGGGATGTTCCCCATTTATATTTACCACTCATTTTTATTACACTTTTAATTTAAGAAATGTAATTTTTGGACTATATACAATCGATACATCCATGTTGTTTAATGCATTATTAAAACCTGATGTCCACATTAACCACAATGAATACTCCCCTTTTAAGAGTGAAATGAGGTGAACTAATTCAGTACTGTACATGCTGGACATTGCAGTTTCTTTCTAGGTCCAAAGAAAAATCCTTATTTTGTTAAAACCACTTAAAACGTCAAATGTAAAGTTCAGCCCTGCTGTCAGAGCTCATGGTGATTTGGTTTGTCCCCAAATGAAGCCAAAGATCCCGAACAAAGAAAGTATTGCGTAAAGTATTAGTCGCTCAAGAATCACTGCTCAGATTTTGTGTCTGAAAAAAGAAATACACATTCCTGCTCTGCTGTCGAGTGCCCACTAAAGTCAAGAACTCTGCAGGCCTCTGCGGACAGATTGAGTTTCTGCAGAAATATGTGGGGGATGCACAAAGGCACACAGATGACTGAGCAGCAAAATATATTTGACCATAATGGAAACCACATGGTAGGGAAGACGAGGGTGGGGGGGGGGTGTCAGAGAAGATGAAATATAGGTTTAGAGGGTTTGAAGGACAGGAGAAAAGAGGGTCAGACCTGGCTCGTGTGCAGGATCAGCCACAGAAGGCTAATCCTTTCCACTTCCAGCTCAGAAGGGGTGGCGTTTGAAACTACAACCTGAATGAGCATCCAGAATGCTGCAAATAGTCTGAGGGAAAATAATCTGATGTTTAATTCGTTATTTACAATCTAAAAGATTAACGACGTGTTCGAGGACGATAGTGTTCAACTGGTCAGTCTGTTGTAACAAGAGGAAGTGTTTCATCTGGCCCTTAGATGTGTGAAGCTTCAGCTGTGCCCCAGAGAGAGGCCGAGGCAGTGTATGTTCACTCAGTAGTCGATTTATTAGGAACACCAAGTTAAAACTCAGTCTAAGCCTTCACGATGGTGATAATGTTCAGTTTCACCTCTTAGTGAACATTTTCACCCTCATGAAGGAGGATTCACTGCCAGACTGTTGGATTGGACAGGATCAGTTTCAGCTTGGTGTTCCTAATAAACCGACTGTTTGTGAGGGTCTATTATACAGTGACCAGTTTGTGAGGTTCACAGTGTAACTGGAGCAGCAGGGAGGACAGTCTGTACACTCAGCGTATTCCTTTTGGAAAACCACACCAGAAGAAGTGACCACACATGCAGCATCCTCCCAAACCACACCAAAAGCACAACACACACACACACACACACACACACACACACACACACACACACACACACACACACACACACACACACACACACACACACACACACACACACACACACACACACACACACACACACACACACACACACACACACGCTCCTGAAAACAACCCCTTTATCTTTCTGTCCACTGCAGCCTCCATGTTGAGCCTGATGGCGGCAGGCACAGACTGTTGGTCTCTGGAGCCAGCACCAGAGTCCTCCTGTGAACGCACGCGATTGTATCAAGTGCGACAGTGTGTGTATGGGCGTGTGTTTGTGTGTCTCCTATTGTTCAGCAGGCCTGACTGAGGAGGTGACCAGTCGGGGCACAAAAAGGGAGCCAGATCTTCAGTCTTTGTTCTGACCCAAACACACAAACAGGACAGGCCAGCCAGCCTACACACTGAACACTGCTCTGACTGACACAGCACAGCAAGGACACACATCAATACTCCTACCTCGACTAACAAAATTTCTAAAAATGCCCTCGAGGATGTCCCAAATCTTTTGGTAAATTGATTTAAAGTCCATTTTGTGTTCACTGTGTTGCAAAAAAAAAAAAAAAAAAAAATCAACTGAGTGAGTTAGAGGGCGTTAATGTGGAGACACACCCAGAGAGGAGCGAGGCATGGAGACCAGCTGAGCCCAAACCTATAATAAAGCAGGCGACATCAAGGAGCAGAGGTTCACTGTTGCTCTGAAAGACACACAATCAAAGACGTTAAAGCACCAGCATGCACAGCCTGTTGCAGCCTGTGTGCACGACCAAGGTTGTAGAACTACTTCACTTCCCTTTTTTTAATGTTGACTGACTGTGCTGTGCCATCAGCCCTCACCCTGCAGAGAATAACACACCAGCCAAGGTCAGAGCTGTGTGTCTCGGGTGAAGGACACAGAAAAGGTGTCAGGGTTGAATCACGGCCAGACAACATGGAGCCACAGTTTTTTTTTTTTTTTTTTGGTGTCCTTTCCAAACGCTGTGCAGTAAATGTTTTAGAGCCCAGTTTTAGGTGATTTAAAGTGATGACTGATTTTTCAACACGTCTGGCCTCCTCGCTGACTGTTTTATAGTGGGCATAAACTCTGAGACCAGTCTGAACTGTGACAAATACTGTTTAGCAAATATGTTTGAACTTTAGAACAAATCTGAGTGTGACTGTGTAGTTTGAGCTTTCCAACAGGAAGCTGGACAAACGGCTGTGCAATGAATAGCTCAACGTTTGGGAGAAAATGCTTAGTTGCTAAGAGTTAGAGGAGAAGGCCATGTCTGTGCTGTAAACACAAAGCTGCACTGAAAGTCAGACTGAGGTTTTAATGCAACAAATAGAGATTTGGCTTCTTAATTGCGATTTTTGTGTCCACCTCATGCACAAACATTTTAATGTGTCATTTCCAGCCCTGTACTTTCTTTTGAGTGTGTTTTAGGAAGATTTGACAGCTGGCCTCTGTGAAAGTGTGTGTGTGTGCAAGTAATCATCATTGTGGCACCCTGTGTTAGCTCAGGATTTACGTCTTGGTTTTTGTTCGGATGTTTACCGATTGATGTTGCTTCTTGGGGACTATCGGTTACAAGGCGCAGCCAGCACTCAGTGGTCACACCAGTAGCCGACAGGATTTTATGGACTCTCTTCCATTTAGTCTAAATTCACATTTGCACCATCGTTTAGGGGCCAAGAAGATACTTAAAGGGACACTGACTGATAACTGTGTGTCAGTCCATGTGAGGACCATTAAACGCTCTCTCAGGGAATTTGTGACCAGGGATGGATGAGGAAAGTGGACATTATGAGCAGGAAGCTAGCAGCAGCACATGGTCAGATTAATGTTTATGAATGGTGCGAGAACAGATTAGGGGACAGCAGAAACAGGACCCTAATGTGCCGCTAACTGTTTTCAGACTGAAGACACTTTCTGGTTGTTCTCCATGACGAGCCTGCAGACTTTAATACAAACAGATTTAGTTGACAGTCAAAAATATACACACTTATCCCCTGTGAAACCTCTGAATTTAAATTTTAAATAATTTAGGATAAACTGCAATGACGGGCTACTAGCGTCACCTATCCAACATAGGTCAGTTGTGTTTGTCTAAAGTATGTTACAATATATTTGTAGTTTTGTCAGCAATTTCTACAAGTTATGTTTTCTTCACTGGCTCCATTGTTGAGGTGTGGGGATGCAGTAATTCCCAACAACAACCGGCACACACAGTCAGAGGTTAAATAAGTGACTCTACAATTAAACCCATCTATCTGCTCATTTTGGCTCAGTGGAAGGTCAAGAGTAAAATCTTCCAGCTGATGAAAATGGCAGCCACAACTACAGATTTTATGTGAATGGGGACTTTTTTTTTTACAAACATTCCTGACAGACTCAACATGTCATGGCTCCATTAATAGAAGACACAAACTTCACCAACAACATTTAAGTGCGAGTCACAAACTCTTGACATTTCTGACTGGACTAACCCACTTATGATTGCTCACGTCAAAAACCCATAGCTTGCTAATGGAAAGCAGCCGACCTTAGCCGCCATCTTGGCTCAGGCCATTGAAGAGAGGAGTTGTGAGCAGCTGTGGGTTTAAAAAACATCTGGAGCCAGTTTAATTCTACTCAACATTTAATCCACATCACAATGATCCAGTTGTTGGCAGGTCAGAGATGGTCTTCTTTTAAAGATTCAGACCTCCTGTCATTATGGGCAGACTGGAGCTGCAGGGTGGCAGACTGAGCAGGGAGGACATGGGTCCAACCTGCACTGTCTGAGCAAAGCATTAGACCAGAGACTGACCTCTGACTAAGCATCACCGCTTCCTGCCACTATGCAAATTTTAAACTTTACGAACACAGGGCCTGCCATCTTGGTATCATGATGCATTTTGCAACACCAATCAAAACCACAAATCATCTGAAATAAACCTGTATGTAAACGAAAATGAGCAGGAATAAGTGGCTGCTTGTATAGAAATCAGCCCATTGTCACTGAATGACTGATGGAAACTGATGGTGTAGAGAGGTAAACGGCGTTTAGAAAGTACCATGTGGAGTCTTGGACCACTCTTAGTGCTACAAGCAGCTCTCTGTTTTGCTGGTATGTGGTTTCATGTTATTTTGAACATTTGCAGTTGGTAAGATTAACATGCCAAGACCACAGGCACCTAAATTTAAATAGTTTGTAAATAAATCTGCTTTGCAAATGGCTCATAAGGAAAGAACTATTTGTTGTGAGGATCTTGTTTCCAGGCCTGACACTTCTTTTTTTTCTTTTTTCTTTTTTTTGACCCACTCTTTGAAAACTGGCCTCCATTTTGTGTCCAAGGCCGAGCGCCACTTCTGGAAAACGATGAGTAAGTGGTGATGGAGAGAAAAGTAGATAAATATCCGTGTGCAAGTAAACAAGGCAGGGAGACGGAACAAACAGGCTCAGGGTGAGACAGCGAGACAGGATAGGAAAATGCAGACCACACTTTCTGAGAAGAGGACATAAAACCACCTAACTGCACGGTCTTCTCACCAACATGCTCCTCCTGACCAGACGCTAAATATAGATTCAAAGAGCAGCAGTTAGTGCACTAGTCGCTCTGCTTTCTCAGGCGTTTTCTGCATCACTATCTTTCTTGTTAAACTTCAAGGATTGATTTTAATTTTAGTGCCTTTGGAGACAAAAGGTCCAGATGCGTTCAGCAGAGGGATGCTCCTGATAAAGACCTCAGAGACACAGCAGCCAGGCCTGAAGGCTGGGGGAGCTGGGCTGAGTGGGGGAGGGTGTGAAGAGGAGAAACGATGGGGGAGAGGAAGGCAAATGGTGACAGAGATTAGAAAAGGAACAAGGGATGAGGTGAAAGGAGGTGAGAGCAAGGCAGTGGAATATTTTAGGAGGGGTGAGGAAAGAGAAGGAAGGAAGAAGGTGGAGGGACAAGCTTGTGTCTCTGCCCAGTCGTACAGCTGAAAACCAGACACACATGGACAGACTCAGCTCCCACACACACACACACACACACGCAAACACTGGTCTAATCCAAGAAAAACAAATAACTGTATTCCAGTCATGAGTGTGCTCACCTGGAGCAGGTTAAAGCTACCTAGTAGTACCAGAACCAGCCAGGGGCTTCTGTATGTCAGTACCAGCAACATCTGTCTGAAGGTTTTTGCTTTTCTCATCAGGTTAAGTTCACCGCTGCTAAAAGAAAACCTCGCTCCAAGGATTTTTAGGTCTTGTTGCCATGTCATCGGGGCTGTGTGACTGACACGGTGCTCTGACACACTAATGTTTTGTCTGTTCTGCCCAGAGTGAAACACGGCGGATGTTCAAAGTGATGCTTCAGGACACGAACACGGCCTGAACACAAACTGAGCATTGTCTTTTTCATAGAGGAGGATTTACTGCAGGGCTGTTGGATTGGACTGACTCGGTCTCAGCTGGTTCTACCTAATAAACTGGAGATTATAGGAGAAATTTCTAAATGTGTAATTCATGGAAGAACAAACCACGAATCCGAAAGATCCTATAAAACAAACAGTCGAGGTTATTGAGCAGTAGATTTGGTAGAACTGAGCCTTTTCTGGTTCGGTATATTGGTGCATCTTTCTTCTGGTGCTGTTCTTTGTGCCAGTTTTACATTTTAATGACCGCACACGTGCACATCATGCTGCGTGTGCGTGTTAACGGGGCTGAAGGCTCTGCCATGTGGTGTGTTTCATCAGCTGTTGCTGTGTGGAAATTTATAGAACAGTTGATAGAAACATTGTGGAAACTCACATTTTCATGTGTGGACTCTGGTCAAACAGGCCATTGTTCAGTCCTGTGTGCACGCACACACACACACACAGGTCTGTGTTGTGTGTGGGCATATAGACAATCAATGTCCTATATCCTATGTGTGTTTAGAGGGTTGGGGGGGGGTCATTTTGGAGGAGGGGGGTGCAGTCCAGTCTGGCATTCCAGCACTTTAACCCTTCCTCTGCCAGTGGATGAGATACCGACACACTCAGACCACAAGGCCTGCAGCGCGCAGGCACATCAGGGGGCAGGAAAGTCCCGGTGCTACAGACAAAGAGCAAAACAGGACGCACGCACACGCGTGCACACATACACACTCACACTCTCACACTAGCGGACCGAACCACCACACCCACCTTGCCGGGTAGAGACGTTCCTCTCGTTGGCAGCGGTGAGCACGACCTGCGGGTGGCTCTGCTCCAGCACGAACAGCTCGTCCTTTCCAACGCGTGAGCTTTTGCCGGACTTCATGGTACCGGAGGGTCCGGAGGGGGCCAGATACCTGCCGCTACAGTCCCTGAACGCCACCTTACCGGAGCGGAACTCCAGCGTGTAGCCCGTGTTCTTGTCCGTGGTGGCGACCAAGGCGCCGTCGTTCCTCAGGAACCGGTTGTCGGAGGTCTGCAGGTGGTACCGCTGGTCGCGGAACACCAGCGTGATCATGGAGTCCACCCCCCACGGGACATCCCGGTCGATGGCAATCTCGTCCACCTTCGCGCTCAGGTGCGCGTAGCGTTTGCGCGTCAGGCTGAAGATGTTCACCTGCGGGTGCATGGCGATGTGCACGCTCCATTTCTCCGCCACAGAGACGGTCTGGGCGAAGCAGATGATCCGGTCCTCGGTGCCGCCCAGGTAGCGCCCGTGGGTCTCGGACTGCAGGGACCAGCGGCCGTCATCATGGGCGGTGATGACGAACCGGCACTCCGGGCCCGGAGTCTCACTGTCTCCGGTAACGTTCCCATCTTTATCGGCGGCGATGTACCGGCCCAGATGTGACTTGAGAAAGAAGACGTTCCCGCTGGAGTCGTCGCCGCTTTGCTCCAGAGTCCAGATCTGCTTCTTCTTCATGCTCGTGGCGGACGCGTTGATTTTGAAGCCAAACGTCTCTGCCGTGAGGTATTTGTTCCCGCAGTTGATCAGACCGAACTGGATCTGCAGCATGTCGCTGGTTCCGTTAGTTGCTCCGTTAGTCGTCATTGTCGGTTCTGTGCGCTCGAGCCTCGGACCGGTTCTGTGTGAGAGGGATGGGGGGGAGGCGGTTCTGCAAGTGAGCTCGCGGCTGAAAGGGTGGGATGCTCTGCTGCCTCGCGTGCTTCTCTTTGTTTGGGGAGTGGGAGTCTGTGAGCGCGCGCCGCCGGTTCCTCGGTGCTCTGCCTGTCTCAGCAGCGCGACCCCGCCGCCACAGCTGCAGCCTATATAACGTCAGTGACGTTGGTACAGAGCACGCCCCCCCAATCCCGGAGCCACCGAGACCTGAAGCTGATCTGTCGCTTTTCTGACAGGGATTGATTATTGATTTTATTGACAAATTCTTCATCAGTAGAATTATAAAGTATTTGAATTAGTTCTACTTCATACTTGGACTTCACTACGTGTCAGAGCCAAATCTTGTACTTTTTACTGCTTCACTTTATCAAACTTCACTTTTATCAAACAAAAATCATACTCAGAGACCAATAATTTCATATAGACTAATGTGAAATGTGCTTTTACTTTGGCTACTTCAAGTATATTTAGGTTCTGATACTTTTGGCCTTTTACCTCAGTAACAGTTTCTGTGTAGGAAAGTATGTAAGTAAAAATAAATTGAGTAATAAAACAATAAATGCAGTTTAATCTGTAACAAGTAGACCAACTATAAATAAACATAGTGGAGCAAAAAGTATGTTTTCGTCTGGAATGTAGTAGAAGTATAAAGAACAATACCTCTAACTTCTAGACTACTTGAATAAATGTACTTTCCATTTCTGTCAAGTGTCTGTCAGGAAGGTCCTGTGGTAGATGTCAGAAAGAAAATGATAGTATAGATGACTCAGTGGACAGTCCCAAAAACAATTCTAACATCATTTATATTCATCACAAACTGGAGACTCCGAAGGATAAAATGCATGTAACGTTAGCGAAGGGTTTCCCAAACGTTTCCTGCTGTGCCCCCTGTTGTGGGATACAATACTTTTACCCACTTCCTCCATCTGCAGAGTGAAACAGTGTCTGATCTTTGTATGAAGCTGTGATAGTGTTTGACAGAGCTGAAACTGTGTGCTGGTGTTTTTTCCACAGAAGCTCCACAGATGAGCACATGAAGGTCCAGATGCTGCTTTAGTAAAGTGACTTTGTCGGCCACGCCAGCTCAGTTTGTTCCTTAAAGAAATCCATTGGGTTCACTTTGTATATGGGATATGAAGTCTCCGAGTAGCGTCTGACCTTGTTTGGCTTCATACTGTTAGATGATAATATGCAAACCAAATGCAACCAACCATAAAGGCTAATTTAGACTTGCTGTACCTGTGCAACCAGGGGGTTTTTGAGTAAACAGTTTGCTGATGGTTGCAGACTGTCTGATTTGTACTCTTATCTCAAGTATTTGTTGTGCAGAGCTGATCTGACTTTCTGTTGGGAGGTGGGAGAGGCACATTCAAATGACAAAAAAAGGGATTTTCTGGGGAAGTGAGGAAATATAAACATTTATCGCCGTTACAAATGGAGCAAGTATCCAACCAAACAGAAACATGTTCCCATACATGCAGTGACGCAGAAGTCTAAATTCATCTGTTCTTTTGCAACATGAGATCACTCTCATCTCTGTTTTTTTGGAGACACTGATCAGATGGACTCAGCATTCAAATCATGTGGACAGTGTGTCTGTGTTTGTGCACACACAAAGCTGCATTCATGGCCATAGCATGCACATCAGAGGGCAGCAAAGGTCTGGCTCCACAAACAAAGAGGCCAAACACATCACACTGGCACCTTCCCACTCAGTGCATGTGCAGGAGCATGCACCACACACACACAGCGTACAAAGCATGGGGTCATATCAGCAGCAGCTGCATACTTACACACCTCTTTTTTTTTTATCTGTCATGTGTGTTTGTAGGCAAAGTGAGCGCTGAGAGGGAGAGCGGCTTAGTCGTCTGCCTCAAACATTTCTGCCTGTGTTGTAGACAAGGATGGCCGATACATCGGCCAGGTCGATTAATCGGCATCGACCCATTTCGCTGCACATTAGGCCGATTTATAGGCACATCTGCGACCAGCTAAGCGTTGAGAGACGGAGCAGCACACACACTGTAGCCGTGCCCTGTTTACATTTTACACACACGGCTTCAGCTAATGATGGCAGGGGAAAACCATTCGTTTCCAACGTGTAATCAGAATTATTAGAATTGACGCTGACCGTCATGTGTGCAACAAATGTGAAAGTGGAAACGCGTGAAATTCAAACGAAACACGCAGGATAACTTTCCTCAATTAATGTGTCTGTGCATCCAACACACGCAACACGGGCACGATGCTCCCACCACAAAATACACTTTTAATGTGGAAAGTTAATGTGCACAATTAAAGGGGAAAAGGGGAAAATTATAATCGGCCAAAAGAATCTGCATCATATTATATTATCTTTGTACTTGTTCTGATATATGCTTAAATTTACCAGCATCAATTTGTTATCATAAATAAATACTTTTCTTCAGTTCTCACTGTCATAGCCACAGGACTCTGACTTCTGGGGGGTGTGTAAACAGGAAGTAATCTGACCCCAAATTGTAATCTAATCGGTGATAAGCTCTCCCTGCTTCTCTCTCCTGCAGCCTGGATAAATCCAATCTTCAGGTAAAATCAAATCTCAGCTCCAGAAACACACTCTAATAAAATCTCTGGACTGTGTTGATACGTGTTTGCCTGCACACGTTGAGCAATATTTACTTTTAATAGTTCAAAATCTGAACTGTAAACAGAGAATGAAGACGTTTATCCTCCATATTCTGTAATTCAGGTTTAATGTAACAAATCAAACAGTGAATATAGCAGATAAATGAGGATATTGAAAGAAAGACTATGTGTGACTGTTAAAACTGCAGCTTTTAGTTTTTTAATTTTTACCCCCTTTGTGTTTTTAACATCAGTTTTTAGAAATAGTATTTTATACTATAGTTATATAAAAGTTTATTTGCCAAAATTGTTAAACTATTTTTTTAAAGGTAATGTTCCAGGCAGCCACATTGGACAGTGATAAATGCCTCTGCAGACCTCTGCAGTATCAACGAGTAGATACCTAAAAGGAAAGTAACTGGAATTGATTGACACGTCCTGGTGCTGCAGCATCAGATTCCAAATCCTGAATCCCCCGCATCTTCCTGTGCCAGCTGCAGAACAAATGAAGCGAGGGGCCTCAGGTGTGGGTTTGACAAACAGTCAATACGTCTGTTTGCTGGTCAGGGACGCCGTTACCAAAATCCTCGTCACATTGAACTGGAAGAGTTTGTTTGTGGTGAGGTCGTACCTGAGTTGGAAAGACACTGTTGGTATTTCATGGACTGAGGCCGTTGGTCCTGATGCAGGGGTTTGGGGTGTTTTCTGTTGGGTGTTACTTGTTGTACATACTATAAAGTCACCCCTTAGGCAAACTTGTGATTTTTGGCTGGTCTTCAGGTGTTAAGGACAGAAAAGCATTTAGCATTTAATCTTTAGTGTGAACTGATTGTACAGAACCACCACTGGCTGAATCAGTGGGTTTTACCAGTGGAGAGTTTTCAGTGATAAAACATGTTCCTGATTTG
Organism: Mastacembelus armatus; assembly: GCF_900324485.2. Classification (NCBI taxonomy): domain Eukaryota; kingdom Metazoa; phylum Chordata; class Actinopteri; order Synbranchiformes; family Mastacembelidae; genus Mastacembelus; species Mastacembelus armatus. The sequence goes on from NC_046640.1 coordinate 20,816,745, forward strand.
AATCATTCGTTCAGCTGAATTGAAAGATTTGTCACTGACTGTGTGGAGAATGTTTTCTCTTAACTGTACGTCTGAAACATGTCACAGTTCAGCCCGCCATGATGCCCAGCCGCTCCACAAACATCCGGGTTCTAAAAAAACATCTGCTTCTCTCTAGAAAGTCAGTAATGTTCCAGTTTTAAAACCTTAACTCCTCTTTAAAGCTATTTAACATTTTTGATGCAGATCTAGAATGTTCCTGTTGTATGAAGCCAAAAGTTGAACTAAAATACATTTTGGAGCCTAAAAGATGTTTATAAGTCAAAGTCTGAAGGGACCATTAACATGGAGTCACAGACAGGCCTGTACAGATGATCTGGAAAATGTCGGTCATACAGGAATAACCAGGTTTCATTTTTTTGTTCTCAACATCATTAAAACCAAGATAAGACACAACAGAGTCTAATGTTTATATGAAGATGTGAGAGAAGATAGTTGAAGCTGAATAAAGGCACATGATTATAATACAGCTCAGCGTCCACTGCTGAGAAGGTGTGTCTCTCTCTCTCTCTTTCAATCCACACACCCTCTTTCTCTGATTGTGCATCTTTTACAGAGATTTTAGCCCAAATCTGTGCTGAGATTGATGAGATTACACCAACTCACACATGTAGTTGAGCACACACAAGCACACAATGTGCACACGCCTGTGCAGAGCTCTCCCCCCACATGAGGCGAGAGCGCGGGGGGGGGGGGGCTATCTTTGTTCCCGAGTCGAGCTTTGAGGATGGTTGCTATGACGACGACGTCAGATCTATGGGTTGATGAAGGACAGGCGTCTGCTGCAGCAAGCGCGCACACACAAACACACACACACATATTGACACACTGACACAATTGCTGCACTCACAAGTGCAGGCTGCACAGCACTGCAGCACTGCGTCAGAAGTCACAAAGCTGACCAATCAGCATCCTTCTACAACACACACCTCTGAGCTGCAGCCAACCAGATCTTCTTTTTCAACCCTGCATTATAATATCCACCAATCAAGATACACCTTTCCAGATGTGTGTGGACAATATGGCCAACCAGAGGCCAGTCTGGTCTTTTTACAAGAGCCTCACAAGATTCATTGAAATACGACAACGATGCATTTAAAAAACAGAAACTTCAGCAGAAAAACGAATGATATTCACTGAATAAAAGAAAAAACCTCAGCAAACTACATCCTACTGTGAACGCTAGCGATCATCTCAGCTCAGATGGTTCTGTCCCACACTGGTCATGTTACACTGCCAGGTAAATGCAACAAATACCTGTGTGTCCATGAAACCCTGAAATTCAAATGACTCCTTCATGTCCTGTTGCTGCTCAGCCCCTGATGTGGTGTATTTCAGCGAGTGCAGCAGGAACCTGTCAGGTTTTGATGTTTATCCCTGGTAGCAGCTGGTCTTTCTATTGATTGTATTGATCATCTTGACGATGACTCTCTCTTCCCACTCTGTGTCGCTTTCTTTCTTCTTCTTCTTCTTCTTTTTCTCACATACAGAGAAGCAGGTGAGAGTCACCTGTTCAGATCAAAGCTTCAGTTTTGAAACCACAGATTTTTTTCATCTCTTCTGCTGGTTTTGTAACAAAAGTCCACTGACAGGCTGTAAATTAGTTTATGAAATATGGAGGATGTAGCTTTAATCCTCAAGTTTCTCCATGGTGAATTTGTTACTACAGTGTCACCTTAATTTTTGCCTCCATCTCTTTGTTCTACTGACAACACCAGAACCTTATCAGACATGTTCTGGATTAGAAGCAGCTCTAAACAGTTTTTTCATTGTGTCTGTGAGCATGTTAGTATGTTGAAGTTATCAAAGCACCAGTGTAGGTAGGCCTGTATATTTACAGAGCTGCTGGTGTGGCTGCAGGCTGTTACTGTTGGTCTGTTTTCTTAGTGTGAAGCACTTTAAGCATTGGATGGTATATAAACTAGGATTTTTGTAGAAAATGTAAAACAGATGTAACCGTGTTCTTCAGCTGCCAGAGAATCTTTTTATGGAAAAATGACTCAAGTTCTTTTTCAAAGCTGCAGTAAAACAATTGTGAAAGAGTGAAGCAGCTGTATGAGTGTATGCTGGTATCTCTTGCAATCACTAAGGAATGTGTGTGTTTGCCTGTGAGTGAGTGTGTGTGTGCACACAGCTGCAGCCATACCCAGGGCCTCCTCTCCACCAACAAAGAGCTGGGAGCTGGAGCCACTTGGGAACACCACTCGCTCCCCTCCTCGACTTCACCTCCATTCACCGCACAGCAGTCAGGTCAAAGGTCAGCAAGTGTGTGCCTATGTGTGTGTGGGGCCGCCGGCTCCCACTTATTGTCATGGCGACAGCACAGTAGTCGAGCCAGTATCAGCAAAGCAACTTCTGGGCTTCTCCCTCTGTTTAGCACATTACAAATGGTGTGTGTGGCCAACGGGAGGATATAGGTCAGTCAGGAGGAACAGAACAGTGAGGCATGTGCACGACCCTGCAGGGTGTGTTTGCCTGTTGGTGTCATATATGTCTGTGTGGACAGGTCTTTCAGTGGTTGTATGGACAAACTTTGGTTAGAGCCAGTTTTAATGAGGACATTTCGTCTGTTTGAGGGTTTAAAACCCAAACTACTGTCACCAGCTGTGGTTACATGGACGATATTCCTTCAGTCCAGTTTAAAATCATTTTTGATTAGAGATTCCAGCTGTTTCTGATCGTGGTGGTCACATGGTGCATTTTTATTCTGATTAGACTGACTTGTAGAAGACAAAGGTCATGACACCGTGTCGTGCTGCCTGTGTGTGTGCTTGAATTGATTGTGGGGCTGATAGGCACTTTTAGCACTGACTACAGGGAAACTCGATCACGACAACACTAAAAATACCTCTTCCTGCTGCTCAGCGAGGGCCTGTGACATCACATCCTGTCCACATGAATGAACAGTGCACCCTGAATATCCTTCCTGACTAATACCCTTCCTTTTCTCCACACCTCATGCAGCTTCTTTAATCCCTGAGGAGCTAAACAGCTGCAGTCTTCAATTTTTCTTCAGCCTAAAAGTAAAATGGAGCTTTTTTCCTTTTGACTGTATCATGTGGGAATGTGCCCACTTCTAGATGTCAGCTGAGTGTCAGATAAACACACACTAGACCTGTTATCACCTTATGAAGTTGAAAACCTGTCAGCAAACACTGTCGGCAAACACTTGGCTCATTACACATCCAGCAGGATCACCAAACATTTATTTGCAGTTTTATTGCTGCTGCTTGAAATAACAATATAAGAATGAACCAAAACAATAGAAGTGTGGGCTGGAAAACCAAAACAATGAGGTCTCAGTGATGTATGGAAACACTCCTGCACCTGCAGAGTCTGGTGGTAATTCCCTGTGGGTTCATCACAATAAGTGTTTCCACATCACACATCAGCTTGGTCCATTGTGATTATGAAAACATTGATAAACGCAACTTTAAACATGATCATTTTGCAAACTGCAAAAAGATTGTCATTGTTTTTTAGTCATAACATTAATGTTTTGATATTATTGGCCCTGTTCAGTATCTGAATTAACTGCATTCAGTTAATCAACTATATGCATGACTGTTACACCTGTAGATATGTGACTTAATGTTGCACATTGTACCAACACACCTGAACCATATACTACATTATAGTAATATTATTCCTAAAGTAGTAACTTTCTATCATGTAGTATATCACAGATGTCTCAGTTTAATAATGCTGTAGTACTGCTATATTGTTATTATTCTATAGTTTTACAATATGTTATAGGCAGTTTCATTTATGTTCTATATAGCTTTTCTAATGCCATTGCTTTAATATTTTTTTATTATTGTTATTTCATTTGAATCTGTTTTCTGACCTGTCTCTGTGCACCTGTGATGTGAATTTCACCCTGGGGATCACTAAAGTCCCGTTTTATTTTTTTATAGTATATTAAATTACAGCCGTCCTCTGTCTCACCACTCAGTGTGTCTACAGGAGCTCTGTTGCTCCACCCACTGGCAGCAGCAGCAAACTGCACCGGTCTGAGCTTCCTCCACTTACTGATGAATCAGTTTCATGGTCACACACTCAGAGCTCGACATGTGTATCCACAACAGATGGACACACACACACACACACATACACACACACACTGAACACTGTGTGAAGCGGCAGGTGTTGCTGGTCATTTCCACCACTTTGCTGCTGTATCCCCTGGGTGCCCTTTTCCTCTCCGTCATTCTCTCGCTCTCCTCTGCTTTTTATCTTCCCCTCCTTCTCCTCTTGGGCAGCAAGGAGTTTCAGATGCTAATGATATGCCCTCCCACAACAAAGGGCTGGACCCCCACACCCCACTGCAGAGCCTCTTTGGGCACACACACACATATACTTCTTCCTGCACAAACACCAGCTGTTCTCTGTTGGCCTCTTATTACACACACACACACACACACTGAAAGATTTAGCTGCTCTGCTTACACAGTTATGCATATAGCACACAAAGACACACATTTTGTTTTAAAAGCAAAAGTTTGATCAGCACCATATATTTTTCAGGCTGAAGTGTCATTGGTTTGACAGTAAATTTGTTTTCTCTTTCTCTTCACTGGTTTCGGGCTCCTGGTGTGAATAATTGATGATTGGGAGCTGATAATGGAAGACAGCATGTGTGTGACAGACACACACCATCTGCTTACACACAAACACACCATGATATCACCCAGTCACTTCACACACATACACATGCACACCGGGGGGATCATTAACATCTGGCACAGAGCTTAAGCACTGGCCAAACCAGCCGTCATCAGCCAAACCAGCAGCTACACTGGTCTCACTCCAGTATACAGACACATAAAGGGCACATACAGTGCCAAGAAGACATTTTTTTTGCCTGACAAATTGCTTATTGTCCCTGTTACTCCTTGGTTTTAGTGTATGAGTGTTTTCCAAACCAAAGCATCTACCTTGGGCCCTATTTTCTGTTTATTCTGCTTAAAGAGGCAAAACCAAACCATCTGTACCATGTTTGTACCGTGGTTCAGTTTCTCTTCTTCTGACTTTTCGTGTGTATAGAGTAGATGTAGAGGTGCCTTTCAGAAGAGACCAGGACTATGAGTGGAATCAGGAGGGCTGAAAAACAGTACCTTTTTGTTATTTTGGAAAGGCACTTTGTTTTTGAGCTTGTGGTGTCTGGTTGAAAGTTTAAAACAAACTGTAGAGAAACATGAGGAGATAATTTTATAAGAAAAAGTGTCATAGCCGACGGCCATTCTTAGAAGAGCATTAGTATTTTGATGATTTGATAACAGAGCAGCTTTCATTTCCTGCTACAACCCAAAATAACCGAGGTACTGTAGAAAAACTGACCAAACTTGATGCAAAGGCTGAATAAGTTTCTCAGGTCTGCCCCTCCCTGCTGAAGGCCAGAACTGCATGTGTCCCACAAGTACAGACATGGAGTCAAACTATCTCAGCACAGTTAATTTCCATGTCAGTGATCTACGCTGCTAATCCAGTCTGCACAGTATAGACTGCTTACCAAGCATACTGCATTTTGTGAAGTACCATAGCCTGCAATAATGTTATAGTATTACAAATGTTTTACTTCCACAGAGGAGGTTTTCAGTCTTGTCTGCTCTTATAGCACATCCTCATCACATTTAATGGAAAGTTAGGCCATGGACAATGGAGGAAGTGTTTTGTTTTCACTGCAGATGTGGGGATTTTTTAAACAGTAATTTATTCAGTGATGATTGTCCATGGTTCATTGGGCCTTTTTCTTATTTTTAACTGCTGCACTTGCTTCAGGGAATGGTTTGACATTATGGGGCATACACTTACTCTGTCTCTTGCCATAAGTTAGACAAAGCATAACGATGACAGTTTGGTGTTTTACAGGATGTGGCACTGTTGTACCTATTAGGCTCATTTTTGGTCATAAGCACAAGCCTGTTTTCCTGTTTTGGCAAAGGCTTCCTGGCAAAAAAAAAAAAAACTACAAATGAGTATTTTTACTCTGTGTGTGGATTTACCAGAGATATAGTGGGTTAACCAGTGAGCTTTAGAGGTACAGATAGCTGGATTTTATGGCTTTGTTTTACCTTTAGACAGAGTTGGGCTAGCTGTTTCCCCCTGTTTCCAGTCTTTGTGCTAAACTAAGCTAAGCTAAACAACATGTGCTGTTGTAGCTTCAGGTGTGATGAACAAAGATGATACAATATATTTTAAACTGTGTACCCTGTGATTGTCAGTGTGTGTGTTTGGATGTGGACATTTTTTTTTACACCAGGTGTTTTGCAGATTTAGGCGAATGTTCAGTAGATACACACCTACAGCTGCAGCATCTGGATTATAGAGAAAAGCTGAGAAATAACCATGAACTTTTCTAATGTTGTGATAAACGATAAAAGAAATTAAGCTCTTATTTAAAGCTAAAGTCTTGTCATCGGTAATATCAAACACATGAGCTCTTCCTGGTCAGTGACTGTGTCAGAACATGTGCAGGGTATTTTTTAATTATCGCAGCTCCTTGGCTGGTGTTGTGTGGTTTTTGTTTAGCGCCTTCAGTTCAGCAGCCTCTCTGTCATGTCATCACCACGCTCATGTAGCTTTCTGTAATATTAGAGGCAGTGAAAGCTTGATGAAGTCCCCCTCTCCCCGCTCCTGAAGTCCTGCATGTTTCGGAAGAATTTTTGAGGTCAGAAAGTATGTTTCACTTTTAACATTTGAATCTCCTCAGAAACCAGGACACCAACAGAGAAATGTAATTTGCATAAGATTCAAACACTAAAAGTTTTGTAAATGTTTAGGGGAATTACTGAGGCAGAAACTACAGCCAAAATGAAAATCCACATAAGATCCCCGTCACACCCTGTTTCTTCTTCTCAGTGGTTTAAAATGTACATGAGCTTGACGACACAGTTCTCTTGATTTTATACTGTGACATATTGTGAAATTAGGTCAAAAGAAGATGAATTAAAGCCAGGAGACACACACACTCCATATTTTCCATTTCTACTCAACAACAGTGTGGTCTCATACTCACACACACCACAGATACAAGCAAATTCATTATGTAAAAACAAAAAACAATGGTAATGTGACTGACCCAGTTATCCCTGTGTTACCAAAGAAACGGGAGGAAAACAAGAAAGAAATGGGACTTCCCTCTGCTCACTGCATCACACACACATCTCAGGGTGTATCCTCTCCCTTATGTAACAGCTTGGTAGTACGTTGCAAGTTATCCACTTACAATGAGTCAAGCCAAGAAAGGCGTAGCATCTCATCTCTCCTTCTTCTTCCATTCGTTCCTTTTTCTAAGGTCCCACAAACCTTTGTTAACACAGAGACGTGCATAAACCAGCAGAGTGATCGGAAACTGTGACAGCTGAATCAGATAGACTTTGCAGAGGTAACAGGAGAGCAGTAGAGGAGGGAAAGGTGGAGTAGGATGAAAGTGAGAAAAACAAATGATGAATTGAGATAGAGGAGGAGTATCTGGAGGGAGTGAATGAAGGATTCACTACAGGTGAGACCAGTCTCCTTAAAAGGCAGTCCAGTCCAGCCAGTGACACTGCAGTGACTTATTTACCTGCACAGGCTAAATCTCTGAGGTCGTGTGTGCACAGCCAAACACTGACACTGAAACACACACACAGTGAACGTCGCTGTATTAGCTGCAGCACTAGAGGGAACGTGGGCAACTAAAGATTTCACAGAGGATTTTTACAGTTGCTTTTTCTGGACACATCAGCACAGTCACAGCGAATGTTGTGGAACTTGGTTGTGCAGGATCTAGCTACACAATTGTGCATAGCCTATATGTCAGCAGCATGTATGTGTGTGTGTGTGTGTGTGTGTGTGTGTGTGTGTCTGTGTGTGTTGTGCATGGTTATGCAACAGTGTAAGAAAAACACTGACTCCTGACCTACATTTTGTGGTTTGACTCTATCCCACTGCTTAGGGAATCCCATATAATTAGCTGTAACACACACACCAGATTCACATGCAGTGGCGTCAGAAAGTATTTTGACCTCAACAGTTTCAGTACAATTTACTGTGTTGTAGATTTCATTTGCAATTGATAAAACTGCCATCGTGGAGTTTGGTTGAACTCATCAGGGAGAGGCAGAGACTTGTCTTGGTCTTTGTGGTGCTGAAGGATAAACTGTCGCCTCAGGCTTAGGTTTCTGCATCAGGTTGTCTCTCTGTGTTTGGGCAACTCCAGGAAGAGTCCTGGTAGTTCCAGACTTCTTCCATTTCCCAGTGACTGAGGCCACTGTGCTCCTGGAAACACTCAGAGCTTTAGACCTGGTTTTATCCCCTGGTCCTGATTTGTGTCTCAGCAGTCTGATCACAGAGTCTGCAGAGAGTTCCTGGACTTCATGTCCTGGTTTTTGTCCTGACATGTAGAGTAAAATGTCACATACTCAGGTGTGTGTCTGTCCAATTAAATCAGTCTGTCACAGTCAGGTTCTGGGCACCTCTCAAAGAGAATGGAAGCAAAGAGGAAGCAGCTGAGCACAGTTTTGAACTAGAAATGCAGAAATGCTCATTTTTCCATTAACTTTAAATCCAACATGATAAAATGAACAAAAGGTGATCAGGTCTGTACAGACACACAGACAAATGTCCATCTTTTCTCTCCTAATCTCATGTTTCCTCATCTCCTCTTCCAAATGAAAAATACCTCGAGTCAGTTCCATAAAACAACTTTTACCACTTTAACCCCTTGACAGGAAATGAAAATGTGCACACAGTTAAGAGGGAAACAGAAGTGCAACTGGGTCACAGCTTTGTGCAAATGGTCGAAGTAACAATGCAGAGAGAGAAGAGGGGGTCTGTTGAGAGACAGAGAAAGAGGGAGGGGTGTTTTATTTGGACACACTGCCAGAAAGACTTGTTGACCTACACACACACAGATGGTGCAGTTAATTGCAATGCCAGAGAAAAATACCAGAGTCTGGGAAACGATGGGCAGAGACTAGATTAATGAATGGAGTGCATTTGATGGAAAATGAGTAGAGGGAGAAAAGAGGAGGAATCTAGGCTAGTCTGTAGTCTTGAGGACATTACATCACTCCTTCATCTTTGTCCCGCTGGGACGTGTGTGTCAGCTGTGAGGCCTGTGGCTTGGCGAGGGAGGAGGAGAAGTGATGGGAAACAGGGATGCCTGAGTCAGAGCAGGATCACGGATGCATCCAACTTATATCTCAGCCTCTCATAACTCTGTCTGTCTCTTCCTCATCCTCAGCTGCACCTTGTTTTTCTGCATTTATGCTTCCACACTCTCATCTCTCCTCCCTTCTCTCCACGTCTCTTTTTGTCTTGCCATCTCGCCCTGATTCTAACTGTGGTGGTGGGGATGTGGCTGAGTCGGTGGCAGTAGAGCTCACAGGTCTTGCACAGAAAAACAAACTGTGGAGAAGATGACACAAGCTTGAATGAGATTCAGATTATTAATTTTCCGGGGCACAGAGCTGCACACATTCCTCAGATGATCCAAGGACAAAGCTCAGAGCAGGCATCGTAGTGGTTTCATTGAGATTGTTATGCCTACGTCTTTGCAGATATGCACTTCTCTCCTACCAAACAACCTCAAGATCTGTCCCAGTTGCTTTTACTTAGCTGCTAAATGTTCAGACTCAGAGTTGTTTGGTAACATTCACATGACCTTTATCTGACTAAACACTAATGTTAGCTAAACGGTGTTAAACCACCAGTAGGCTTACTCCAGGACTGAGACCTTAATGTCTTCTGGACCAGAAAGAATTAAAGTTGGCAGTTTGCTGTAATTATTTTCAGACACCTCTGCACTGGCTCCATCCTCCAGCTGTGGCTGTTGCTACCTGATTAGGAAAATCTAAATCTTATGGCGTAGTTGTTGCTCAAACCCAGACATGTTGTTTTGAGCAGACGTGCACTGCCATCTCTGGACCCACACAGCCAAAAAAAACAGGCTAATGACACCAAACAGAGTCTGAGGTTTATGCAGGTCTGATATGAAAATCTTTAACTTTGTCCAGCAGAAAAGAAAAGAAACAGTATGCTAATGACAGCTCAACAGCCTCACCAAGCTGTTGCCCAAAATTTGCTGACTAACACACTGACAACAGTGCAACAGATGGTTTACACAGCTTCAGTTTGCCCAGATATGGCTTCCCCGTTCTCCACCAATGCCAGTGTCAGAACTTGTGCAGTGGTGGTGCCTGTGTTTATACCTGTCAGATGTTAACCTTATATGGCGCCCTGTAGTCAACAAAGAGGAAGTCCCTCAGTGTGCAACAAGAGAAAGAAGTGACAGCACTGTGGTTTCAGTAGACGGTTGGTGGCTGTAGGAGGCAGCACGGAGCAGGATCGGTGGCAGCCCACACAGCAGATGCAGCTTTAGGAAGTGGTGTGACTGCTGATTTTCATTTCTACATAAACAGATATGGAGCACTGCTCTATTAGTCTTACCCAGGCCGGCAACAGATAGAGGCTTTTATTTTGACATTTCAAAGACACATCTGATTTCACCCTAATGCAAAACAGGACCACCTTTATACAGTTATGACACATAGAGTACACAATTCAGTCTCTCACACACACACACACACACACACACACACACAAAAGGAAATTAAAATGTCCTCCTCTGCAGTTTCCAGTTACTGAAACACAACTGAAAGAGAAGTGAAATTTCTTGAGATGTGAATTCCCCTATAATCACACACACATTCATCACATTCATAACAAGACAGATACATGATACAAAAAACAAAGATACACTGTTCATTGCTAGCACACTGATATGTACTGAAGGAACACACACCTTACTTATGAGACAAACACAAATACACACATAATTACACAGTCCGAGGGGGGGGGTGCCTTGAGACAGCTTCCCATGTGACCGGTCTTACATTCCTCAGATTGTTGTCATGTGACAAACTTAAAGATTTCCTTTTATGGACGTCAGTGTTAACAGGAAGGCATGTTCTCGCTAATTCACAACCACACAGACAAATAAAGAATGCTCACAACTACACACACAAACACAACACAACACACCTCACACACTCAATTGCCATCTCAATTACAAACAGACCAACACAAATGAGAGTCAGAGTTGTGAAATCCGACTGGCTCCACTGTCCTGCTCGTCTAAATCACCACACAGGTACAACCAGACTCCAACAGCCTGTGAGTTTCAGACCAACCGTTGCACTACATGGATCAAAATGTTGTATCTGCTATAACAGAAAAACAGATCATGAAACTTAAGAAATTGCACAGGCAATATACAAGAAGGGAGAAATTCTGTGTTGTAAATGTTTAGGAAATAGTGAGTTCAGAGTAATAAAAAAAACAATTGAGAGCAAGAATATCACTGATCTGATTCTGTTTATCAGGATCAGTGTCACCTGGAGGCATTTCTCTCAGGTCTTAGCCCATGATAAAGTTATTAGCACAGTTTTTCAGTGTATCATCATAACCAGGTTCTCCCCTTGTCAGAAATCCTCCAGGTATTTTCTGGTAACAGAAGACTGGAAACTCAACAGTAGCACCTCCCAATATTTCTGAAGCAGAGGGGCCCCACTTGAAAAAATTCCCCTGTGTCATAATTAGGGTTTTAAAAATTCACAACTGTGTTCACTCAACATAAATCTGTACAAACCTTAGTTGTGTAACCCAGGCCTTAAAACTGGGAACAAAACATGTTAAAGCCAAGCACACACACCGATGTAAGTGTTTGATGCCCAGGTGTCATTTCCAGTTAAACTGATATTTATTTATTTATTTATACCTTGATGGTTCGGTTTGTTTCTTCCCATTAACCACCATTACACACACACTGCTCTTCTCACCGGTGCTTTTCTCACACAGAATGAATTCATATTTTTCTGTTTACTTTTCTTAATGTGTGTTTCCACCATTGGCCTCAGCTTTGTGTGTGTGAGTAGATTAAAACAAGTCTTTCCACTTTTATCGCCTGGGATCCTGCCTCTGGCAACAAGCTTATTGCTGCAACATGTAAGCATGTGTTATATGAAAAACAGGTTGATCAAAATGTTTGTGTGTTTTGTGTGTGTGTGTGTGTGTGTTAAAGATCCAGATGAAATTAACTTTCAGGCACCTTGCTAGTTCCAAAAGAATCCTTTTTCCAGGAAGTTGTGTTGGACAGAGCCAGGCTGGTTGTCTCCTACAGAAACTAAATGCTATTACATTGCTTTTTCTATACTCTGTCCATCTGTCCATCCATCTCTCACATTTATCCTGTTTTGGTTTGTAGTATCTACTTCTTCCTGCTCTTCCTGAGGGCTCACAAGGCATTTCCAGGCCAGTTGGGATCTCTCCATTGTGGGTCTGTATCGAGGTCTCCTCCGAGCTGGAGACAGGGATAGGACTGCTCAGCAGGGAGCTGTTCTAATCACTTTACTTGGACACCTTAGCTGACCGCTCTCTTATACTGCCAGGATCAGTCCAAATGAAGTCACATTTAAACACACAGAGTCTGAAAAAACTGCATCTGATTATAAACTGCCTGAAAGTTTCTAACACCCAAAGGACACCATGTACTGCTGCTGCTGCATCGCTCCATGTGGACTCATGTGTCCAGCCATCCGACATAAAGTCAAACTAGTGTGCAGCACTAAGAACACAGATTGCAGCCGTGAGTGAATGAGAGGCTTATACTATCACACTTTGAGCACAATAAGAAGTACAACAGGTGTTACCAGTGAGTCAGTTTTCAATGTGCTATTCAGGAAAGGATGCTAAGTCAGGAGAAAAGAAGGATGAAGATGAATGAGAAATAATATGCAGAGAAAAGAGGGGAGATAACTACGTCCAAGATGGAGGGATGACATGTTATAAACTGAAAAAGTGGAGAAGAAACGAAAGAAAGGTGTGGCAGTTTCTCTGAATTCTCTGTAAGCTGCCGGTCTCAGAGTGCCGGCTCTTCACTTCCTCTTTACGCGGCTTCCTGCCACTGCTGCTGGCCTATGCCCTTATATGGCAGCCCCTGGCAGCCAATCAGTGCAGCCCAGGCATCTCATTCAAACAGCGAGTGTGAGAGAAGAGAAGGGTGGGAACTGCAAACAGAAATCATCACACAATACAAAACAGAAAGGCCCACTAGCACACACATACAAACCTGCCTGAAACAAAAGAGAGGTATTACTGTAGAACAAAACAAAGCAACGCATGCAAACTTTACTCAGCGACTGAGGGGCATGAAGCTGTTTTTTGGTGGCAAACAGAGGGTGGGCTCTAGGTGGGTTACTAGGCAGGAGAAATATCTGAAGCTGGGAGGAGGAGGTGGACAGAGGTATGACTTGGCACCTTGCTAAAAATCCTCTGTAGGGGCTTATTTTTACTTTTCAATCTTCAGTCACACTAGCAATCATTTGATGATTATCAGTGTTACATGACATGGGAAGTGAATGTCAGAGAGATTTAAAAAGATATGAGGAGAATGAGGAAACTAGAGAGAAAGCTAAGAGGCACGACAGGTTCTGATGTTATGTAAGGAATGTCCAAGCAGAGCTGCCTGCAAGGGAGAATGGACCAAAGTGCATGGGCGTGTGTAGGTGGCTGACCTATCACTGCACAGCTGAGGGGGCAGCAATGGAATAACAAAGATCAGGAAGTAAAAGCAGGGAAGGGGCCAATAGAAAGGCTCACAATTCCCAAACAAGCCAATCAAAAGGTTGGCAGCATGTGAAGCGAGCCAATCTGAGAAGAGGATCCCTTCTACCAGACAGAGACAGATGGTAGAGGATTGATAAGCCTCCCTGGGTTCACCAACATGCAGGGGGTGTATAAGGAGTGTGTGTGTGTGTGTGTGTGTGTGTGCGTCAGTGGGAAATAGAATTAGATTCAGAGATAGTTAAGCCAGCAAGTCGTCTTAGCTCGAGCGGTAGAGATTAAGATTTCATTTTGCACAAAGTCCATAGAAAAACCCATGCAACAAGTTCCTTTTTGGTTTTCTTTACATGCAATTATTTAAAAAAATATCTCATAGCAAACGCATCAGGATCCCTTTATGTGCTGGTTTGGGATCAGTTCTTGTCGGATGAAGAGTTATGGAGGTCAGTGCCTGTTTGCACTACACCTGAGTAAAATCTCACAGCCTTAAAAGGCACCTCAACCAGCAGTTTGGGCCAATAAGAGGTGAGAACACCAGGAGGAAGTAAGGTGGGTGCACAGGAAGGGGAAGAGAAGGAGAGGACAGATGGCCTCGTGTGTGCATGAGACAAACAACCCTCAGCCACAGCCTGAAGTACAACATGTAGTTATTTCATTTCTTCAGAGAAGCTCCCTTGGAAAAACAGAAAAGTCTGGAAACTGGGTTAAACACTACAGCTTCCTGATCAAATTTAACCATAATAATCACATGATTTTCAAAGAGCAGGGAGAGTCTCTGGTGCAGTGTTAGACGTTGATTGATTATTAGCTGCAAATGTTTTGCATCACAGTGTAGCCAACACTAACAAATCACGTTTTAGAGCTCCATGCCAGTAGCTGGAGTGAGACCAACACAAGCTGTGACACAGTTTTAAAAGAGGAAGTGCCAAACCTGTAAGTTAACCAAAATGTTTTTGCGTGAACTCTTCACACACTCAGAAAAATGCTATTTCCATGGACTTTCATACACTGGGAGCTTTGATAAATAATGTAACATATTGCCCAGGATGCTGTGGTGAGGCATGGGCAATACAGTGTGTGGATCAGAGTTAAGGATCCACTTGGGCCGTAAATGGGAAGTTAATCCAATCACACAAAACAAACCGGCCAGCTGGCAGGCACCACACACACACATATACACACATACACACACAGCTGGTAAGTGGTGTATGCCTGGGAGTCTGACTATCACCACAGTGACCGGGGGATCAATGACGCTGCAGACGACCGATCCGTATCAGAGGATAGGAGGCGGTGAATTGGAGGAGAGGAAGTGGGGATGGAGGGAGGGAAGCAGGAAGGGGGTGAGGGAAGAGCAGTGAATAGGGGCTGCCCTCTCTGAAACTAAGACCAGTCACAGATGGCAAACAATTGGTCAGCCAGTCACTTTTGGGCAGGCTGCAAAAGACGAGAGAAAGAGAGGGTGTGAGGACAGAACAGACAGCTTAGCAAGACAGGGAGCGGCTGAAAGAAAGAAAGAAAGAAAGAAAGAAAGAAAGAAAGAAAGAAAGAAAGAAAGAATGTTTGCTGCAGGTACACAAAACTCTGCATTAAAGGTTCGTGCATTTTTAAAACAAAGGGAACTTTACTTATTTGCTTTCTGGTGGAGACTTACATGAGAATCATCAGAATATAGAAACAGCTACAGCTTATAGCTTTATAGTTTTAATATTTTTAATTTCTTATTGATCTCACATCTTTTCTACTTTTGGCACTCTGCTGTGTACTTGTACTTTGCTGTTGCCACAATGCATTTTCTCCATTGTGGGACAAATAAAGGTTTTCTTATCTTATCTTATCTTATCTTATCTAGTCTGGTTCTAAGGTAACAAAATATTTCTTAAATCTTACCCTGAACCTAATTCTGCATCAGAGAGCATCGCCCTCTGCTCTACGGTCCTTGAGCAAAACACTGAGCTCACAGTCTTTTGAGTTGCAGTCAGCAAATATATGAATTTGTCATACTCTATAAGCTAACTGTAGTTGTTTTTGATGCAGCATTGTGATCCAGGCACTGTGTAATGCAGCAGCTGGTCTGAAACTCACAGGCTGTTGGCGTCAGGTTGTACCTGTGAAGTGACTTAGAGAAGGATGACTGTGCTGTCAGTCTGATTTCACAGCTCTGCCCATCTTTTGTCCGTGTCTGTGGATTAGTTTGTATTTGAGCTGGCAGGAATGTGTGAGGAGTTTTCAGTAATCAAATAAAGTTATAGTCATTAGCCAGTTAGCTTAGCTCTGCACAGAGACTGGAAATGGTTATTTACCTACTGTCAGACTTACAGGCTAACTATTTCCCCCTGTTTTCAGCTAAGTATCTGCTAGCTCAGACATGAAACTGCTCATAATCAACCTTCTCTCTCGAGTGTGTGGTTTCCACAGTGTCAAACTATCCCTTTAAGCTCCATAGCTCTTCATCCAAAGGAGAAACTCCCCACATTGCAGCCTGCCCTTGTGTGACCCGTGCTTTCATACATGTCCAGCCATGCAGTGATACAAAAAGTGAAACTCCTGGGGATGAGACACGTGATGCATTTCTAAGATGACATGAAATACTTCTCGTAATCTTCCTCTTCTCTAATCTGTCTCCATCTTCGGTCCACTCTGGGCCCACTCGGTGGTTTTACCTCTCACTCCCATTGTTTTTCACCTCCCTTTTCCCATGCTCATTTCCAGCCCTTAGCTTTCAGCTTCACTCAGGCTTAAGTGCAACTAATGTTTTTTGTATTGAGCTGCAGTCTTACAGTCTAGCAGCAGTTAGACTCAAGGCAGCAGATGTTTAACTCTGTCTGTATATGGATAATAGTGTTCATGTCTACCCCCTATGGTCAGCTTTACCATTAGCAACAGACCTTTCATGGTTCCACTCCCTTCCCCCAGTAAACACACCCACATACACATAAAAATGCCCTTGTTTTTATCCTTAGCTGCCATGTATACTAAATATCAAATCTCCTTATGATAAGAGCCACAGAAAGAGAAGAACAGGAGACGCCAAGACATTGAGAGGAGGAAAGAGCAGCTAGTGGGAGTGAATCAGTTGACCATGGCCTTCTTAGAGAAAGTAAGCAAGGAGAGAGAAACTTGCAGCATCTTTACTCATTAGAGGAACCAGAAGTAGCATTAGGATGGGTTTAGTAACCAGGGAGCGGTGACACCGCAGGACAGATGGTTTCTTCCGTAGTGCTGCTCTGGCTGATTACCTTATTTGACGAGAATACTTGAGCTGGTGGCGTCAGATGAGACGTCACAGCAGCATCAGTCCACTGGTCAACATGGAGACTACACAGACACGTCATTAAAATGGGAATATGCTTCTTACAGTTGAGAAGATGTGATGATTATTCAGGAAAGACTGGAGTGTGCTGTCTGACCCCCAGAAATCACTCAGATTATATGTCCACTCTGAGCTCACCAGTGAGCTCTGAGTTACTCGTACACACACTTGTCGTCAAAGACAGCACTTGGTTATGATTAGCTGTCGTCATCTGAAGTCGTTTGACCTTTGAATCACAGAAACACATATAAACACGTGCTGCAGTGGTCACAGTGTTACAGTTGGCTGATCACATGGCCACAGTGATGTCTCACTTCAGTGAGATCACCTGTTTACTTACACAGTGCGAGGCTAATAACAGACTTCCACACCTGGACAGGTGACTTCTGGAACAAGTGTTATTGTTGGTTCAGTATATTCACAGATAAACAATCTGTCATTTAAAGGAATATTTGAACGTTTGTGAACCTGCTAACCTGGCGACCTCTAACAGGAACAACCAAACAAGGCTTTCTAACATTTTACTTACTGCCAATGACAAAGTTTCACAGAAAATTTCAGTTAAAAAAATCATCAAATGCAAGTTGTTCCACTAATCACTGAATAATTAGACACAACTTTTGCAGATTTGGCAGAACTTAAAGAGCACTTCACTCTTTTATTGGCCTCTAAGGCTTTTCAGTCAATACACTTTTGCATTTCCCGTGAGGTATTCACAGCATCAGCAAACAATGCAAACAGAATAAACATGTGGTATTTGTGAGGAAGAGTTTTATTGATTTTACAAAACATTTCAGATATAGAATTTTTATGTTCATGCAATGTTGTTTGTACATGCAGGCTGAGCTATATCCCAAATCTCTTCTCAGCCAATTATTTTAACAGTTCTGGTCCTACTGGTGCTTCTAGACTTTAAAATATCATTTACATTGATTTTGGTGATTTGGTGTGAAAGACCATGCGATGTTTTTAGTCTGTGTTTACAGTGGAGTCAAACATTCTGCTTTCACGATCAAAACCCAACATACTGTAACTCCCATGTATTTGTACAACAGAGCTTGCATTAGTGAGCTTTAAAGCTGTTGGGAGGCAGATTCTTCCACCTTTTTCCACCAGGCTAGTTCTTTTTTCCAGTCGTTATGCTAAGCTAACTGGCTACCCAGCTAGCTGCAGGATCCAGCTACAAATGAGCCTTACAGCCATAAGAGTGGTATTGATTTTCTCATCAAACTCCAGGGAGCAAAGTGAAAGCACATATTTCCCAAAATGATTCCTTTAGGGAAACAGAACACACTTCCTGTGGTACAGATATCCACTGGCAGCTGGGAAATTAAGATGAATTATTTAAATGAGTTAATTAGGCATTACAGAATATCAACGGGAAGATGCATGTTGTTGGAAAAGTGGCCCACTATCAGAGCTTTACCCAAAAAAGCTGTCTGTGCAGCACGGCCTTCAGATACAAAGGTCATTCAGTGAGTCACTCAGACTAAAGCTGAATTCAGGAGGGTTTCCCCTCCTGGAGCATCGTGGGTTTACAGCTGTGGTTAATCCATGTCATGATGGGCGAACTGCTGCTGACATGTGCGAGCTATGATATTCCGGGCTGAGCCCTCGGCCTCTTGCACGCTGTGACTAAAAGAAGATGGCTGAACATGCACAGTTTCTCATTTACAGCTCTCACTGACACTACATGACAGGTTTGTGAAAGACCCAGCCTTCCACTCATTGCTCTTGTTAAAGTGTCACTTATTTTGACAAGTGGTCTCTTTACACACCCACTCCTCATAGTAACAGTCATTATACACAGCACCTCAAGTATCTATGTATAAACTCCTGTCTGGATGAAAATGCTCAGGAAAATACATTATGTGGCTTTATTGCACTAAGGACCTCTGCTGCAGGTCCCTGGGAGTCTGCAGTTCATTGGCACCCTGAGAGTAAACACACACACACACACACACACTGTTATGATACATGAGAGGATCTTCCCAGGACAGTATTCCAAGCATGTGGCTTGTAGGAATTCCCACTGAAGAGTGTTGACAACACACCACTTAACCTGAGGCCTCTCACTTGCTACCATTAAGCTGTACACGTACTATAAATAATTCTGTAATAAAAAATGGATTTCAACCTCTGTCCTTCTACAGTTTGCAGGCGTCAGAGGCTTTAAGGTGAAAATACACAGCACCTTTACAATACATACATGGAGTCACTTTTCCTCACCAGCATCTGCTCAGTTACAGAGTAGAAGAACAGGAGTTTTAAGAATGAGAAGAAACATGTGCGTGCCATAATACAGAGCTAGAGATAGGGAGAGTGACAGCTGATGAACAGTGAGATAGAAACTTAAACTCCAGTTTCACTCTCAGGAACAAATGAAGAATGTCTTATGCCAAAATGTTTCAGTCTTCAATCAAAGTAGGCTGACCTGCAAACAGTGACTAAGTCACTCATGCGTGTGCAAACATATAGAAAGACACACACAAAAACACACAGTCAACATGAAAATCCAGAGGCACTTTCTTTTGAGGCTGGATTAAATATTTCCCGGCCAATCCTTGTTTACGTCGTTTTAGCGTCATCAAGAATCCTCTAAGCCTTAGTTCATATCTTTAACAGCTTCACCTGGACGCACCTTTTTTCATTCCCCGGTCGCAATTATTGCAAATTTATCACCACATTTTAAGGCTGACAGGGATAAACTAGGTTTCGATTTGACCCTTAAGGCCTGTAAGTCAGTAAGTTGGCCCAGTAGACCTTTGAGCTCCTTAAACACTCATTCTTCCATCTGTAAACCTGAGCACAGCATGTGTATGACACTAGTCAAACCTTTGACTCATGGAAAACCTGACAGGTCCAGCTCTGTTTGTAAAACTAGCTCATTTGAACTGACTTGTGCTGCTTAACCATCAGAATCTGCAGGTTAGCAGGAGAAGCTACACCGGCCATCATCA
The DNA here is from genome assembly GCF_900324485.2 of Mastacembelus armatus. Lineage (NCBI taxonomy): Eukaryota > Metazoa > Chordata > Actinopteri > Synbranchiformes > Mastacembelidae > Mastacembelus > Mastacembelus armatus. Next base: position 20,836,665 of record NC_046640.1, read on the forward strand.
GCTTTGCTCCACCCTGCAGGGTCACTGAGCTGCAGCTAATTTAAAGGGGTCAGACGAGCCACGTGGGGGTGACAGTAATGTCCATTTAAAGCCAGTTTTACAACATGAATGAAGCCAGGAACTGAAGAAACAGGAACAGGAAGTGGTGAAAGAGAAAGAGAAGAAGCTGCTGCATGTCTCAGTGTCACACCTTTAAATGGCCAAACAGTAATTGTGTGGACATGTTTCTGACTTAGGAGCACAAAATGAATAAAAGTGTGTGCCACATGTTGCATAATAAGGAAGGAGAGATGGGGGACAGGGGAAATTAAACTCATATGCGATTAAAGGAAAGTGCTTAAAAATGGAGTGACATCATTTATGATAAACCTGTGGTCTACTGGTCTATGGAACTCTAATATAGTGAAGCGCGAATGGAAATTTTACTGTCCTGCAGGGCCTCTGCTAGTCTAAATCTGAAACAGTGCCACATGTGCCTCCATAGTTTAGAAAGCCCTCCTGCAGAAGGCCAGGAACTGGAAGATAGCAGTGAGTGGGTAAAAATATAAACCAGTGGGATTTTGTAGATTTAGCCTGTGATGATGATGATGATGATGATGATGATGATGATGAGGCAGAGTTTTGTTGCTGCATAGGGACTAAAATGACACAACAATTAGGAAACAGCAAGTAAAAGCTCCTCGTTGTCTGAGGAGTATTATCTGACTACAACCAGCACTGACAAGCAGCCTGTCCTCTCCTGAAACACACACCTATATCAACCTACTGTGTCTCAGCCAGTGCACTTCTTCCTAAGTAATCAATAAATGAACACAACAAGCTAAGTGGTCATCCCCTGCTCCAGAACCCTGTGTCTGGACTGTGTGTGTGTGTGTGTGTGTGTGTGTGTCTGTCCTGGTGCTGCAGCAGATCACAGCAACAGCAGCATCGCCTTCCACCAAACGTGTTGTCTGCAAAGTGAAATAGCGTCCTGTGAATGTGGAGAGACTAACTGGGAGTGGGAGCAGGGACGAGTCCTCTGGTAGAGAACCACAGAAGCACAGACAGGTGCAGGAGAGACTTTATTCCACTTTAACCAGTATATAAACCAGTTTATAAACCAGTATATGAATGGATTATGCCCAGTAGGCCCGTTATTTTCTCCAGCCCTTTGCTATTATCGCCTCCCCTCTCTCTCTCCCTCAAATCGCGAGCGCCCAGTGCGCCGCAGCGTGCACGCGACGTGCCCCAGTGCATGACGCTGGACCAATCAGAGGCCGCAATTCCGAAAGTTTACCTTTTATGGCTCGAGCCGGGCAACTGACGCGGTATAAAAGGCCTGCGCCCACAGCTAACGGATTCACTCTGAGCGCCGTCACACGCAGCTTGTGCGGGATATCATTTGCCTGAAACCGGTTCCCTTAAAGCGAAAAGCCCCCCCCATCCAAAGGTAAGGACACTGAACGCTTTACTCTCAAATTTCTATGACTTTAGAGTCACATTTTTCGAGTAAACAAAAAGTTAAGCTAGTTTTTAAAGCAGCTGTGTCATTTTGAAAGTAAAAGATGGCAGAGACCACGAGGTTCTTTGTCCTGTCAGATGTCTCTGCGCTAATGTCAAAGATTTTCCATAGGAAGTTCTGATTTGACAAATCTGTGTTTTGCTGGTGTTTTATTTTGAATAAACTGTAGACATGAAGTGTGGAGACTGGTAAACTAACTGCGACTCACAGGTGCTTTTGCCCGGTAGCCGGTTTATGGTCAATAGGACTTTGTAAGTTAACAATCCCCTTTAAACTGAGGTGGTTATTGTGTCTTTGTGCAGCATTTGCAGTTTACCGGTGCTGGCTTGTTTCTCTGGCCCAGCAGGACAGTTTAAAAGCGGCTTCTCAGTTAAGATGGTCCGGATCCCGGCTGCTCCCTTTGTGCGCCCGATGCGGCGGGGTGTGACCTACTTTAGCATATTAGCCTAGCCACATCATGCTAACACCGCCCTTCAGTCATACACCCCTGGTCATTTCAGGACCAATCCCTTTTAAAAAAAAAAAAAAAACCAGACGTGTGTCCTTCTCAGGCTTCTCTGGTCTCATTTCATCCCTTAAGTTCATATACTGTTTGATTCTAAAGTTTCCTCTGCAGAAGAAAACGCAGAGAAAATGAGGCCTGCAGGGCACATAAATCAATAATTGGCTTAATTGAACTGGCCTGTCATGCTGTGAATTTCTAGTTAACTTGAACCCGAAGAAATAGGGGAACTGCAAGTGACAAGTATCCACTCAGCAAAGGCGTGGCTTTCAGGAAATGGAGCCTCAGTCAAGGACTTGTGACAGTCATGAGTCAACAATTATGCAACTTAATTTCCCTTTTTAAAAAAAACAAAAAAAAAAAAGCCGAACCCAGAGAGGCTGACGCTGGAGTATTTGTAAAATGTGAACTGATAGTAGAGGGGTGTAGACCTGAGCCAGCTGGCCTGTGTGCAATGAATGGGATGGGGATGGTTATGACGCAGTGATCTTGAAGCAGAGATTTCTGCTGGGTGTTAAAACCAATATGATTGTGCAACAAAGGGAGGGGGGGGGGGGGGGGGGGGGGGGGTAAGGGGTGCAGCAGTAGAGGAAGTCAGCTGTAGTGAACCGGAGGGAGTGGTCGCAGCCCCGGGTCTTTCTTAGTACTCTGCCACTCTGGCCGTGCGCCATGGCGCCGGTAGCCGCAAAGCTGCTCAAAACCGAACCATGTCCTTATATGGTAATAACAGAATGCAGCGCCACTTCCTTTTGTCTGGCTTGGTAGGAATGTGGGGAACTAGCGCCACCTGGTGGCCAGTCCCCTAAATTACAGCTAGTCATTCAACAGGAAGTGAGAGGTAGGAGTCATAGGCGTGTTGCTCTGCTGGGAGGTGCATGTGAGGTTTGAGTGTTAATGTCTGTTTATTCTCCTGTTAACAGTTCAGCCATGGAAGAAGAAATCGCCGCACTCGTTGTTGACAATGGATCCGGAATGTGCAAAGCCGGATTCGCCGGAGACGACGCCCCTCGTGCTGTCTTCCCCTCCATCGTTGGTCGCCCCAGGCATCAGGTGAGTGGTCTCAGCAGGATAAAAACAAACTTTGCCTTCTCTAGTTAATTTATTGTCCCAAGATTCATTGGGGCTGTTTGCTGGGCTTTAAAATTAAACTGTCATCTGGTTTTCAGGGAGTGATGGTTGGTATGGGCCAGAAGGACAGCTATGTTGGTGACGAAGCCCAGAGCAAGAGGGGTATCCTGACCCTGAAGTACCCCATTGAGCACGGTATTGTGACCAACTGGGACGACATGGAGAAGATCTGGCATCACACCTTCTACAACGAGCTGAGAGTTGCCCCTGAGGAGCACCCTGTGCTGCTCACAGAGGCCCCTCTGAACCCCAAAGCCAACAGGGAGAAGATGACCCAGGTATATACCCCCTCCTGTGCACATGTAGTTTAGCCAGACTAGTTTCCAAACTTCTCATTTCCTCCCTGGTTTCCTTCTCATTCAATCTCACTTGGCCCTTCCTCCCCACTCTCCTCCAGGACCTCTCCCCTATAAGATGAACTATCAACAACAGGTCTCTGACTGTGTGCATTGTTTTACCTGCACTTGTGTTAAACTGAGTCAGATCAGCACCTCAGACATCTGACATGCACATTGTGAAGGAATGTTGATTTTCTGCACCTGTTCCTACTAACTTCATCTGAGCCTCACTCTTAATGCATGTAGTGAGTGCAGTGACACAAGCTAAACAGCTTTTTATTTTCAGTTCTAACATGTTGTCTCCTCCTTACAGATCATGTTCGAGACCTTCAACACCCCAGCCATGTACGTTGCCATCCAGGCCGTGCTGTCCCTGTATGCTTCTGGTCGTACCACTGGTATTGTCATGGACTCCGGTGATGGTGTGACCCACACAGTGCCCATCTACGAGGGCTACGCCCTGCCCCACGCCATCCTGCGTCTGGACTTGGCTGGCCGTGACCTCACAGACTACCTCATGAAGATCCTGACAGAGCGTGGCTACTCCTTCACCACCACAGCCGAGAGGGAAATCGTGCGTGACATCAAGGAGAAGCTGTGCTACGTCGCCCTGGACTTCGAGCAGGAGATGGGCACCGCTGCCTCCTCCTCTTCCCTGGAGAAGAGCTACGAGCTGCCTGACGGTCAGGTCATCACCATTGGCAATGAGAGGTTCCGTTGCCCAGAGGCCCTCTTCCAGCCATCCTTCCTCGGTACGTTTCCCAGCTTGAGCTCAACGTTCAATTGGTGCTTTAAAAACATACCTACTTCTTGTAGTTACTCTGCCTTTCACTGACTAACTTATGTTGCATCTGTTCTCAGGTATGGAGTCCTGCGGAATCCACGAGACCACCTACAACAGCATCATGAAGTGTGACGTCGACATCCGTAAGGACCTGTATGCCAACACTGTCCTGTCTGGAGGTACCACCATGTACCCTGGCATCGCTGACAGGATGCAGAAGGAGATCACAGCCCTGGCCCCATCCACCATGAAGATCAAGGTGAGTGGACCTGCCCCAGAGCAAAAACACTGCAGCTTGATAGATTGAAGTGCGTATTTAAACCATGTTCTCTGGTGTCCTAAACGGGGTTTCTTTTTTTGCCTGATCTTCTTGCAGATCATTGCCCCACCTGAGCGTAAATACTCTGTCTGGATCGGAGGCTCCATCCTGGCCTCTCTGTCCACCTTCCAGCAGATGTGGATCAGCAAGCAGGAGTACGATGAGTCCGGCCCCTCCATCGTCCACCGCAAATGCTTCTAAACGGACTGTTCCTCTTTCCCCTCCCAACCAAACACCCAACAACTTCAGCTCTGTGCAAAACAACCACACCACACATTTCTCACACACTCAGGCGCAGAGCCTAGATGACCAACTCATTGGCATGGCTTCAGTTAATTTTGGCGCTTGACTCAGGATTTAAAAAAAAAAAAAAAAAAAACTGGAACAATGAAGGAGATGGTAATGTTTTTGGCTAGGTTTAAAAAGCACCCTGGGGTTCTTCATCTGGGGGACTTGAAGGAAAAAATGCACATTTTGTTTTTTGAGTCATTCCAAATGTTTAACTGCATTGTTCAGACACATGATTCCAAATGTTAACTGCATTGTTCAGACATGTATTTGCCTCTGTGAAGGCTGCCCAGTGGTTGGTGCATACTTAAACATGGTTGTATCGCTTGTATGTAAATTTTGTCTGGGTTTTTTGTACTTTCAGCCTTAAAATCTTGGTCCAGTTCATTTTTTTTTTTTGTTTTTGTTATGCAAAACCCAATCGTGACCTCTTCTTCCCCCTGCTGGCTTCATGCACAGGGTGGTTGGGTAAGGGGTCTAGAAGTGATGGGGTAACATGGGGTGCCAGACTGGTGGGGCCAACTGTACACTGACTAAACAATCCCAATAAAGTGCACATGTGTTCCGACATAACACCTGACTATTGTCTTTGTTCACTGTCTGAAATCTGAGAATCTGAACTGCTTCAAACTGATGCAGGAAAATGGTTTAATTGTTTAGACATGACCTGGAACTTTTCTTGACCATTGAATTGTGAAGACTTAAGCATTTTACAGGAGTTTGCTTAGCTTTAACAGAAGCAAAAGTTCCTCTTGGCTTAAATGAGTCTTAAACTGTTTTCAAACATAGTCCCAATGTTTTCAGCTGTAAATCTCACATGGACTTCATATTGCAGAGGTCTGACCTGTTGCAGACAGAACTGTGAAATCCGACCTTGATCGATTTGTCATATGATTTGAGTCCTCTAATCTTTACACCATGTGTGAATGTGCCCTTCACAGGTCACAGCAGAAAACATGCAGCTGCTACTGTCACTGGTTCTTAGCTTTCAGGGTGTCTCCAGTTGCAGCAGTGAAGGAAAGTGGTTGAAGCTCAAAAACAGTTTACAGGATGTGTGACTGGACTAAGATGTGCCAGATGTAGTTTGTCAGCAGCTGTGGGTTTGACTTTGGGTTTAGCAGTTTCTTTAAACAGCAGCAATGTCAGAATTGTGGATGACTTGGCAGAAAATGTTGTACAGGCTCATTATGAATGTGTTGTGATGGACAAATGATCTCAAAGAAATGTCTGTTTACATGTGGTATCTTGGCAACTGTTTCCTCCCCAGCAGCAGGTAGAGCAGCTCCAGTAACACCTGAGAATGGAGGATCTTAGGTTACACAGGGTGTGTGTGCTGTGAGGCTTTTCTAGACATTTGGTGATGTGTTTGTTGGCTCAGTCGCAGGACAGATCTCAGGCGTTAATGTCAGATGAAAAAGAAAAGCTTTGTTTTTGTCCTCGGGCATCAGTCTTGTTTGCGATCATGCTCTCCTCGTGGGATCACGAGACTGAGGTTTGTTTATTAACTAGCAGTGTTTTCATGATGAGAATGAGTTAATATTTAACACTGCTCATTGGGGACGGGACATTCAAAAACAATGGGTGGGTGTGTGACTGACAGCCACAGATCTGCACTGATCTGATCTTGGTCTTTAGCTCATGACGGTGAATGACAAATAGGGATCAGGAATAATTTTTATTTATCAGTCTCTTAGAAACACTGTAATCACAGCCTGTGAATGTGCAGTACAGACAGCAGAGGGCGACTAAACCACATGTGTTTCTGTTCAGTCAGGCTGTATGTTCATCTCTGCATCTAATCACATTCATTCATGTTAGATCTGATGAACCACGCCTTTAACGCATGTGTGTGGAGCAAACAGTGACTATAAAGCAGTTTCCAGTTTTCCTACAACTCTGGGAAAAGATCCGTGGCTGTAGCTCTCCACATTTGCATAACACAGAGATGAAAAGGAATAAGATGGATGGTGGATGGTGCAGCCCCTCCCTTGTGTTCTGTGCATCAATATCCAGTTTCTACGTACGACACCAGCAGCACTAACTAAAGTCCTGCTGCAGCCATTAGTCAGGCTGTCCTACTTTCATGCAGAATCCCAGGCTCCACGGAGGCACCTCATGATACATGAGGATCCTGGAGGGAACATGTAGACCTGTGCGCATGCAAGCGTGTGTTCACATGGATATGAATTTGTATATGCATATTTTAGGTTGAGCTGCCAGCAGACTGCCCTGTGCATGTACATAAACACTGAAGATCAAGTGTGTTTGGTATTGGAGATTTATTCCATCTCACTGCAGCCCCCTCCTGTGATTCTGCTGATTCTGCTTCCCCTGATATCCTTTTACTGCCACGCCAGCAAAATGCTCACTGCCAGGGAAGCAGTGCTTGGTGTGTGTGTGTGTGTGTGTAGGTGTGTGATGTACTGTGTGAGTGGAAGCATTTTTCTTTGCTTTGTCGAGGTTACTGTGCTTGTGAGTGTTACATGTGCAGGTGTTTGTGAAAGAGTCACTCCAGCTACTTGGTTCAGAAATGACTATAACAGCACATCTTCAAAAACGTCCCACTTGTAGAATAAGTCAGGAAATGAGGCTCAGTGAGTTCCTCCATTTACTACAGCTACAGCTGTGCAGCTCCACAGCAGCTCAGAGCCATCCTGCATGCAGTGCTCACCTCTGTCCAGCAGATGGGGCTGCTGCTCCGCATGACTCTAACCAGCATATAAAGTAGGTGAAAGGCAAATAGAAGGCTACCACCCTGACAGAAGGAGGCCAGCAGAGAATAATAGATCATATTCTCACTCAGAAGCTTCTGGTTTTGTCTCAGTGATTTGCATTCTACTGGGGGCGACATGTTCACTGAGCGTAACGCTGCCCCTCTGCACAGTTATCTTCTGAATATTAGTTTGCTCAACACTCCTCACCAGCAGATAGAAAGGCACTGACTGACAGGAGGTTATAAAAATGCTCATTTTTATCAGGGCGACATGTTGTTTGTACATATCGCAGTCAAATCAAATATTTTCTCTGCACAGGAGGCGGTGTCCATGGTGTAGAGGGGTACGAAGGCCCCCCAAGGCATTTTCTTTCTTTTTCTTGATGTTTCAGTGGCTCTCTACATCACTACTGTACTTTTCTCAGCAGGATATGTCTTGTCTGTTGCATCAGTGTTTTCTCATGGTTGCAGGCTGGATGGCTTTTCTTGAGAAAAACCTCATGATTTCAGAGAGCTCTGACCACATGACTCAGGCACAGGAACAGGCACCAAAAATACACACCCTGTGCACTGCAAGCCTGCTCGAGCACCCTGCATGCACAGTTGACAGCCCCCCACCCCTCCAATCCCCGCACGCCCCCATCCCCCACCTCGGTCTGAAGCCGTGGCAGATGGGAGTCTCTTTGCTCTGACTCCCATCATGTTCTCAGCTTGGTACCGTTTCCCACAAATGACCTTGTATACAAGCATTGAAGCAGTAGGGTTTTCTTTGTTCTAGCTGTAGTGTTGCATGTGTGGTGGATCAGCACAGCTCTCACAGTGAACTGAAGCACATACGTGATAGATCTGCACACGTCTCAGTGTTTTCACCCACTGAAACATCTGAAACCGGCTCAGTTTGTCTTCCAGGAATCTGCAGAAATTTTAAAGCAATGCATGTTCTCTGCTGTGACTGAGTGGAGGTGTTGGGGCTCATCAGAATAATATCGAAGTGTTTATAATGTCAGGATTAACGAAGATCACAGACATTATCAGTTATGCACAGTTCAAAAACCAGAAACATGACAGGGGTTGTTTGGTTTTGGGTCTTTGGATGAGGAAGCAAAATACTTTAAAGCAGACGTGTATTTCCACGTGTGGCGTCAAAATGTGACTCAAAGGATTTCTCAGACAGTTCAGCTACACAGGAAGAATAATTAGAAGATATGAAGTTGACAAGAAACAGCTGTTTAGGTGGTAGCAAATGATTGTTTTTGCTTTTCATATGAACGTAATGTTGGTTAGTTCACAGAGCATCTGTTTCTGTTGTTTATCTGCGTGAGGAGTGAAGAACAGGGCAGACGCTTTTCAAATTAGGATTTTCCACAGAAATATATATTTTACTTCTCAAATTCTTTCATTCCAGTAACTGAGGTCAAAGATTATAGAAAGATCTTGTATCAGAACTTTGCTTTTTCTTCTTTCCTCTCAAGAAAATTAAGATTTTTTACAAAATGAAATGAAACGAAACACTTTGACCCGTATACTTTGTTGTATCGGTGCCTTTCTGTGCGTTCGTGTTTCTTGCATATGTGTGTTTGCGTGTTTGCTTGAGTCCAGCAGCGAACATGACACCGCGGTCAGCTGTCGGCTGCACTGCAGTAGCTGCAGAAACAAGACGTTGCTTTGTCCCTGAGACAGGGATGATGAAGGAATTAGGCCTGTGGACATGTGTGTGTGTCTTCACTGTTGTCCTTTATTGCTGCTCCTCATTCGTCTTGTATGGAATACAGTAGAGGACATCTTTAGCTGGACGAGATGTGCTAACTAAAGTGCTGTTGTCCAAGGGCGGCTGTTTATGCAGGAGCAGAGAATCTTCCTGTTTTTATTTATTCATGTGTTTTCCAGACAGCAGTGGATTCATCAGTGCTCTGAGCTCTGTCCCCTCTGGGTAAATGCAGCCACGTGCCAGGAGAAAATCCCATAGTCTGACCTCCGAATGAAATCGTTACCAGAGTCTTCACCTGATGGCACAAAATGAACCCAAAGCTGAGAGTGATGTCTGGACAGACTGATGTGAGATGTGGCGTTCAGGTAGAGATAAGAAGGGGAGAGGATGAATAAAGAAAACTGGGCTAAAACAGACCGGAGGATAAGATGTTCTCATCCTGTAATCTGAATCTGACAATACAGTGGGATGAAAAATGGATTGTATTGACTCAGCACAGTTTGAGGCTATAAATCATGGATGTCAGTACTTTTCCACAGCCCCACATAGAGGACAAACCTGGAACTTAGAGCTGGACCATCCTCAAACAACCCAGTTGGTGTATAGGCTATAAAAAAACATAATCTACCAAATGGCCCATCTGTTCCTGTGGCAGCGAATCGCTGAGAGAAGCTCTAAGCTAGAAATAAACAGATAGTAGATATAACTGTTATTACCATCTAATGAGGAAGGTGAAAACCTGGATATAAAGCACACATTGTTCTGCTCATTAGCCGATGTTATGTAGGTGGAGAGCACACACTGGGTTCATTTTTCTTTATTGGGTTGTTTTGGCTGAACAGCTGATGGATTTCATTACAGTAGGGAGAAGTGTGGCTGCGACAGGAAGGCAAAGTGTGATCACTTCGACACATTCTCAGACGTGTGGCTTTAAATTGAGCCTATTCAGATTATAATGTGCGTAAAACGTTTGGAAATTGTTTTTATGAATCAGAAATCTGTTCCGCTCCTTATTAAACGAGGGACGCAGGACTAACCCCAGACGCTCAGTAGACAAACCCACCTCAAAGTGGAGATAACGCCCCCCGCCCCCCCAACCACCACCAAGACTACGACCACAAACGCCGCGGGATTTGACAAAGAAACAACAACTAGAGGATGAAACCTGCCTCCTGTTCGCAGGGTAAAAGGAGAAGCAACAATAGGCCCTAATCTGAAGGCATTGTCTGAATTCCCAGTTGAAGAGATTTGGAGAACAAAGACCGGCTTGGTCCCCGAGGACGGCCCTGGACGGGACAATCTGATCCCCGCCTGGTAATTCCCTCACCGGGTCCCGTCAAGGGTGACAGCCGCTACGAGCAGACAGGTCAGCGGGGTGAGGGCTGTCCATGAGCGGCCTCTTCCTTGTGCGCAGCCCGGTGTTAATGTTGTTGTCCGGGTGGGAAAACCAAAGAGAAATAAACAACCATGTGATCACAGAGGGAGTCACGACCTCACCGGAACACCGGGCACCCGCACAACGCTGCTCCGCTGGACGCTCCTCTTCTTCTTCTTCTTCTTCTTCTTCTTCTTCTTCTTCTTCTTCTTCTTCTTCTTCTGCGGTTTAGTCTCTGTTGAAGCGCTTCCTTTCCCGTGCTGAGGGTAGCCTTGAAACCAACTCACAGTGGGGAGGAGGGGCTGGAGACGTGGAGGGGAGGGGAGGGACGGTGTACGGGCAGCTTGAAACCGCCTCAGATTTTTTTTTATCAACATTTTTTGCGACATTGTAGCGCGGAGCGGGTCACTTCAAAGAAACTTATGGATAATAACATCCGCGTGCGTCACACAGTACCGTGCACGAGGAGGAACACAGAGGTCGTGTGTGTGTGTGTGTGTGGGGGGGGGGGGGTCAGCCCCTTCTGAATTTCAGTATAATGGCGCTAAATGAGTGCGCCACTTTTCTCCGCTTTTCATGCAAATCCGTGCGTCCTCGCGCAGACTTGGCACCGATTACGCACATGACGTTCACGCCACCTTCACCTACAGCCTGAAGCCCGCGTGTATATGTTCCCATGGTTAGGTGTTAATGTCATTACAGCCTTTTCTCTGCTGCTTGCTCGGTAAATAAAACTGATTCAGGTCCGATCTGTATTCTCCACTGACCACAGACACACACACACACACACACACACACACACACACCTGGTGCAGGAATGAAAGAAAACACATTATTACTGTTTGAATTTCTCCACAGCGACAGACACAGCGACTATATATCCATAATAATTGACCTGTTGTGGGGACACGACGCTCAGACTGTGTCACCCACATGAAACGGAATAATTCAATTGGAGTTAAGTGAAGAAATTAATTGCGAAATTGTGTGGTTGTTATCTCGACTTTAGATTTTGGCTCATTTCCTTCCTTTAGCAGCAATGGGAAAGTAATGTAGTGACTGGGGGAGTATATCCACAGCTTCCTGCAGCGACAACAACATTAAAAACTAATTCTTTTTAAAGGTAACGACGCCCAAACATTTTCCGCTTCCCAATCTTTGCGCATCTATTAAAGTCAGCGTGGAAATGGGAGGGGGGTGGTGCTGCTGTCGGTGGTGGGGGTTTTTGACTTGAAACTGCCCCCCCACCCCACACCACACCCACCACCACACTCAAAAAAAAAAAAGAAGCAACCCACTGCTTGTTTTGATCGCTCGGTCTTGAAGGGAGAGGGGACCTTGAAACGGCCCAGCCTCCTTGCTCCATAATTGGTTTTATAGCGCTGGCGAGCGGCCAGTGTTTTCTTAATGCCGAAGGGTTTGATTGACACCAGCTGCAGCCAATCAGCCTGTAAAACGTCCTGCGTTGAGCTGGGATTGGCTGGCAGCGAAGGAGAGGGGGCGGGTCCTGTAAAACAATGCTGTGTTTCATTGCTGAGGAGTTTACGGACGCGTCAGGGGCTTTCACTCCCCCCCAGTTTACCTTCGGACCAGCCTGAAATGGACTACTCCAGTTCCCTCAGCAGCCTGGACGGATTTTGAGAAACATTTGCATGTTTAGCTCCTTCCCCAGGTTTTCTCATTCAAGTAAGCGCTCGGCGAATTTTCTTTCCTTGTTTGTTTTTTTCTCCTTTTCCAGCTAAACGCGTCCGAGTTCTCGGTTTATTAAAAATATCATTTCTGTTGGAAATGAGAGTGAAAATGGCGCGGGGGGTTATTGCAGACGACATTTGGGATTTTTTACAGGCTGGTGTCGGTTTGCAAAGACACTTTCGAGACGTTTCCTCCGAGAAAGTTTTGTGTGTCTCTACTGGAACCGTGAAAAGTTTGAAACGTGGCTGAAACGCGGAGCTGCTCCGCCGCTGCACCGCATGGATCCGCGCCGACGGGGACGCGACCTGACCCCCGTCCACAGACTCTTTTAGTGAGCTCGGAGGCTCCGCTTGTGCCTGGTGTGGTTTTAAAAAGAAAACAAGCTTTATTGTGATTTCTGAACGAGCTTTTCTTCACGTCCCGCCCGCCTGGACATCACGAGTCTCTGCTGTAATGTCTCTGAGGGTTTACGGCACTTTCGCCTTGTTTTTTAACCGATTCTATCATTTACAGTTTATTAACTAGTGTTTGTTAATTTTGGGGGGACATGGGGGATCGAGTGGATCCTGCAGCACAACATATTTATAAAGTCACATTTGTGTGTCGCTGCCCTCCTGAAATAACTTTAATTCTATTTTGGGCTTTTTAGTCTCGGACTCTCGGCGGTTTTTACAGGATTGTGTTTTATCAACTGTTTCCCAAACGGCTTCACATCGACATTTGCTCAGACTCAACACGCATCGCCCGCACGGACACTGGTTAAACTGACTTATCCGCGGATTGCTCATGTAAAACACGTTATTTTATATTAACACCGGGTCGGACCAGGGTTTCGGTTCTAAAGCGCTGGTCGTCAGATGGTTGTTTAGGTTTTAAACTGGGGGCTGAAGTGTTTACGGGTTGGCTTCTGGTTTCTGTCCCTGGGCAGCACCCATGTCCAACTGCGAAGTAGCCCGGACTAAATTCGCATCAGTGGGCAACAAAACACCGCTCACCCCGCTGATTAACGTTGCGGGCTTTTGCAGCCTTATTTATTTTTAACCCGCCTGAAATTTATATTTGATGCGCCTCCAGTATTTATGGTGTATTGGTTTACAGGGCGAGTCGGCCCGTTGCCTATTTACATTGCCGCTTTACGGTTTAGGGAAACAGCTGGGTAACCAGAAAAGGCAGAATAGGTCATAAAACTGGAGCCTGTGCGTTTCCGTTGCGGGATCGCGGCGTGTTTTCGTGGCCGGGGCAGAGCAACCGGCCGCCCGCTCTCCTGGTTGTGTTTCCCTGGGAAGCGGAGCCCCGGAGCGGCTGCCTGCTCGCTGTGCAGTGGGGGTGGAGTGCAGCTCGTCCGCTCCAACATTACATCATAATATTGTGGATATAAGTTAAAGCTGGATTAAAAGCTGCAGTTAGGACGGACCAGGGGCGGCTCATGTGGCCTTATGTCGAGCGGCGAGTCTTCGCCGTGTAGTTTTTGAAGTGGTTTTCCAAACTGCGTCATTGCACATATGGGCCGCCTGTTCGCTGGAAAGAGGAGAAATCCTGAAACTAGCAGTTCACAACAGTTTGTTCAGTCTGTCCGTAGATGATGAAGCAGACGATTGTGTGTCTTGTTGTTTTCTAGGTGAGGAGAATGGCTGAAAAGGAGCCGGATTCGCCTGGAAAGCTAAAGACATTATTATAGCCAGAACTGGCTTTTTCGGAATAGGGGGCCTATCCGAACGGACTATTTCTTTTTACAACTTTCCCCACTGTGGATAATGGATGGCAGAGATTTTGGACCTCCCCGATCCGTCCACGTACCATCTCCGTTGTTGGCGGGGCTCGCAATGGAGTCTCACCGACTCGGAGCAGCGGCTGCAGCCGGGAGGATCCCACCCTCGCCCGGTCACTTGGGCGCGAGTCATCCGCCTCCTCTTCACTCTGGAAAATTCCTGCCATCGGCCATTAACCTACATCCACACCACAGTGAGTACATGTTGTTAGACTGCGAGATTGCTTTGCTGTCTGCGCCAAAAGCGCAGCCCTTCAGATGGTCAAATATTAACTTGAAATAACGCTGCGCAAAAATGCGCACAGTTCGTGGCAGAGTGTGCGGTCATCGCTCGGTGTCCTGTGGGAAATCACCCAGATGTAGATTTCATGAGGAGGGGAGTGTTTTAAAGCCGGGACAAGTTTCAGATGTGAAAGGATCGCATCGTGTGAGGATTCTCAGCATTTACTGTGGGAATCGCAGGAGCGGAAAATTACTTTGCAGTTTCTAGCACACACACACACACACACACACACACACACACACACACACACACACACACACACACACACACACACGGGCTTAAGGCACAAACAGGGCTGAGTCCTGAGGGCTGTGGTGTGGGAGTTGCTGCAGCACTGTGCAGGTCAGGGCGCAGTGGTCTTGGTTTGCATGTGGCCCGTTGTCTCTGTGGGAGCAGTTGTAGCTTGTGTTTATGTGTTTGTGTTTTATGGAGGACTGGGAGGTTCAGTGGTGACCTTACAGGGATGACAGAGCGGGTCTTAGGACTGTGTGTGTGTGTGTGTGTGTGTGTGTGTGTGAGTGAGGACTGGCTGTGGTTCAGTATTTGGAGTAGAAGCCACTTTCCTGGAACATTTGGCAAATGGCTGATGCTGCTTTTTCCTGCGTCTGTAGCTTCTGTGTTGGACACGCTGCTGCTTCAGTGCCCTGTGGACTTTAAATGAACAGACCTGATGGGTCGGCTGGTAAAGAGGAGGTGTGAGGTTAATGTAAAGCCCATGGTTGTTCACATCAGTCTACCTCCCTTCTGTGTGTGTGGTCACTAAATCTTCTACAGTATGTGTTATTCCCTGCTGAGCTGGTGCTTTGACTTTCTCTGCCTGCACAGTGTCTGCTCCTGCTATTAGTAATGGAAGCCTTAAAATAACACTGTGAAAAAAAAAAAAAAAAAAAAAAAGATAACATTGCATGTTTGCATACAGTTTTGTGGTCAAAGGGAAAGTCAGCGGTTCAAACCATATGTTACGTGTGTAGGAAACACAGGCCCGCTGTGTCTTTTGGAAAATGGAAAGTCTGACAAACGCCCTCATCGAGTTACTTAAATCATCTCGCTGCACATGGAGATACAATTACAGTTTCTCTGCTTTCTGTTCAGAGGTAAACCCCTGGGACTGTAATATTCCAGTTGAGCTTTGCCCCCCCCACATCCCCCACCCCGTCCTTATCGCTGAGCGTGTTTGTAATTTGGAGCAGGAGGTAGTAGAGGTTTGCTGAAGTGATGCAGGGCGCTGATGAAGCGTTAATGTGACACACACAGACACATGAAAAGCTGTCAGAGATGAAATCCACTCACAGCAGGTGGCATTAGGATGATTGATGGATGGAAAAGAGAAGCTCCAGGGTGCAGCTCGTTGCAGATACCTTAAGTGTTTAGAGCTTTTAGTAAAAGGTGGAAATCAGGTGAAATGTTGAGATGTGTTGATTTACTGTAAACGCTGCAAATGTGTGTTTGCACCAGCTCGGCCGGCATTCCTGTTTCCTCCTCTTACGGCTGTGAAACGAGCTGAAAACTGCTTGTGGTCTGTGTGTGCGTGTGTGCGTGTGTGCGTGTGTGTGTGTGTGTGTGTGTGTGTGTGTGTGTGCCGTGCTCTTGTGTGGAACAGCTTGATGGGACCAGTTTGTGAAGTGGACTTGACCCAGCCACTGTTGCAGCCCAGATTGGCAGTTTAAACGCTCCTTTTCCAGCGGGATAACGGTTTACCTGCCCACACACTGACCTCCTCGCTCTGATTTCATCTCCCCTACACACACTCACAGCCTCCGCCCACTAAAACACACCACTGTACGATTCAGGTCATTTAGCTTTATGACGCCCCTCAGTATCAAATCCCCACACATTACGTTAACCGAACCCAACTGAGATCTCAGTCCCATGCTTGTAATAACACTGCACAACCCAGCTACATGATAATTACCCAGTAATTGCAAATGTCCCTGTTTAATTGCAATAAACAGCATGAATCCTGCACTGAAGGATGCAGTCTTCAACCTGAGGAGCCCCGTCGCCCGTTACTGTTTTTGTTTACATCTTTCTTTTGGACTCGGGGTCAATTGTTTGTAGCTACCAACACACTCTTATTTCCTAGGAATCTGCCATGTTTTCATTTTTTTAAAGTTCAGTTTTAATAGGATTTCCACCTGACTTAATGGAGTAGGGTGTGTGTGTTATTTTCACAGCTCCAGGTTGGCAGAGGTGTGTATGTGTGAGGCAGCTTCACATTTTAAATGTATTGTGAAGCTGCAAATAGTTTGTTGACATTTGTGCTGCAGCAACAAAGGCACCTTTATAAAGACATCAGTTCCCAACTGCACGACCTATTCCACTGCTTTCACACTGGTTGGAAGGAAACAGGATAAGGTCTTAGTCGCTGTTTGTAGGTGTAAAATAACTGTAAGGCTCCTCGGTTGCCTGGGGGTCTGCAGGAGCCTCCATCTCCAGACTGAGGCCACCTGTCGTCCTCACTGGTTGGACCTGCCACATCGAGGAGGCGGGGCTGCAGGTGTTTTTTTTTAAGGGGAGCACTGTGCCAAAACTTTTGAAGTGGTTGCAGATAATTTTATTGACGATAGGGTGCATCAATAATTAAGGACAAGCAGGAAACCTTTCCATCTGAGGGACGTTTGTAAGATGAGGGGGAGGCATAAGAGCTGAATGAGGGTTTATTTGAAGTTCTTCATAGCACCACTGTGGGATTACAGTGATTACACCCAATACACAGTCAGAACCTATTTCAACCCGCAGGGCTGTTCTCTGCATCTAAACTAGAGACATGTTGCTCTTATACTGCACAACTCCTGCACCCGACTGTGCTGTCACTTGCTGTAAGTAACACAGTAACATCTGTTAGCATTCCAGATGTGGGTGTCCTGTCCTGATCTTAAAGATACCTGATCGGTATCGTTGAGTCCAACCCTTAGTTTAATGTTAGCTGTCACACAGGCATTGTAAATGATTGATCTGTGTTTATTGCTACTGTGGATATTAAACTGTTACACAACTCTGAAGTGAGTCTGATGATGATCTAGTTTTACTACTGCAGTGCTGCAGTAAGTGGTTGTGTGCTGTTTAACACAGTTTAGTTTGTTTACTCGGTTAAAAACCAAACCAACGCTGCACTGAGTGGATTTTGTCATAAGAGTCGAATAAAAATGTTTTTTTAGTTGGCTTTTATCTTAATGCATCACCGAGCATATACACTGGATTGATTTAAATCATGTTAATGTAGTTGAAGTGAGCGCTGTGCAAATGTATTATCAAGGAAAATACAAGTATCAGACTGGGACTTGATATTAAATGACATGGATTTGTGGGAAAAAATCATTGATTGGGTCATTTCTATTTCTATCACAGAGAGTAAGAAGTAGAAAACATAGCTGCAGCACAGTCCAGCTGTAATACACTTCTTTAAGTTACCAACATGCTTGATACGTGCACGTATTGGTGATTGTTGGCATCAGGTGATGTTGTCAGAAATTAACCTGAGGAGAAAGACCAACAATAATCCCTTCAGACTAAAGATCAACCCCTATGGAACATCTGTGTGGGTGCAGGGAGCTCCACAGGGTCATGATGTGGGCACCCCCATGGTAATGGTGTTTTGTTGAGGAGGGCACTGTGTTCCAGGGACTCAGAGCAGCACATGATGTCCTCTGGCCTTAGACTGTTGATCTGGATAAAGGAAAACTCTAAAACTAAAAATGGATGAGGCCTCTGGAAGAGCAGGGATTGACACATTGCAATAGATGTCATTCTTTCAGAGTAGAGCACCCGACAGTTAGTGTTTTTGTTTCCCTGGATTTGGCTCAGGTGAATTTTCAGTTCTTCTAACACAACAGTGTTGCTGTAGCTGCAGGAAACATAAAGAACATCACTTCCTGTGCAGCGGCGCTGACAGCAGAAATTGTTGCAGGAGGATAAAATCACTGCTGTCACGTCAGGCGGCTGCTCCTTACCTGTTATAAGTAACTTACAGGTTTAGGAGCTCAGTTCAGAAAAACACAGGTTAAGGGCGCTGTCCCTCATCAGTGAGGCCTGAGGGATAACACACCTCAGCCTTCAACTCTTTTGTCTCACAAATGCGAGCGCACACAGGAGGCGCTGGAGATGGGAGTGGGTGTTAAAGTTAAAGCGCAGAGAAGAGATAAATAGGTGCAGTCCCTGTGGTG
The DNA here is from genome assembly GCF_900324485.2 of Mastacembelus armatus. Taxonomy (NCBI): domain Eukaryota; kingdom Metazoa; phylum Chordata; class Actinopteri; order Synbranchiformes; family Mastacembelidae; genus Mastacembelus; species Mastacembelus armatus. Next base: position 20,855,227 of record NC_046640.1, read on the forward strand.
TGTTGTTTTCAGAGGAGCTGAGATTTGTGTGTGTGTGTGTGTGTGTGTGTGTGTGTGTGTGTGTGTGTGTGTGTGTGTGTGTGTGTGTGTGTGTGTGTGTGTGTGTGTGTGTGTGTGTGTGTGTCTTTACTGAGTATGGGAACAGAAGCATGTGATTGTGCTTAGTGCAGTTAGGGCTGGGGTTTCCCCTCGGGACTCTGCACAGCGAAATGAAGAGATTTATGCTGACCACAACACATTCATACACAGTTTGATAAATGTGGTAGCGCTTCAAACGTTCTCTTTCAGTCTCTCACACACACACACACACACAGTGTAAGTGTAATTCATGCAGCTTGCAGGGCAGGCCAGGGTTGTCTCGGCCGATACAATTTGTCTCCAACTCAATTTAGTTAGTGTGTCCGTTTACATTAAAATTAATGTGGTGAGTGTGTGTTTATACGTATTCAAGACACAGTCGCGTACGTGTGTGTGTGAGAAGATACGGTTCGGACACGTCCCCTCTCAGATTAATTGTATCCTTCAGGAGAGAAAACAGGCTCCTTAAGAAAAAGCACAAAGCAGCACTGCCCTGCTACAATAAACCTGTCAGAGGCAGAAAAACGACAGTCATACACACACACAGCTGTCAAACACAAGAGTGATAGGCCTGTGTGTGTGTGTGCGCGCGCGTGCGTGTGTGTGTGTGTGTGAGAAAACGAGCGTGCCGTGGCATGTTGAAATACCCAAAGCATTAGCTAAGGCATTCCTTGTGCCAGAACCCTCCCTTTAAGTCAAACAACAACACACAAAGGTCGCACACACTGAGTTGTGTGTGTCTGTGTGGCTGCACGTTGAGACTGTACATGTCCCATTACATAAGCTTTACACCATCCCCCCCAGGACTCTGAGTGCAGAATATATGGGGATGTGAATGAGATGCAGGTCTGACATGTGAGCAAAGTGGATTCGGAGCCAGCGCTGAGCTAACGGTGCATTCACATGTTCGGCCACAGAGCAGCTGCTGCATCAGGCCTCACATCCTCTGCTCCGACAGATGTTTCCTGATGTGCTGCTTCATACTGGATTTTATGTCCTGGATGCATCGTAGGGAAACGGGACCATAAGTTTTTCCCGCATTTAGTTTAAAATTCCCTTGATGGTGGTCTGAGGCAGTGAACTGCTGCGCGCTTCTGTTTCCACTTTAACCAAGCGATCTGATTGGCTCTCACCCGGCTGTCACACGGGGTTTACATAAATTAAGTGTTCCTGAACTTTCCCCTTTAGTGTCACTTGGCTTTCTGAATCTGGAGCTCCTCAGGGTCAGACTGGTGCTTGTAGTGTTCAACCATGTTCCTCAGCCAGTTGAGTCAACAAAACAAAACCTATTACGAAGAAATATTTGGCTTATTTTTCACGAATAACACAAGCAACATTTTGAAAACTATGTGGAAATGAAAGTCAGAGCCAAATCTTGTCCAGTAAACTGAATAACGTAACAGAAGGACGAATGGACATGATCAGTGAAACCAAAATCTCTCCTGTTCAGATGCTGATTCAGCTGCTTGACTTTTACTCTGCTGTTATAAGAAGCTTCTTACACTCAGTAACATTCTGCCTGTGTCTGTGTTGACTTTTCTCCAACATGACGGGTTTATGAACTAAATTCATCTACAGTCCACTGAGTAACAGAGGAGAATGCAGCAGCACCCATCATTTCTGGGTACGTCAGATCATTTAGTAGAGAGTGCATTTTACTGCTGGGCTGGTGTATTGGATTAAATTCAGCTGTGCAGATGTACCTAATAAAGTGCACTTTAAGTGTAAACATTTAAAAATGTAGGTCAAAAGTGTGTTTGTCAAAGACTAAGAGCAGCCAAAAGTCTTAGTTAATTATTTGTACACTTTGTGTTGATAATATTTATTTTTCAGGTAGATCAGATCATTTCCTGTCACCACAACGGTTTACACCACATTTTAGTTTCTGATAAATGTCAAGCCAAACGTCGGCCAGCTCCGCGCTGCAGCTGTGACTGCAGACCTCACTGGTTTCTCTATGTTCTTGAACATGTGTGTGTACGTTTTGTTGCATCTATGTGTGTGTGTTGTGAGTGTTCACATTTGCTGAGGTTGAGGGGTGTGTCAGGGGAAAAAAAAAAAAACACACTTGCAACTGTGAGGCGCAAACACACACATCCAACATTTGCACCATGTTTCACACAGATGGAAGAAATGAGCTGCACTAGCTGGGTCTGAGTTGTTGTTTGTACCGCTCTGATGTCAGCACCTCATATCATCCAGATATTCAGAAAACCAAAAATATTTTCAAACGTGGCAACTGAGTCAAAAAATTTCAGGTCGATAAACTGTGGTAACTTGGGAAATGATGAAGCTGCAGTGAGAAAACCTTCATCTGGGTGTTAATGGTGGAAACTATTCTGACCTCAGGTGTTTAGCTCGTAGTGTTTCCTATAAAGAACAAATGTTTGCCTGATCCTTGTCACAGCCCAGTTTATTTTTTTAAATGATCAGTCCATAATTTATACCTTGTAATATTAGGTATCAATCCAGTTTTTCTGAAATCCACCCCCCCTGGCTACACCTTTGGATGTGCAGTGTCTTACTGTCTGCATCTTTGGCCTCGGTGTGAAAAGTGCAGGTGGAGTTAATGTGCAGCCCGGCAGGATTAACTGGTAACCTTTCAGCCTGTTTTCATCATGGGCATGAAGCTGTTGCTCCAACTGGACTTTCCAGATCACGGCTCATTGTCTCACCGCTACGTGAAAAAACACGCCCCCTCCAGAGTGGCCCTGCGGTGTTTTTAATGTTTGCGTAGAAAAGAGGTTGTTAAAGTGTGTGCTGTGAAGCAGGCCCGCTACAGGCGATGAACCGTTGAGCCACGACGTCTTCTGTTCAAGTTATATTCAACCTTTCGTGTCCAGGATGCAGAGGAAATGTTGAATGAAGGCTTTGGTTACAGTATCACAGCAGCTGATTCTTATCCAAGCCACACATCTCACCCCAGTCCATCACTGAGGTTTGCTTACCTGATATCAAACCATAGAACATCCTTTCATGTAGCCAGAACTTCCCAATTTGCAGACGACTCCACTTCTTATTAGAACAGCGTGCGCTAAAAACAGCCTCCACCTGTCGTCACTAGCAACAAACACCAGTGTTTCATTTTGAATTGTTTACTTTTCATTTTTATTCCAACAAACAAGCACATCTGTGTAGACCTCATCGCAGCTTATATGTGGAAGTAATGCCAACATTTTTTTTTGCTTCTCTTTATTGCCAAGAGATCAGCACATGTACACACACGACTTCAAATCTCCGTGTTTCACGTTGCGCTGTATCTTCCTCGGGCTCGCTCGTTTTGTAATCTCCGACAGGTGCATGTGGTTTTACAGATTCTGGTGGCTCTCACCAGCTTGTGGTTACATTTGGTCATTGCACACGTTGTTCAAATATATTTAACACAAAGGGATTTTAACATGCACATACCAGCGTGAGATAAAAGAATTTAGAAACCTCATGCTCACATGTTACTTATGTCGCTGAGCATGTGGGTCAAACCAAACCGAGAGCAGCTGAACATAAAGGAGAGGTTATGGAAATGGTGGATCAGTTTCCACTCTCAGGTTTATAGGTTTGGAAAGAGTCTTGTCCAATGGGAGGAGATATTATTAAACAGCTCCTGAAGAGAGATCCGTTCTGGAAACAACACAGATACAATAAACAGCTGTAAAACCTAAGGGTCTTAATGATGTCCCGTATTTGAATCCATTCCTGGGACATTATATATGTTTGCTTTTCCGTGCAGGAACAGGTAACTCATCCTGGTTCAGGATCAGACAGGAGGCAGAGTCTAAAACTACATTGGGACCAAGCGAACCATCGCCGACTTGTTTGGTGATTTTAAAAATACTACTAAGGTGGAATTTTCCTGATTTTCAACCAGATCGGATTATTTCAAATGGGAATAACAGTCAGTTTTCCTCTCTATGACCTATGAGCAGAGAGCTTCTTAAACTTTTCCAAAAACAGTAAAAAAAAATTTACTACAGAAACTGCAGTTTAACTCCAGCCTGGACACCATGATGACTAAAACGTTCCTCAGCAGCGTCTAGATGCATCCTGGGAGCTTTTGGGAATAAGACATCCTTTGTCAGTGTTTCTGCAGTCAGCAGGATTTCTGACGAGGTATATTTTATAGAAGTGTGCTCTGGATTTAAAATGTTGAATGTGTGTTGTGATCTTAGGCTTTTGAGAATTGCCAGAATCTTTAAAAACGTGAATGAAACGAGCAAATCTGAGGAAGCAGGCAGTCGTCATCTGGGTATATTAATAAGAGACGATGATCTGAAGTTTCCTCGTGGGTGCTGGGATTTTTCATGCTCTTCTTTAAATAGTGTTTTAATTAAACATGTCACTTCCCTCGTCAGTGAAGTGAGAGATTAACGTGCAGTGTTTTCTACTTGGTGTTGCAACAAAACAATTTTCTGACATTTCTCAAAAATACGTGGGTGATCTGCATCTAATGATTTGAGTGACTGTGTTCTGAAACTGAACAGTCTGTGTTTTGCAAACGTGTTATTTATTTATTTGAAGAACAATACTGAAGAACCAGACTCGTCGCGCGCCGACACTCTGCAGCGCGCTTCGTGAAACGTGTCGTAACTTGAACTTGTCATGCAGACATTTTGAAGTGAAGTTGAGAAACCACTTGTGTTCAGCTCCAGTTCACAAACACACACAAACAAAATTAAAAGCAGAAAATCCAGACTTGTACATTTCGAGGTCATTAACACACTTTAAACCACATGCTGAATATTCCCGCTCATGCACAAAGAGCCGTATGTGTCACCAGGCGTGGATTCAGATCCTGCGCGCTGCTCGTCTGCTGTGTTTCAGTCAGGACTTAATGGTTTCCAGCGTTGGTGTGCCAGTTAGCTGTGGCACAGATTTACTGTTTGAATGTTTTTCTTACAGGGAATAAAAACCAGAGATCAATAGAGATTTCCCTCGAGCTAACCCTGCTCTGAGTACCACTGATGGATAACAGATGGGTTCACTGTGTGTGTGTGTGTGTGTGTGTGTGTGTGTGTGTGTGTGTGTGTGTGTGTGTGTGTGTGTGTGTGTGTGTGTGTGTGTGTGTGTGTGTGTGTGAGATTTATAACAGAGGTTTTTCTCTTGTATTTTTTGCACTTTTATACGTGCTCCATTATTGTTTTGGGTCCTGTTGTGTTTCAGTGCACCTTAGATCGATCTGCACTCCAGGCTCTTGCTGCTGAGTTTGATTTCACTGATTGTGTGTGTGTGTGTGTGTGTGTGTGTGTGTGTGTGTGTGTGTGTGTGTGTGTGTGTGTGTGTATCTCCTGCAGGCCTTCTCCTCTGATATCCAGATATGTTTTTTATGAGGATCTGAAAATGGAGGCTCAGAACGTGTTGGGAGTCAGAGAGTGTGTTTCTTGGCAACTTGTCTATCCCAATATGGCAAACTAAGTGTCTTGTGAAGTGGAAGCCAAATGTGTGCGTGCGTGTGTGTGTGTGTGTGTTCGGGGTGGGAAAGCGGGATGGATTTTGTCAGCGGAGAGAGAGAAAGAAAGGAAGGAAAAGGGCTGAGAGAAAGACAGAGAGAGGCAATGAAAGGGTCATTTCAAAACATTTAAAGAAGCGTTTCCCTCTCAGCCTCCATTTGGATGTTGTTCCTGGAATGGAAAGTGCAAATGTTTTCCCTCTGCCCCTCCCTCTTATTCCTCCCTTACACAGTTCAGGAAGGGGAACAGGGAATTTGGGATTTTTCCTGATCGCTGCCACGGAGCGTAACTGTGGGCTGTGCACACATGGGTGAAGGGCCTGTGGGCGGCTGTGATGCCGAGATTGATCTGCTGAAATCCAGGGAATCTGTGCCTCATGTGCTCGACACAACCTGGTGTTTGGCTATAAGCAATGGAAAATGCTGACATCTGAGCAGCACCTCCACGTCCTTGACAGGTGGTGAATGTTTGTCTGCAGCCTGTTCCTCACACACATCGGGGAACAATTAGAAAATGGATTGTAGGTGAGAATAATTAGTTAGAACAACATTCCTGGCACGTAGCCTGACGCACACTGGAGCGAAGGAGGGAAAGGTGGCAATAAAAGTGAATTCCTTTGTATTTTTATGGTCGATCATGTTGTAATTCACAAGAGTCACTGGAAGTGAATCACACATGGTGAAAAGTCAGGAAACATGATGCTGAGCTTCAAGATTTAAGCTTTTCATGAGCGTTCTGTTTGAAATGGGAAGTGGAAATTTCCCCTGAAGTTGGATTTTTAAGTCTAAAGAACTTCCCCAACCCGACCCCAAAATCCACACACACACAAGGAGTGTTTGCTGTTGTGTTGTTGCCAAAATCTGCCAGTTTCTGGAAATAACCTGATTTGAATATGATATGAGCAGGACATAGGGCGTGATGGCAGTGAGACAGCTGCATTATAATCACCGGTGTGTGTCAGTGGGTCTCTGCTGGAATGAATAACACGTTGTGCCGTCAGTATACACAGGTAGTGTTTGTTCTTTGGAAGTAAAATTTCATCACACAGGATGGGGGAGTGTGTTTAACATACTAACTGGTGAACAATCACGGGCTTAGTGTGTGTTTGTGTGTGTTTGGTTGTGCGTGGCTGCACATCTGTGTATTCGCAGGAACTGGTGTGCATTCATGTGCGAATTCATAAACACAAGTTTGTGTGTGGATGTGTTGTTTTTTTTTTTTTTCTGTTTTTTTGTGTGTATCTGACTCAAAGGGCAATCACTGCAATCCCACACAGAACTGTTTGCACATCAGTGATCACAGAGCGATGCACTGCAGCCACGCACATGTGCAACACACACACACATACATGCATCATGTGCCTGACAGGAGCTGTGTGCGGATTGTTCCACCTACACATTATTTTTCATAGCAGAGAATAAAAAAGAACTGCATTACTCGTGTGTGTGTGTGTGTGTGTGTGTGTGCGTGTGCGTGTGCGCGCCCGCCTGGTGATTTATTGAAATGCTGCATTTGGTATTGATTTAAAATCTGACTGCAGGTTTAATGTACTGATTTAGATGCAGGGGGAAACTCAGCAAGCGCAGCATGATTCCCACAGGAGTAACAGAGTCCACCTCCTCCCCCTGTGACCGTATTTTGACAACACCCTTTCTCCTACACACATGGTTAGTTTTATCAGGGTAATGGTTGTGCAGTGTGTTTGGTAATGGGCTGTGTGTGTGTGTGTGGAAGGGGGGGGGGTGCCTCTGCTAAAGATGAAGAGATGGTTCAAAGTTTGCAAATGTGCAGATTGAACACGTGCAGAGGGCAGAGTGTCATAAAAACGAGTCAAATTAAATCGATCGATAAGCGGCTCGTGTTGAGACGTGACAAGTTTTACCAGGATCAGCTGTGTCGGTGTAAAAGTGGTGGAACTGGTTTTCATTTTAAACGTGCAGCGCTGCGTTCAGGCTGGATCCTGACCAGCCCTCGTGTGATGGAATGATTTTTGTTATTATTCTGACTTGAGTTTAATGACAAAGTTGATTGTTACTGTTATCTATTGTGTCAGGATCTGATCCTAAATGTCAGCGTTCTGCACATTATTTACTCCTTTAACCGTATAACAAAGCTCAGCAGGAAGTGAAATCAGCTTGTTTATCACAATTTCACTTTTCTGCCTGGATTGTTAAAATATTTTTGTCCTTCATATGTTTGATATATTTCTGTGCACCGGCAGCACAGCTCTGCATCAGTGAAATATATGAAAAGGTGGTTTTGGTTAAGGGAGTTGAAAGCAGATGTTTTCATTCTTCATTTTTTGGCATTTTTGAAGTGAAATTTGAGGAAAAATGCAGGTTTGAGGCTTTTTCTGATTTCAGACAAAACTGAGGACGTCGCCCTCGGTCCTGCGATGATGTGACTGGAGGTTTTCTAATATTTTTGACGTGTCATCTGGAGACAATAAGTTTTTACTTTATCTCACATATGGAAAACTCAAGTCCACCAGATATCAGACTGTACTCCTCAACAAATATGAATCCACTGAACTCTTAAATAAAACGGGCAACGTGTGGGGGGAGATCTGTAAAAACAGATCTGATAACTTAAAAAAATATTAACCAGCTGAGTAACCTCTTTTACAAGGAAGTTCAATCATTAACCATCCAATAATAATAAAATAAATAATCTGGTGGTGAAAGGTGGAGGCACCGCTCTGTGAATCACTCAGTTGTGGCTCCTGCTGTGATTGTTGTGGTTTCATTAACTGTCCCTTCACCGACTGCTCTTCGCCGTCTGTGGTCGTTATGTAATGTGATTACAACAGGCTGCTTCAGCCACCAAACATCAGTGTGCATTGATTGTATACACACACACACACACACACACACACACAGAAAAGTGACCGTGTGTTGTCTTTGTCTATTATTAGTTTGGTTCTTGCAGTTTCCAGGTTGAATGACAGTCCTCATTATTTTTCCTAGGCGACACCTTCCCAGCAGGCTCCAGTCCCTTTCTGTCAGCTTATCCTGGCCCTTCCCCCTTGACCTCTGACCCCACATACCGGTCAGCCAATCCCAGCAGTCTGCAGATGGCACAGCTCTGGGCTTCACACGCTCATGAAGGTAAATCTCCACCTGCAGCTCCCTCTTTATTTTCTGCTCCTCTCTATTTCTGTCTCCGTTCATAATTCAGACGCTTAAAGACACAGGTGACACTTCTCCACGTCTGAAATTCCCAGCAGGCTTGTTCCTCTTCTCCTGCTCATCGCTGATACCAGTGGGATCCTGTTCCAGTTCTGTGCCTCTGCTGGTAGCTCTGCTCCTGGCTCTGTCCTCAATGTGTCTCTCGTCCTCTGTCCTCCACCTGTCAGGTGTTACTGTAATTTATCTTGCTGACTGTTCTGTTTTTGAGCTTCCAGTCATGTGTGCCATTTGTCTTTGTCCGTCTCTCTCTGAACCTGTCCTGCCCCACTTTTCTCCCTCTGCTCACCAAACTTACAAACATGGTTTCAGACACACTTAAAGGCCTGTGTATATACTCTGTACATGTTTGTGTGTTGTCTCACCTCAGTCAGAGAGGAGAAAAGGCCATCCTGCCGAACGTTTCTGAAATGACGAATCGATTTCATAAAGGATTCACTTTAAAGCTCATTACGTCGCCCGTTTGACCCAGCTCTTATTCTGAAAATCTAATGGTGTGATTAGGTGTTTTCAGATTTTGCTTGAGCTGGACTTGAGATTGTGACCATGATTAGTGATGATTATTTAATCTGGGCTAATGCTGTAGCCTTAAAGGAGTAATTCACTGCTACATAGATTTAATACCACTCAGCTCTTTATGTGGTCAAACAATAAAAATAAAAAAAAAACAGTAATTAATGCTTTCTGACTGGAGATGGAAGAGAAAAGGATGCCATTCCCAAAATCCTACAACACCCAGGATGCATTGTACCCGGTGCATCCCGGTGTCCCGTCCATTTAACGGCAACTTCCTCTCAACAAGTAATGGATGAGCATTGGAGTTTCTTTTTCCTAGACGCACATCTGACACACAGGAGTCTGACTGCAAATCAGTAAATTCTGTTTAACACTCAGCTAGAAAGTGAACAGGTGCAGCTCTACCGTTGGATGACAGGCGTGTTTCCTGTGAATGTGCATGTGAGCACAAGATGAGTCCAAAGTGGCGAATGGCCACTAATGGTGAACACTGCTCTATACAGATGTAAAGACACTGAACAGCTGCTGCTGCAGCAACAGAGTTTTAGGAGATTTTAAACACACAGACCAAGCACTGGCCCAGCTGCTCTGGGAGTCCCCCCTCCATCAGGACACACCTAGGTGGACTTTATTCTTTCATCTTTGTCTTGATATAAGGGCTGGATGGACCGAAGTTAAAGCCTCCTGCAGGCTCAAGCAGCTACAGACTCCACTCCCTCTAATTTGGCCTGAGAGAGGTTCTCAGTAACTGGTGACTGACTTCAGTAGCAGTTAATGTTTCTAAAAGCTGGAGCCGCTTCCAGGCAGCAGCTGAGAGGCAGATTGGATATACCTGGGATGCACCGGAGCTCAAATCAAAGATGTGAGAGATCAAGGTTTGCTGTTTGCTGCGGTTAGAGGAAGCTTTGCAGGAGACCTACCCCACATGCTTTTACTCTCGTCACACCGTTCCTCTTATATCTCTGTCTCCCACCACCTCCCCTCCCCTCCCCTCCCCTCCCTGGCTTTTCCAGTCCTGTCTCTTACAACAGAGGAGACAGATTTATACTTGGGCTCTGCTTCCCGGCACTTCGTGCTGGAACGCCAGCAGTGTTTCTGATACTTCTGGAAATGTCCGGAGTGTGGGAACAGGGAATTTCTCACCCTCTCTGGGCGACAGTTATTTGGTTTTATGTTGTTTTAAGAGCAGCCAGCGTCAGAGTTGTATCATAACACAGAAATCCAGGGCGTTGCAGCAGGCCGGGGTTTGTCTATATTAAGATCTGGTCTCTGGGAGCAGCAGCTGGCTGTCAGGCAGACTCTTGCCCAACACCAACCTCAAAATGACCTCACGAACAAAATGAGTCACTGTAGGTGACGTGGTCGCCAATGTTGCAGTGAACTATGAAATGTATTGACTTGTCTGGGGTTATATATAATCAATTATTTCATTTTCTTCCAACTTCTCAGATGTGAGTCTTCTCTGGTTTTCTAGGTTTCCTGGGACAGTCAGCAGCTCGTCTTGGGTCATTCTAAAGCACCACAGGGGCCCTGGGGACTTTTCTCTCTTTGCTGACATTTTGCACAGTAAATGATTGATCTAGGAAATAATTAACAAGTTAATTGATAGTTGAATTAATCATCAACTGCAGCCGTGTGTTCTGTTGTTGATTGAGTGGATGAAACACTGGAAACAGGCTGTTGTAATGATCTGAAATCCACACTCCAGGTTTTTGTGTTTTTGTCGTAAGAGTGGCAGTATTGATACTCACGCAGCTGCAACAGTTACTAATGTTATTGATTATATGATGTGGATAGTGATAGTGGAAACATTTCTGAGAATCTAAAAGTGACGCCTTTTAAAATTTAAACAGATTTAAATCCCTATCGTAGAGAAAATCCTCCAGGAGAGAAGTAAGAACTGCAGCCTGTGGTGTTTTTGCTTAATTGATTATTAAAATAGTTGGTGATTGATTTCCTGTCAATCAACTGATGCCGTTGAGGTGATGTTTATGTTGTTGATGTCTTTTGTCACCAGGGTACCCTCCTCTGCCCAGCAGTCTCTATTCCAGCCCCTACCTGTCCCTGGGGCACCTGGATCCCCCATCGCTGTCCCAGCACCCCCTCTACGATTCACACAAAGGTCAGTCGCTGTCGCAGAGACGAGTCCCGCCATAAATCCTTTTCTATGTCATGAGACCTGCAGGTGTTTGTGGAACTGGGACAAACCTGCAGCCAGAAATAGGCAACATTTCTCAGACAGATGGATTAATTTTTAGCCTTGATTCTTATTTTATTCTCTCGGTGTAATGTGTTGTACTTGCTCTTGGATATGGATGATGCAGATCTGTTTTTATCTTTTACATCAGTGTGTTCCTGTAGTGGTTTTCTGTTTTTACACTCATGTTTTGTGTTTGCCATTTTTAGAGGGTTTTTACCTGCCAGCCTCTTTGAGCAAGTCGCCTCTCCACCCCCCAGCTGCTCCCCCATCCACACTATCCAGGTCCACACCCCCTCACAGGACGTCCCGGGACGGCGGGAGGGACCGGCCTTACCGTGGGGAAAGGGAGAGGGAGCGAGAGAGGGAGAGGGAGCGGTTGAGAGAGGAGCAGCGGCCGCACAGCGTGGTGGACCTGACACAGGACGGGCGGAGCGAGGAGGACCGCAGGGCGAGGAATGGAGAGCGGGAACGTGAGAAAAACAGAGACACAGAGAGAGATAGAGATGGCTGGACTTTCCATCCTCACCTCCACCAGCAGAAATCTCAGCCCTCCACAGCAGAGCCCAGATCCAGGCCGTCACCTCCACGGCCCTCCGCCCCTGCAGGTGGGGGTGTGGGCAGGTTTCATGGACCAGAATCAGACAGAGGCGGTCGGGATGATGAGGGCAGCTCTCGACCCCAACACCACCATAACTCTAACGCTAACTCGAACACTCACTCAGACAGACAGAGGAGGAACGACTCTGTGGCCACATCAGCTGGGACCCTTCACGTCTCCTACGTCCTTCCCCCCTCACTCCAGCCCTCCGTCACTGCTCCGCCCCATCCCTCCACGCCCAGAGACATTATCAGAGAACAGCGAGTCATCGCACCAACATATGTGCCTTCTGTGGAGGTTTACGACGAGCGGACCGGGCCTATCCAGATCGCTTCTCAGGCCCGCGACAACAAACACAGCGACAAACACAGGGACAGAGAGCGTGACAGGGACAGGGACAGGGACAGGGACAGGGACAGGGACCGTGACAGGGACCGTGACAGGGACCGTGACAGGGACAGGGACAGGGACCGTGACAGGGACAGGGACCGAGACAGGGATCGAGACAGGGACAGAGACAGGGACAGGGACAGGGAGCGGGAGAGCTACAGGAGCCTGATGGAGCATCCTCGACTCTCTGCCGATTCGAGCAATCAGAGAGAGGAAGGTTCTGTCATTTGTTCTAATGGATCCGTTGGTAGACGAGGCCAGGACGCATCATTCTCCTCCAGTCAGTCACGGTTCAGCCCAGAGACCAGGGACCTCTCTAAACACTCAGTGCGTCTGGGTGTCGAGCGGGCGGGGGCGGAACCTAAGTGGAATAACATCAGCCCGTTGGCTAACTATGCCACCACTCACATGGCTGCCCTGGCAGCCCAACACGGACACACACTCTCCTCTCCCCACAGCCAGCCCTCCCACACACAAATGTCCCATTCCCCTCACACATCCCACCGGCCCAACAACAACTCACACTCCGCCCACAGCCATTCCCCCAAAACACACCCCTCCCCACATGGACATGGACGTGCAGGTGAGGACGGGAGTCAAAGACGCTACCTGGACCCATCAGCGCTCTACCGACCTGGGGGGCCATTGATGGGAGGGACCAGTGGTGCAGAGCGAGGTGGGGAAACAGGCTCAGACCCCACAGAGGTTTCAGCCATGCAGAGTCTGATTAAATACAGCGGAAACTTTGCTGCTGAAGGTCCTGGGTCCTCCAGGAATGCTGTGGACGGTCGGGGGCCTTTTGGGGGTCTGGGAAACATTGGAATGGAAGCTGAAAGAGAGAGGGACAGGGAAAAGGATAGAGAGCGGGAGAGAGAGAGGGAAAGGGTAGCTGTTGGATCTGGCGGTTCAGGGGCACTGAGGGTGCCTCCCCAGCTGAAGAGAGAACAGGAGAGACCAGACAGCGCTCGCTCCTTTGGCCGGGAGAGCGAGGGCGAGGTGCGCCACCCCCCTGTGGGCATCGCTGTAGCCGTGGCTCGGCAGAGAGACAGCGGGAGCAGCAGTAAACAAACGAGCGGACCTTCAGACGCACAGAGACCCCTGCTGCAAACTGCCATTAAAGGTAATGATGTCTTTTATGTCACATAGACGCGACAGAGCTCTGTGCACCAGTGCTCACATGCAGGTTTTAATGCCTCATCTTCCCTTAAGACCCGTATACACAGTTATCAGTTTATTAGGTACACCAAGCAAAACTAGGTCAATTTAACCCAACAGCTCTGCAGTAAATCCTCCTTCATAAAGGTGATAATGTTCAGTTTGTGTTGAAAATGTTTTATGGAGCTGTTGATTGGACTGTGTGATTGTTTTGGAGGCTGCAGTTTGTGGTGCGTTATACACGGAGCAGTTTCTGTTATGTAGCATCGCCTCACTGATACCAATGAGGTGGACAAAATGATGCTAACACCTGTCAGTGCAACACGATACAGTTCAGGGGCAAAAACTGCAGCCTCCAAAGTCCTACAGGCGACTCAGCAGCTCTGACGCAGTCTGGTGTTCCTAATAAACCGACCACTCCCTGCCCAGAGTGTATAACCCTGATGCACATTGTGCTGTCCCTTCTTTCATACATGTAAATGATAGATGCTCAAAAGAAAGAACTGATGTTTTCCACATCTTTCTGCTTCTGCTTTGGCGTCTGTGCTGTGGCCTGGAACATAGACCTGCTCAGTTAAATTAACCAGGAATAAATGATTCCTCATTCTGGTTTCCATGAATAATGAAGGATTCATTTTCCTTCAGGTCAAAGTCTTATTTCCTCAGCTCCTGTTTGACTTTGAGGGGAACTTTTTGCTAATTATGTCACTGGATGTGTTTTGCTGGCTCTCTGTGCTGCAGAGAAATTCCTGCTTCTCTATTCCTGGACATCAAGGTTGCTCCAGCAGAGTTTCTGTTTCCCTCTCAGCTCCGTGTCCAGCTCTCTCTCTCCTTCCTCACCCACCTCCTTTCTCAGAGGGTCTTTGTACAGGGGCTCTCTCCTCGTCCCACCTCAGGCCCCGCTCTTTTCTTCGAGTCCACCTCCCCAACCTTACCTCCACCCACTCTGCATTAAACATGTCATTACAGAGTGCAGCTAAAAGCTACAAACAAGCCTTGAATTACAATAAGACCATGGGTGCGTTGCTAAGCAATGGAGCAGTCTTGAGAGTGGAGGCCCGTGTTTGTGTGCGCGCGTGTTTGGGATATACTGTAGATTTGTGTGTGTGTGTGCACGTGCGTCCCTGTTGGGGGCGTTTATTCATTTCCTTGCTTGAGCAGAGCGATTGGTTTAATGGCATCAGTCCCCAGCACTAAGAAAAGCTCTAAATAAACAGCGAGGATTTACACTGGAAACAATTCATTGGAAGAATGAATGAACAGATAGATGTGTACTGAGCTGGAAGGAGCAGGATAGGCTAATGAGAGATGGATGTAGATCGATAGGTTGATGGGCAGGCACAGAGGTATGTGTGGGATCACGGGGGCGTGCTGTGCTGATCGCTGCCTTTCTGATGCAGGGAGGATAACATGTGGGACCGGCTCCCTGTAACCTTGGTAACAATCTTGAAACCTTTCCTGCGGAGCATGTCAGGGATTGTTATAGTCTCTTGTCTCGTCTGCACACACACACACACACACACACACACACACGCTCGCTCGCTCGCTTGCTCGCAGTCACTTTAGGGGGTTCAGCACTCTTGTCTAAAACCTTTCTGCTGCTCTGGGACCTTCAGTCAGTGCTGATGAGATGGAAGAGGGTTAACGGGAAAGAGAGCAAGGAGGAGACCCTCATGTTTATTCTGGATTGCTTGGCTGAGTGCTGCTGCTTTTCACTCTCCATCTCTTTGTTTTGCCGTCGGCCCTCAGAGCGAGCAGGCTGGGCTCAAGACTGTGTTGTAGTAGTGGTATGTTCTCACATCTCCTGTGGCACTAGACTAATAACTGGTAAGACCTGACACTCAGAGTGAGAGCTGTCACTGTGTCTGTGTGTTTGTTCAGTCTGTGTGTGCAGGCTGTGGTCCAGCATTGTATTTTTAGCCTGTCCTCTCATTTTGACACGCTGCATTTTGTGTCACTATTATGGAGCTGCTGTCACCTTGTCTTCTCCCCCCTCTCTCTCCTCTGCTGTCACCCATTTTTCACTTTCTCTTCTCAGCACAGATCTCCTACCTGTCTCCCACCTAATATACAGCAGCTTGTGCTCACTTCGACCTTTGCACAATTCATTGTTAAAGATTCCATTTTAAACGTGAAATAGGAAATCCAGGTGTGTCAAGTCTGTTAGAGTTGAGGGTATGTTGCTGTTTCTTAAGTTGTCCCTTTATTGTGACGACTTTCTGTATTTCCACTAAACCAACCTCAACCACCAGCTATGGTTATTTTGAGCAGCGTGATGCATAACACACAGGAAGTACGAATAATTCCCATGGTGCTGTTTGGTCTTACATATTTACAACATCACGATTCATCACGATTCGATTTCAGATTGAAATCCTGGTTGGCAGGTCACAAAAAACTACTGTGGGACACAGTGGGCTCATCAGCCAAAATCCCAACATGAACAGGCAGAGTAACTGGTCTGAATTAAGGGCCTGAATATGTTTGTAAAAGAGACATGAAAGTTTTTTTTTATTTTACTTTATAAAAATTTACAATACATTCTAAACATCACTTGACTTTATTATGGGTTGCAGCCACGTGTGTAAAATGAATGTCTGTGCTGCAGTTCTGAAACTGCCCTTCCTAATCTTCCTCTCTCCCTCTGTAGATGAGGAGCGTGGGGAGGAACGCGCTCGCCACCATGATGACAGACTGCTGGCCGGCCGACTGGAGCGCGAGCAGGAGAAAGTGCTCAGGTGAGGATCTATCTGAAATAACCCAAATCGTTGGCAGGGGAAACGATGTGAAAAGAGTCGGAGGTTAACTGGCCGAACGATACGTGCAGAATTTCCAGTTACGTATCTGTATTTCCGTTTTCTCCCAGAGAGTCCAAAGAGCTGGCGGAGTTCACTCAGATGCACCCTGCCCCCCTGTCCAGCGGCCTGACCCCCAGTATGATGACCCCCAGCCTGATGACCCCCAACCTCATGGTGACGGGAGGGGCTGCCCTGGCAGGGGCAGGG
Organism: Mastacembelus armatus; assembly: GCF_900324485.2. Classification (NCBI taxonomy): domain Eukaryota; kingdom Metazoa; phylum Chordata; class Actinopteri; order Synbranchiformes; family Mastacembelidae; genus Mastacembelus; species Mastacembelus armatus. Next base: position 20,871,798 of record NC_046640.1, read on the forward strand.
AGATGGCCTCCAGAACCCTCAACTCTGACCTCTCACCCCTGGATGCCCCGGCCCGGGGCCCCCCCAGTGTGGCTCTCCAGCTCACCCTACAGTACGTGGACGCACGTGTTCAGATGTTCCCACATCTACACTTTGGAGTCAGACTCCTTTAGTCTAATGGGTCAAATTGGACCCACACTATATGAAGTTCTTTGACGTCCTATATCAGGGTGTTTGTGGTTGGATGTGCTTTAGAGCTGAATCTGTTCATCAGTTAACAGAAGAAAATATTCTGCCAACATTATTGACAAACTGCTGATAGTAATCTGAACACTGTTGTTTCTGAATCAGTCGAAGAATTAATTGATCATGAAAATTAGGATTATTTGGGGCCTTTTATGCTTATTACTTTAATATGATTCATCTTTTCATTATGTTGGTTTTTTGGGGCTCAGTGACATTCTGTGTTTCTAATGTAGATGGTGGTGTTTTACTTAATTACAAATACTAATACCACAGTAAAAATACTTTGCTACAAAGTAAAAGTCAAGAGTAAAAGCAGTAAAAGTACTGTGACTATTAGATTATTATTGTGCTACTCATGCATTAATATGTTCATTCTGCTATTACAGTTAATGAGGTGTAGTTTAACTTTAATATAAAGCACTGCAATCTAAAGTAAAGGCTGACAGATATGTAGTATTCCTCTGAAATGAAGTAGGGTACAAGTGTAAAACTGCATGAAAAGAAAAAACAAGTATATTAAAAATAGCTTCAAGAACAGTATGTGAGCAAATGCCTCGTCTGTGCATTTAGCCTTTCTGAGTGCAGCCTTATCCAGGCCTGTGCTAAAGACCCAGTCTAAATCAGTTCAACACGTGGCCGCCCTGCCTGCTGCAGCCTTTTCTGATTGGTGCAGCAGAACAGGAGGTGTTTTCTGTCATCCTGCATGGGTGAAGCACCACAGACACTCCTGATCTTTGGAGAACATTCCTGACCTGCTCCTCCTGCGCTCTCTGCACAGAAATAGCCACATGGACAGAAACACTCACTTACTCACGGAGCCTGACACGTAACTGTACACACACATCTGGAGACATGTAGATGCACACGTGTCCACAGAGCTCCCCAAAGTCCAGCTCTGACTGGAAACTGAGGGCAAAAACAACCAACTCCTCTGAACAGCAGCTAAATTCAGAGCTGTCCTGTGTGACTTTGTGATGGGTGTAAACACTGGACGAACAAAGATGCTGAGTAAATGTTGGTTTTGGCTTAACCAAAGAATTTTTTTTTTCGCCTTCTCAACCTCCACTTTTTCTTTCTGCTCTGCTCCCACTCAGGCCTGGGTCCCTCCTCACTCCACCAGACCCTCCCTCCAGGCTACCCGCCCTCTCTGTCAGGCTCCATACCCCCTCCCTACCAGTTTGCCAGAGACCCACAGTCTGGACAGCTCATAGTCATCCCTACTGAACACCTGCCACACTATGGTATGAAAGCTGCTCTCTGGTCTTGGTTTGCTGTTTTTATCTCTTATGAAATGAATGTTTTCTGCATTTTAGGACAAATAAATGAGCACCGTGCTCATTCAGAGACAGATGTTAGTTCTGGTAATTACTGTAAACAGTGCCGACAGTATTGTCAGCGTCCATATGGTGCTGCGGACTCTGTGCCAGTGGTTTTTGGTTTCCCCTGCTGTACAGCACAAACAGGAGGGCGCTGTGCTGCACTTTAAATACAGTTATCGTCTTCTGTAAAGTGGAAAACAGATGAAACGTACAGTAACGTCACGTGGAGAAGGTTGGGAAGATTGTAGGGTAGCTCTAATGTGAAGAAATGACAGTTTGACTTAATAACACACATTGAGTCAATTACATCTGATCAGATTGATGATGAGAATAATATATTCCTAACAAACAAAGGCTCTTTTCTTTATCTGTAAAGTGAATGATACTGAATCTGCTACGTAAACAGTGGACTGTCTTTTTCTGTGGCCTCCATCGTCCTGCAGGAAGTGATGTGTTGGAGCGTGGAGCCCCGGTGTGGTCGGGAGTGTACAGCGCAGGCAGCACGCTGCAGCACGCGGCCCAGCTCCAGCTCCTCTCCCAGCAGCAGATGCTCCGACAGCAGGAGCTGCTCATGATCCAGCAGCACACGGCGCAGGTTCTGGAGCTGCAGAGGAGTGCACAGCTGGTCGTAAGTGGACCTCATCAAACTCCACATTCAAAGACGTTAACGAAACACAGTAATACACAGTGGACAACACCAGACTTACGCCCATAATATTAATCTCCTTACAAATGTCACATCATCAATAAACACATGGAGGTGAGACCAATAAGGTTGCACACATAAAAGCACAGTGAAGTGTTACGTTCATACGTAAATGATATTCTGTATTTTAGTAGAAGCCGACTGTGTTCCTGTCAGGCACCTTACAGGCCTCTCTCCTCCTGCTTGTCTTTCAGGAGCGTTTAAAGGCCAGCGAGCACCGGCCAGACATGGAAGACAAAGCAGACAAGCGGAACGCAGAACCCAAACCCCGTGCCTCCTCCATATCTTCGCCGTCTCCCTCACCCATCCTGCATCCCCGCAAACCTCCCCCACCGTCTCGCTCGCCAACCCCGTCCACGTCCTCCCTCACCCCGCTACCCCCACTCCCCTCTCCAGTGACCACCCTCAAGTCAGAGGAAGGGGGACAGAGAGCGCTTTCTCATCCGCCAACACCCCTGCCTCACCCACCTTCCCCCTGCTCAGCCTCTCCACCCCCATCCTCGCCGCGGCGGCCTAAACAGGAGGTGGCTGAGGAGGTGGTGAGACGGAGGGAGCAAAGGGAGGGACAGAAGCCGACGTCAACTCCTTTTCAAGGCATCTTCTCTGGTGAGTCCACAACAATAGTGAAGTGTGTATCATCCTGTACCGTGCAGCATGGTTGTAAGGTTGTGGGGTGTTTAATGAGCTTCAGTGGACTCGAATGAGTTTGTGTGGATGGTTTTAAGAATGTTTACAGAATGTGACTCTGTGTTTTTGTCAGATCTCCCTCCAGGTTACCCTTATCAGTCCATCACTGCTCCATTTGGCTCGTCTTTCCCCCCGTATCACATCCCAGCACCTTCGGGAGCAAACACAGAAATCATGCCACCCCACCGTTCCCGTTCTCCACCCTCAGCTGCTCCACCATCTTCAGCCCACCTCCATCCGAGGCTGCTGGATGCAGACATCAAACCACAGAAACTAGAGCCGTCAAAGACAGGATCTTTTCTCAAGCAGGAGCCCGGCGAGCAGCCTCAGGTGGACATGACTCCAGAGCCTCTGGGTCCTCTGCGGCGCAGCTGCAGCCCTGTCCGAGCCAGCCAGGACAGACAGGTAGATGGGGAAGCCCTGAAGCCCCAGACTCAGCCTCTACCTCTGCACGTCCCCAGTCCTCCACCACAGCAAGGTGAAAGACTGGACAAAGTCAGGGAGGAAGAGAAGGAAGAAGGTCAAATTAAAATGGAAGTGTCATCTTACTCCTGTCAGGCAGTGTATCCTCTGCCTCCTACACTCACAGAAGCTAAACCTAAACCTGAGGTCATCCAGGATCCAGACCAACCACGATATTTGCAATGCATCTCTGCAGATTCAGAGAGCTGGGGATCAGCTCAGGTGTGTGCGCCACTAGAGCAAAACACCGGCGCTGTGTGTGAACAAGAACAGCCAGACAATCCAGTCATCCCACACACTCCCAGCCAGAAAGAAAGAGTGACCAAAACCCCCGTTTGTACTGTTCCCGCCTCTGACTCTCCACTCCCGCTGGTCATCGGCCCAGAGGATCCCATGTCTGGGATGCTCGCCCTGATGACAGCCAGTGAGATGGCCTCCCAGGCCCGCCCCAACACCCCACCTGCCCTCTTACCAGAGATGGAAAACCCTCTTGTGGGTGCTGACTGCAGCAACACGGGGACTTTGGAAATGGTGGCGCTGGAGGGGATGGCCCTGCTCAGCCAAATGGCCCAGCAAGAGATCGACCACATCAGCCAGGAGCAAGGTGAGCATACCAGAGATGACAGAGGACAGGAGAATGGAAGGGGCAGATAAGTTTAGGTTTTTAATGTTTTTATTACTTCTGTCCTGTCCAGATGTGACATTGGAGGGCCTGGGCTGTCTTCTTGAAGCAAGCAGACAGATTCTGTTGGAGGCCATAGAGAAGCAGTCCCACATTGATCTGCCCCGGGTGCTGGACCCCAACAAGAAGTACAGCTGGAGGCAGAGGAAGGAGGAGCCGGTAAGAGCAAGGAAAACCCAGAGATGGCAATCTGTCAGTTTGTGACAGAGTTGTTGTCTCTGATGTTTTGTGTGTCTCCCCTGCAGCTATACAGTAAAATGTCTGTGGACGTGTTGGACACAGTGGAAGTGGAATACCGTGTCCACCTGGCGGAGCTGCAGAAGACGTACAAGGAGAAGCAGAGAGAACTGAGCAAGCTGCAGAGACGCAGAGACAAGCGGTGAGAGTGTTTTCACACAGCTGCGATTGTTACACACTGACAGACACACACATAACTAACATAAGTCCTTCATGCTTTTGTTAGTGAGCGGCAGCAGCAGGAGGACGAGAGGCGGAGTCTGACCAGACGGGGCAGAGGACGACCCAGGAAGAGAAAACATCTGGCCACACCTCCCAAACTGGACAGCAGGCCTGGAAAGTGAGTGTGATCTTCAGCCTGGTTCTGTCTCAGTTTGCAGGTTTTTACAGCTTGTTCAGTTTTTGTTTCACATGGTGTCAATGTTTCTGTCTCAGGGTGGGTAGGACGGTGCAATACTCTGAGGACTCTGAGGCTGGAGAAGGACAGAGGAAACGGTTCCGCGTGTCCAGAGAAGAAGAGGAGATGGAATCAGGAAGTGGAGGAGTGAAGGTGAAAAAGAAGAAAAAGAAGAAGAGCTGGAATGACCAGGAGCCATCCACCAGTCATGGTCTGGAGGTAAACCACCTGGAGGTGCATGTTTTTGATTGATTTATTGGCGGTGTGATGTGATTGGATTAATTAATGAAGCGTTTGTGTATTCTGTGTTGGCAGGTGTTGAAGGTGAAGCGCGGCCACGTGTGTGAACAGGAGCAGCTGGCGTCGGACCTCGACCGAGCTCTTTCGCTCTCACAGCTCGGCTCACTCGGTGCATCTCGTAAACTTTCCTCCAACACAAAATCGGACAAGTCGAAGGGCAAGTCTGCCGAAAATCGGATGAAGGAGCGCGGCATCCATTCCTCTGCCAAAGGAGGGAAACACAAGATGGCCACCAGGGTTTTGGCCTCAGAGACCATCCGGAAGGTGAAAGGTCAGGAGAAGACTGCTTTGTTTTCTCCGATGAGATCAGAGCTCAGCAGCTGCTCCAACAGTGAGTACCTGGAACAGAAACTAAGTTTGATACGTGTCCACAGTCACAGACAGACTGAGCTCGTCTTCTTTGAGTTTGTATAATTGCAGTGTGGTAAAGTTACGGTTAATTTGACAGAATCTAGTTTTCCAGAAAAAGATATGAAGTGAACCAGTTCCAATTATTTTGTTATTGTCAACACAAAAAGGCCAAAAGCAGCAGTTTGTTGTTCGGGAGCTACTGAAACATCAGTGACTCACTGGCTGACGTGTTTCTTCACTAACATGAAGACACACTGAAGTTTATTATGAGTACACTGCACTGCTGACATAAATACTCCCTAAATGTGTATTCATCCACCACTGAAAATAGTCCCCGACCAATGCAGTTTTTTTTTCTGTTTGAGTAATGTTTGTTTAAAAACTCCAGTGCCGACCTGTTTTAGGAAATAGGTTTTCCCCTTTTTCAAATGAAACCAGTTTCGAAAGGTCGAACAGAAACAAATAGCAACCAGGAAACATGAAGAGACAGACTGAGGCATTGCTGGTTTCTATGGGATTAGTTAATAAGAAACTTTAATGAGGTCATTTTAAAACCTAACTCCTATCATTAGTCAGTTTGGTCTCTTTCCATTGAACTAAGCACATTTTTCATTTTCTACAGAATTTTCTTCGTCTTCCTCGTCCCTGAGGGTGAATAATAATAATAATAATAAACAACGTATTTGTATTAATCTCAAAACTTTAGGCACTTTCAGACCACAGGAACTTTTTCACAGCTCTTACAGGAAGTTCCCCTTGTTAGTAGTGTAGTTACCACAGCTTTGGATGTGGAAAAAAAACTCACTCAGGTGGACTAATGCAGGAGTCTGGCTGCTGATGCTAAAAAGGCAATTCAGAGGGATCTTGATGATCCATCAAGTGAAACAGTTTATGCTGAGAGATAGTTGAAGAAATTGAGGCTAAATCTGCAGGTTTTTGACGTTGACTTCAGGCAGGAATCTTTGTGTCAAGTGTTTCATCCTCCTGAATCGTAACCGCACTCTCTCTGCACCAGACTCCGATTCAGAGGAGCACAGTTCTGCTCGAGGGGGCTGGCCCCCTCTCTCTGGGACACGTTCCCGCGGCAACCTGGCCAGGAAGAGACGGTCTGCGTCGTCGCCGACGTCGCTGCTGTCGAGCAAGAAGTCTCAGAAGAAGAAACACAAGCACTTATCCCTGCTGCTGGAGGAAGCAGACCTGAGCTCCTCTGACGACTCCTTCGACCAAGGTTACTGAAATCTTACAGCCCTCGCTGTTCGGTCAGACAGCACTGTGTCTTTGAGCCTCGCCACAGCTCGTGTCTCTGTTTGCTTTCCGCTCAGGCAGCTGGTTTCAGACTGTGCTTTAGCTCAAACATCCCTACCTCTCTTGCTGCTGGCTTTTCTGCAAAGTTGCCTTTTTTAAACCAGAGTTGACCTATTTCTATGGTGTTTTTTTACTGCCTGGATTACAACCCATTTTGTAGCATTTGTACATTTGCAAAATTGTGATTTGTGAGACTTTTTTTTTTTTTTTTGATAAAGTTGTATTTGCAGTTTGATACTTATACGTTTTATTAAAGATGCTGATTTGATCGGTACAGAAAGCGAAGAGCTGTGGTCCTTGTGTCTGCTTCATCTGTCTGTCCGTCTGTCGGTCTGTCCAGCTGCCACTGCACCTCACACATCCTTTAGTGCTCTGTTCGTCAAATATCCCTTTAGTTCTCCTGGCAGAGGCTGGAAAACACGGATCAGCTTCAGGTTAACATCTGGAAAACTGAAAACTGATGTCATGAAGATTAGTTCAGAGCACAGCTGATGGGATTATGTTGTTTAATCATAAAAGACAGAGAAATTCTCCGATATCTGGCTTGTTTTCTGATTTGTGTTTTTCTTTTTGTGGAGTTACTAGCTGCATATACATCAGACTAATGTTTCTTAATGATGTGGCCTTGTGTTGGGTGTTGTCTGGGAAGTGAATGCACTAAGATCGTGCATGTTCTTAGATGTCGGGGATATTTGGACAATAGAGCTTCTCCTCTGTGTCTACTAAACCTTCAAATAACCCTTTTCCCTTTACGTTGCTATCTCAGACACCTTGCTCTGTCCTCTCACCTTTCCCTCCTCACCTTTGACCCCTCTTCGTCCCCCATCCTACCCATGATGCTTTGAGTGTCTCTCAGCCTGTTCCATGTGCTTGTGCTGCTGCCGCTGCGACATTACAGAAGCTTGGCAAGGACTAGCGCAGCCTCGAGCCTATGCTACCTGGCTACGGCTAGTCTACGCTGTGGCCAAACCTTTGCTTAAGCTAGACTGTGCTAAGGCCAGGCTCTGCTACGGCGAGGCTGCGCTCTCGCCGCTGCGCTGCCCCGCCCTGCCTGAGGCCACACCCTTATCACCTGCTCTGTAAGTAGGAAGTGCCCCTCCCTCTATTCTTTATAGGCCGCTAACATGGACGATGCTGAACTCAAGCAACACACATTCATTTATTTTTTGTATTTGTTATTGTTCTCACAAATTAGAGCTCTTTAACGAGAGCCATGGTTACCACCGCTTTACCCACCTCGTCACCGGGTGTAAAAATTAAAACCTTTGGTGCTGGGATGGAGGATGTAACCATGGTTACTCAAGTCTCACATAAAAACCTATTACCAAGGGGCCTCACAGGGCTGTCCTCTCTGCCTGCCTGTTGTCTTCTCCGCCTGCTACTGTTAACACACTGGATTCACAGTACAACCTATTCACCAGATTTGGCTTCTAAAATAACAACAAACAAAAAAAACAAATCCAACCAGGGTTTTAAATGTTTATTTTATTCCTGTGTGAAGTCAAAACAAATGAACCACATAAATCAAGCTAAGCATTGTTCTGGTTGAAATGCTGTGATGGGTGAAAAACAGCTTGAAACACTCACGTTCATGCTGCTAAGTTGCTCTAATAAAAAAAATTATGCAGACACAGATTATTACAGTTTGTATCAGATTATTAATGCGAGACTTTAATGTCTGACGGAGCTTGTACTGTGCATCCACCCTGAGTGTTAACACCCTAACCCCAGAGGACACTCTCCTCCTGTTCATCTGCTGCCATGATGCTGCTAACTACCACACAGCTAACCAGCAGCCTTCTGCTATTCACTTGTTGCATAGTGTGTTGTAGATTTAATTGGAAACTGATGAGTTATAAATTTAGTAAGATGTGTCTAAAACCTGACTGGAGTCCACCTGTGATAAACCGATCTGATTGGACAGAGTTTAGACGAAAACCAGGACATGAGGTCCAGGAACTCTCTGTAGACTCTATGATCAGTCTGTGCTGAGACACAGATCAGGATAAACCAAGTTCTAGAGCCCTGACTGTTCCCAGGAGCACAGTGGCCTCAATCACTGGGAAATAGAAGAAATTTGCACATCTGGATTTGAGATGATCTCTGGTGTTCACCCTTTCCTCAGAGCCTGGTGAGAGCAGAGAATCCGTTTCCTCCTGTTCTCAGATCCCTTAAATGCTGTTTGACAAACCCCCAGCAGCTCATCTACTCATGTCTCTGACTGGTGGAGCTGCTGCAGCTCTGCAGAGGACTTCTGAAGCTCTGTCACAGGGACTGCTGGGTTCTTGGTCTCCTGTCTGATCACAGAGTCTGCTGAGAGCTCCTGTACTTTATGTTCTGACATGAAGTGTGAACTATGGGACCTTATATACACCGTTTACACATGTGTCTTTCTAAACTGCTCAGAAAGCAGCGGGGCCCACAGTTTGGAGCCACAGGAAACACTGAATCCTTGTTTTCTCATTGTCATTACTAAGTGTAAACTGTGGGGCACCAATGGAAATTTTATCAATCTAAAATTAAATCTACACCACAATAACATGCAGAAAGTGATGAGGTCTGAAAACCTTCTGAAGCTGCTTCACCGGCCAGCTCAGAGTTACAGGAAGAAGTGCAGTGTTCACCTCGTTCTTAATAATAACTTGTGTGTCAAAGGATCAGCTCAGGTCTCAGCAGCTGTCAGTGTCAAATGCATTGTGGGAAATTGCAGTTTTTCCTGCCGATTGTTGCCTACACAGCGTTAGTGAGAGTACAGGCTGCAGTGGTTTGAATAGTCTTATCTTCCCACGCTGCTGTTTCTGGCCAGCCTACATGTAAAGATGTATGATGCTCGTATGTGCATCTGGATATTTGTGTAGACTGGGTATCACTGTAACATCCAGGCCGCTGTATTACTTCTTAACAAGGTCCTCGTCTCAGGGGAAGTTGTGTTCTGATTGTTTTTCTTTTCTGAATTCACGTTGTGTACAGTGCACTGCTGTTGTCCACAGTCAGTAGAGCCAGTAGGAAGTGATTTGAACTTTGTCGCAGGCCCACGCTGCAGTCACGTTACTCTCTGAGCTGAAAATCTTCTCTCTGAAACAGAAAGCTCCGAGGACGAGGACGACGAGGAGGAGTCGGACTCTGACGACGGCGGCTGTGAGGAGAGCGGCCTGGGTCTGCTGGCAAGGTTTGCAGCGAGCGCGCTCCCCGTCAGCTCGGCCCCTCTCAGCCTCCTCCATGATGGCAAACACCGCAGCAGGCAAAGCACCCTGGGTAAAAACACAAAAGACACACATCAGTCAGGTGTGACTGAACACAAAACTTTGTCTGTTAAATTGATATGAATCACCTAAAGGAGTAAAGGAGAAAGACACAGCTGGACTTTCTACATTATTCAGGAAGAAAATGCAGAAGAATGTGATCATTGCATCTTGACTGTCTCATATCACAGGCTCTTCTTTAAGAGCTGCTCACTAGGATTGTGTTTTTCAGTGGTTGAGCGGGTTCATTGTCGGTGCATTTGTTTAGGATTATTTTATTGATTCATGGTTAAATATTCATTATTTTCTAATTGTCACTTCAGGGTGCATGTGGTGATCCAGCCTTAAATTATGTATTAGCTTCAAGGTGATAAATAGTGCTGTTCATGACGTTACTGATTTCAGAGAATCTTAACACTTCAGTTTATAATGTCTGTGTGTTTTTACAACATGTGGCCACCTCTCATCTCCGGCAGGGTCATCAGAGTGCGAGTGGTCCGACTCCGGGTCGGACCTGCGGCTGAGGAAGTTCCCGTCTCTGCTACACGGCAAACGCTCCGCCCCAGAGCTGCCCCTGTTGCCCCCTGCCACCCGCCGCATCGACCAGACCAGCCCCACCAAGCGAGATGAAGCTCTGCCTGTCAAACGCAAGCCCCTGCCCAAACCCCGCCCCTCGCCTCGGTCACCACGACGGTTCAGCTTCGACCTCGCCACCGGCTCCGGGCTGGGAGGCTTCAGTGAGGATGAGGGGTGGAATCGCCGGCGCAGTGAGAGGATTTTCCTTCATGATGCCATCACTTCAGCCAGTCAGCAGTCAATGTCAACCCCTGCTTCCACCAATCAGAGCTGTTCCTCTGGCTCGGTGCCACCTCTCACCCCTAAGCCCGCCTCCACCAGACCCAAACCTGCTCCACACAGCAGAGAGGGCAAAGATATGGCAAAGGTAATAAATGGTCTGTGTGTTTTCTCCAAATGAGCCTGGTTTACAAAGACACTTGTGTTTCAGTTCTGTCGTCCTTCAGACTCTGATTACCTCACATCCTTTTGTCTCCCTCAACGTGTGTGTGTGGAAGTGCCAGCAGGGATTCCCAGTACTCCAGTCACTGCAGCACTTCCTGCTGACTAATGTGTCATGTTGCTGACAAGAAAGGACAACTGCAGGCAGCATCCCACCCCCAGTGTGTGTGTGTGTGTGTGTGTGTGTGTGTGTGTGTGTGTGTGTGTGTGGGAAAAGATGTAAACCTGTCTAGCAGATCCTTAGTGCAGTTATTCCCTCATGTGCATGTTTTAACTCTGTGCATTGTCTTTATAAACCAGAAAAAGAAGCTGAAGGACTCTCCTCCGCCTGTGAGCCCGTCCACCCTGTGCAGCCCGGTCACAGACAGCCCTGTGCCTCTGAGCCTCAGCCCTGCACGCAAGAGCCAAGCAAAAGCCAAGACCAAGACCAGAGAGGTCAGTGTGATGATGGATCGACTGCGAAGTCTTTAGAGATATGAACTTAATTATCCTGGCAAGGACAAAGCCAGAGCATTCTTATTAAATGTGCACACACCCACTTTACTACCTCGCTCGTTGTGTTGCACAGACACGTGTACACTCAGAAACGATGCATCTCAGAAATCAGCTGATTGTTTGTGTTGTAATTAACACTGTTTTGTTCTGTTACTGAGGGAAAAAGTAAACCTCTTGTGTCGTGTCTGCCAAAGTGTTGCATTGCTCTCCATCTGCCACCAGCCAGAACTGGAGTTTGTTATGGAAACACTAAAGCAGGCTGACGTGTGTGTGCAGGGCTCTGTGTGTTGGTGGGTAAGAAGAGTAAAACGGTTGGACTGTTCTAGGTTTCTGGGCTGCAAAGAGCATCTTCAACAGTGGGATCATCCTGCAGAAGAAAAGATCATTACTGACCCATAACACAATGGCAGAACTGTCTTTTGAATTAAAAGTTCTCGTGTCGTGTGAAATAAACGCCGTCCTGTGTGTTTCTGCAGCCGTCCAGGGGCGCGGTGAGCAGGCTGATGGCGAGCATGGCAGCAGACGAAGACTTCGAGCCCAATCAGGACAGCAGCTTCAGTGAAGACGAAGTTCTCCCACCACACAGCAACAGCGTGTCAGAGAGGTCCGCCACGCCTGGTAAGTTCATCCAGACCCTCACACACACACACACACACACACACACACACTAAATAATAATATGCAGCACCAGTGATTTCGTTGGTATTGATTCCCTCCATTTGCTGCTGTGTTCAGCTCCAATGCAGTGTGTGTTGGATAAAGATTCTCTGGTGGACGGACTCAGAGTTTTGATCCCGATGGACGACCAGCTACTCTACGCAGGACACGTGAACACTGTCCACTCCCCCGACATGTGAGTACACCAGCAGACTTTTCTTTTTGATACACACATCTGCTGGCACCATTAAAAGGTGCAAATCAATCTGCCTGCTCCAGTTTTTTTTTTCTGTCCTGGATTTGAGAAGCACCTGATGCAGCTGCACCTCTACAGGTCTACAGTGACCTGGTACAGAAGAACAGTGGGTTTTTCATGTGCATGACACAGAAACAAGTTTTCCAATTAGCACATTGGCTGTTGGGTCTTCACTGCAGAAAGACTTAATACACATTAGCTGAGTTAGCTAAACTACGCTAACAGACCAGGTACTGTGATGTTAAACTGGTGACGTTGTTCTTTGTGGGTCGTTTTACCACAGACACAGTGGAGCTGTGTTGAAAAAATGTGTTTGTTAGTTAGTGTTTAGGAGGTGGAGCGAGCAGCAGGCAGCCAGATGTCAATCAACAGTCACACACCAGGCATCAAAGCCCTTTATTAGCCCCGACATCTTAGTATTACCACCAGTACACTAATTAAAGGGTCTAAATGAAGTGATGGAGATCAGGGTGACATGATGACAGTGAGACAGTGAGTTTTTCTAGGGAGGTGATGTGTTTTGAATGGGACTGGAATCAGGATTAGTTTTGGACCCATCAGTGGTGTTGATGTGGAAAAAATCAGGCTAGCTGTTTCCCCCTGCTCCCAGTCTTTGTGCTAAGCTAAGCTAACTGGCTGTTGGCTGTAGCTTCAGGTGTAGCATATGGCATCTCTATGCTATGCTAACAGAAACATGAAGAGCTAAGGTGTTACACTTGGGGCTAATGTTGGTCATTAGTGGCTCATTTTAGAGAAAACAAACAGGCTAAAGCCCTGAGCAGACGGGCTGTTCAGACGGGATTCATATTCCAGGGGGGATGTGGGATGTGCCAGACAGCATTTTAGCCAGAGCCAAGGTACTGTGGTGCTTATTTGTGAAAGCCACATCCCCCAGCCTGCTACACATCAAAGCTGTCAGAGTCAAGATAAGGCAACGAGTCGATTTACGCTCCAGAGAAAACTCATGTGACTCTGGACTGTGTCTGACAGTGTCGTAAAAAACACTGACCCCAAAGTTTTAACCCCCACCTTTTTCCCATGATTCCTCCCTGCAGATACAGTGTGGTGGTGGAGGGGGAGAGAGGGAACCGGCCACACATCTACTGCTTAGAACAACTGCTGCAGGAAGCTGTGAGTAACCTGGATATCTCACATCTGGCTCTGTTTCTGCTGATGTGTGAGACGTGAGCTGCTCGCAGGAGCTTTTTCTGAAATAATGCACGTGTGTGCGAGAGCGACTGATTCTATGTTGTTTTTCACATATGAAGAGTTTTTTCCTTCTGTGTGTGCAGATCATCGACGTGAAGCCTCCGTCCGTGCGCTGCCTCCCAGAGGGCACCCGCATCGCTGCGTACTGGAGCCAGCAGTACCGCTGTCTTTACCCTGGCACTGTTGTCAACGGTACAACACACACCTGAACACACACCCGCCGCTCACGTCACGTGATCCATAATCCACTTACATGCAAAATTGAACTGTAGCTGGCAGCACAAAGATTTAACAGAGCTGCTCGTACAGCGAATAAGCAGTGAGATGGAAACGAAACTGGTCTGGGGCCAGAAAAAGTAAATAGAGTCAGATCAGCATCTACTGATAATGAACAAACACACTGTGGTAACTAATCATCACAGGTCACACTATCGTCACACTAAAAGGAGTCAGGAGTTAAGTCTTTATTTATGTGATATTATCTCAAGCACATTAAGCCTGTACTAAAGTATCAATGCGGAAAAGCAGGTTCAGGGACTTTTCCGTGTCACTGTATGTTACGACAGATTCTTCGTCCGAATAAAATGTCGGCTGCTGATTTATTTTTTCCACAAACAGGAAGTTCGGATATCGACGAGAATGACGATCTTATCACGGTGGAGTTCGACGATGGCGACACAGGCCGCATCCCGCTCTCACACATCAGACTGCTGCCTCCAGACTACAAGATCCACTGTTAGTACACACACACACACACACACACACACACACACTGATTTTTGCCTGGAGAGATATTCTAACCTTAACCTCAACCACTGCTTGTATAACACTCACCCTAACCTTAAACCAACTTGTTGCTCTAAAAATCTGTGAATTACATGGTGGGGGGGGGCAGCAGATCCTCATGAGGAGACCAAGTCCTCACAACATGAATAATACCAGGCGTGCACACACACACACACACACACACCCACACACACACAGCTGGTGCTGGTGCACATCTCAGTCAGTCATGACCTCAGTAGATTTTAGAGGATTAGATTTTGTCTTGTTGCTGCTCTCAGTTCTCTGTTGAAACAGGGAACAAGAAGGGAGAACACACACACACACACACACACCTTAGACTTCCACATGCAGATTTAAAGTTCATTTCACCGTCACCTGTTTGAATGATGCTGTATATTTACTGTGCGTGTGTTTGTTCATTTCCTCTGTGGGAGTGTTGATGGGTTTATCTGGGCGTTTTCTCAGTAAAGTGCTGCTGATGTCAACTATTCCTGTACATCGTTACACTGAGGTTTATCTGGGTATACACACACAAGCACAAACACTCAGTTTATTAGGAACACCAGGCTAAAACTGAGTCACTAACAGTAAATCATGAAGGTGATAATGTTCAGTTTGTGTTCAGATGTAGCACCTTGTTACATTACGTCAGCACCTTGTGTTCAGTTCTGAAAATCAGAGGCTGGTGCTGATATTTTCCTTTTAATAAGCAAAGTGCTTCCATTATTAATGAGGGAATAAGAAATGGCTGCTCACACTCTGATGCAGATATGAAAAAGCTGAATTCTTCTTGTTGAAAAAGAAGCATGGAGGTGAAGTGTCATCTAAAGCGTAAACCCTGTGGCTGTCTGCTTCTGTCCAGGCGCTGAGCCCTCCCCTGCGCTGCTCGTAGCCAGCTGCTCCAGGAGGAGAGTCCGCAAATGCAGCAAAGAGGCGGGAACCAAGCCAGAGGAGACGGCTCCAAAGATCAAAGGGAAACCTGGTCGCAAACCTAAACCCAAACCAGGTGAGCTGATCCCCCTGCCCTCCAGGGACTGATGAGGGAGTCATAAACGTTTCATCAGCTGATTAGGGGCTTGGCTTGCTGCTTATCCTACTAATAGATATGATCTTCTGAGTGGATTTAATCCTAATGTGTCACACAGAAATGACTGACCACACATGTCAGATGTGAATTATTAAAGAAAGAAAGGTAAGATTTCCCACGGGATGTAAAAATCAAGCAGGAGGTCAGGAGGTGCACTGTGCCATCACTCCTGCCTTTATTGGCTTGTTTCTTCTTTAAGTAACTTCATGGGACCAGTAGACGACGTCTGCTCACGGAGCCAAATGTGTCGTTAAAAACGAGGGACTTCACATGATTTGGCTCAGTGCTGGTTTTTACCACACTCACACTGTTGTCATGCAGCTGGAACTTGATTGGGAATAAAAAACTAAATGAGTTGCCATGAAAGTTGAAATGCTTTTGTCACATTTTTCTTCTGATCAGTGATTTTTTTTTTTTTTTTTTTTTTTTTTTTTTTTTTAAACAACAGAAGAAACAAAAATAGCTCAGGCCACAGAAACATCTTTCATTAAATATCAAATCATCACTTATGTCATCATGACTTCTGTGCTGTTCCATATAATTCTGTGTGTGTCTCACTCCAGCTGGAATATAAGGCATGTTGCTGACACTGGTCTTGTTTCAAATGTGTAAGCAGTTCTTAAATGCAGTGTTTTCGTTTCAGGCTTGTTTCTTGCTGATTTGTCTTCTGGTTTCAGCGTGTGAGGCTGCAAACACAGAAATCATGAAGCCACACAATGAAAACATCAGCATGTTACTGTGTACTTTGGCCAAAAGGTCAAATTGTTTAACTTTGTTGTTTTCCTTTTGGTTTCCAGAGACCTCCATGAACCCAGACAGTCGAGACAAGGCGGAACCTCAGCTTTCCTCCACCCAGTCCACAGAGAGACCAGCTAAGCCTGTGCAGGACAGACCCTCCTCCAGGCAGAAGGCAGCTCAGGAGAAGCCCCGGCCTGCATCGCGGCCTTCAGTGGGAGCTCAGGGAAAACCGGGTCGCAAGAGCTCTACCATGTCACCTGCAAGCAGCCCCACCCTTCCCAACCCGGTGCCCAGGAAGAGCAGCTCAGTCCAGACTCCTGCTGCTAAACCAGGCCACGCTTCTCCGCCTTCCCTGTACCCCTCCACCTATGGGAAAGTCCTGACTGTGGATCTGTACAGTGAGCCCAACCTCAGCTCGTACAACAGCCAGCGCAGAGAACGAGAGAAAAGCAGCAGCGTCAGCCCCACCACCAGCAGGCCCATGTCCAGACCCGGTATGGCAGTGTCGTCTACTGCGCCAAAGCCCAGTGTTTCATCCGCGCCCAGACCCACCTCTGCCTCCACTCCCAAAGCCAAACCCTCCTCGGACAATCACAGCAGCTCCAGGCCCAGCCTCAGCTCTGGACTCATACCCAGCCCCATCTCCAGGCTGTCAACAGGGAAACCGGGATCTTCTCTGACCCCCAGGCCCTCATCATCTTCAGTGTCATCGTCGTCATCATCATCATCATCATCATCATCATCATCCACCCCCAGACCCAAACTCAAGATGCCGTCCGACCAGCTATCCTCTGGCTCCAGACCCAGTCCCATCTCCAGGCCAAAGTCCAACCCGGGGCAAAGTGACCCTGGCTCGGCAGTGAGACGCAAGCCCCTGTCTGCAGAGCCCCTGGTGAAGCTTGACCACGAAGGCGTCACCTCCCCCAAGACCAAAAAGACCAAGGCTCTGATGCTGCTAGAGGGTCGTGGCGTCAGGCGAGATCACACCCCCATCACCACAGCCTCGACCAATCAGAAACTCCCGAAGGCTAAAGTGAGAGCTCCAGACAGAGACACCGGCCCCCTGGAAAAAGACTCCTCCTACAAAGCGCTGATCCTGCCTAAGGAGAAGGCAGACACTCGTGGAAGCGGCAGCAGAGGACAGGAGATGGACACCAGAGAAGAGAAAAATAAAAAAGAAGAAAGGAAAGAGACGGAGAAAAGAGAGGAGAGAAAGATGAAAGAGGAATCTCAGAGCAGCAGCAGCTCAGAGTCAGAGGAAGAAGGGGAGAAAGGGAAGCTCAAGAAAAAGAAGAAATGCACTTCGAGCTGCTCTTCCTCCTGCTCCGGTTCCTCCTCTTCATCGTCGTCATCATCATCCTCATCGTCCTCTTCCTCTACTGATGACTCCTCCTGCAGTTCTGATGAAGAGAGGACCCCTACGCCCCCACCAGGCCCCGTCTCCTCACCTCTAGCTCAGGACAAACCAAAGGAAGAGACGAAAGAAGAAGAAGAAGAGGAGGAGGAGGAGGAGGAGATGAAAAAGGAAGTGGAGGTAAAAGTGGAGGAGGAAGACCTATCTACTCCTTCGCAGCCTCCCACCCCTTCAACCTCTCCGGCTGCTGCTGCTCCAGCTCCAGCTAAACCTACTAAACCGACCACCGGGAAAGGTTCTGGTCAAAGGGGCCGTCCTCCGAAACCGAAGCCCAGCGGAGGAGAGGGGAAGGTGGGCAGACCAAAGCGGAGGGAGGGGGTTCACCTCCCCACCACCAAGGAGCTGGCGAAACGTCAGAGGCTTCCCAGCGTGGAGAACAGGCCCAAAATTTCTGCTTTTCTTCCAGCAAGACAACTCTGGAAATGGTTTGGAAAACCCACCCAGGTGAGGAGAGAAAACTGGTGGTTATTTTAGGAAACGGTTTTTGATTCGGTCCAAATATTCCTCCATTCACTGTGTGACCAGTTTGTCCTCTTCTGATCCAACCCTGCAGAGACGCGGTATGAAGGGCAAGGCTAAGAAGCTCTTCTATAAGGCCATCGTGCGTGGCCGAGAAATGATCCGCATCGGTGACTGTGCCGTGTTCCTGTCCGCCGGCCGGCCCAACCTGCCCTTCATCGGCCGCATCCAGAGCATGTGGGAGTCCTGGGGGAGCAACATGGTGGTCAGGGTCAACTGGTTCTACCATCCAGAGGAGACGAACCCTGGCAAGAAGCTGACCGACAAAAAGGTGGGACTTTTTATTTCGAGCCAAATGAAGGTCAAAGTGTTTGTTGAGCAGAAATGAGACTAATGATTCAAAACTTTTGAGATCATTTATTTCTCCTCATGCAAAATGAAAATGATCATGACGCTTGTTTTCCTGATTCATAAATCAGAGAAACGCATCATCATGACTGTTTTTTTATTAAACGTGAGTTTTTTCCTTTCCAGAACTGGGACCAGATGTGTGGCCAGTCCCTACCAGCAGCTCTGCACTCTTCTATCCAGAGGAAGGATTTCATGGAGGTGAGAAGATCATTTGGTTCTGATCCTTCAGTTACCTGGTGGGAAAATCTTATCTTGATCTTGATCAATGTGTTGACACCTCGTGTCTCTGCTGCAGCGGGCCCTGTACCAGTCGTCTCACAGCGACGAGAACGACGTGCAGACAGTCAGCCACAAGTGCCTGGTGGTGAGCGTGGAGGAGTACGAGCAGATGACCCACACGCGCCGCTACGCCGACAGCGAAGACCTCTACTACCTGGCCGGCACCTACGAACCCACCACCGGCATGATCTTCAACACCGATGGAGTCCCAGTCATCTGCTGAACAGAAACACGCTACGAGTCGCTGAAATCAAACCGTGACCCGACTTAACCGACTCCGGACCTCACCGGAAGTCAAACCGTGGTCTTTCCAAGTCTAATCACTGGTCTCCGTTCGTCAGCTGTGACTCGATGAACTCACCCGCTCCGACGCCATGATACGCTTCAGCCTGTCATCACAGCTACTACTACTACGGAGGCAGGAGACACTACAGACAGTATTAAAAGGAACATGTCTCCTGAAACGTTTGCACACACAAACTCCATTTATTCATCCTGTTTGGCTTGTTGTGTTCATGGAAACACACACGAGCACTTCAGTCTCCTTACACGTGTAAATATACCCTATGTAAACACACACACACACACACACACACACACGCACAGACACATGTAAATACTCACCCCGTGTACCACACACAGTTATATAGAGGAAAATATGAGTGTTTTATTTTCATGTAATAGTTTTATGTCAGAGTACGTTTTTTCTAAAGAGGTAAACAGTCGAGAAGCTTTAATGAACTGTGAATGATGATGATGGAGAGAGGCCGGTGTGTGTGTGTGTGTGTGTGTGTGTGTGTGTGTGTGTGTGTGTGTGTGTGTGTGTGTCCGCCCCACACCGCGGATGGACAGACACACACAAGCTGGTGGTGTGACATTGTGATGCTGATGTTGCTGTGGTGATGTTACAGTCATATAAATGTGTCTACAGAACAGCAGGAGCGACAGACAGATGCAAAGAGAGAAGGAGCTGCACAGAGTTAGAGACTGTCCAACAGAGAGCACTTAAAAAAACAAAACAACAAAAAAAACGCTTAAAATCTATTCTCCTTTCATTTAACCCACTTCAATTCCCCTTGACAATCCTAAGTCGGGCAGGCGAACTGTTCGTATGCTACTAAAACTTCTGACTCCCTCAGAGACTCAGGCTAAAAAGAGAGGAAGGAATCGTGTACTTTTTAAAAAGCACTTCCCATTTTCATCTTTGAGTTTCTGAAATGAAGGAAAAATCCACCCTGAACCACGAAACACTACCAAACTAAAACAGCCGCTGCTCATGAGTCTCATGTTTCTTCTTGTTTGCTCATTTTACACTGACGTTTTGGTCGGTGTTGCAAACTCTCCTGGGAAACGTAGGACAGACGTTTAATTGTCAGAACCATGGGTAATCAAGTAAACTACAACACTTGGTGACAAACTAACCCCACGGAAGCACCGCTGTATTAACAGAGAGGGGTCCCATGGGTGGATGGTTCCTTTGTTTTTAGCTTTGAATGTGTTTTCAGGGATGTAAACACTGCAGTTGGTCCAACATCCATCGGGGTCACGGCACCAGCGCTGATTGGATCAACATAATTCAGTTTTAACACTCACCTTCCACAGGCCTGGATCATTGCTTTTGGCTGCAGTGTTTTTCAACCTCTAAGTGTCCTGTGTTTGGTGTGTTTGACATTTCTTTTGCTTCTGCTGTTTTATGGATGTCCATCTCACCTTCGCCCTCCGAGCAACTGTCTTTGACATGAGTGCACTTTGAATGAGCTGCGCTGCAGAGGAGGCTCTGTGACTGGGATTTGTGTACCATCTCCCTCCTGCCACTCTTGCTGCCTCTCCTCTGCATGCTGCTGAAGCCCCTCCCCCTTTGAACATGGATTAACCACGTCCCTTTTATTCGGCTGTTTTTGTTTTTTTTGTTTTTTTTTTTCTGTGTGCCTCGTTGATCCGTTTTTAGCATGAGACTATTGAATGTCATGCTCAGGGTTGTGAGCATTTTCGGGCGGCCTTACTCTCCCAGGCCTTATGATGACAATTCGCCAAATCTCTCTTAGGTCCCGCCCCCACATCTACCGTGTTCCTAAACGTGTTGAGGAGTAATCACATTACTATTCCCCCCCCCCCACTCCGTTCTTCTTTGTGATTTATAGTTGGAACAACCCTCCGTTCCTGAGCTCTTCACTCTCATCATTACACTATTGTGTATAGAGTGTGTGTCAGAAATATCAGTGTCTATATGCAGTATATAGTGTACTGTGTATATATATATATATATATATATATATATATATATATATATATATATATAGAGTCTATGTCATTATGGTGTTGTACGTTTCTTACCATGTTGCCCTGTCTCTGTTCTCCTGCAGAGATTGAAGATTGTCTTGTTGATATTCAATAGTTTTAAAATTTTCTACTCTGAGCTCTTTTGTTTCTGTGTCTGGATTTGTTCAGTTTTATTAGAGGCTATATAATATTTTTTACTGAAATTGTCGTCTGTTAATGTTGATACGACACTTTCCTGATTTCAAAAAACAAACAACTACAGAAATTATCTGCAGTGTGGAAACATTTCTGAACACGTTTCTATAAAATCCAGACATGATATCAACCCAGTAAAGGAAAGCTTGGGAATGTGCTGCTAGTCTGTTGCTATTGAAACGGTGTTAACCAGGTACAGACTGACTCTATAGACTGTTTTTCTACTCGATTGATTGATGCCAGAAAATCATATCCGCTAAAGCCCCGGCCCTGCTGCTCTTACGTCGGTTCTCTCTGGGCTGAAACACTTTTCTGCAGGCAAAAGTTTAAACATTTTGAGCGACGGTCGGCCAAAAATGAATCTCAGCTGTGGGAGACACAGGTTGTACCGGTGTTTGCAGAGCGAACAAGTTAAAGTGCCCCGTTATGAATGTTTGTTTGCCCCTGGAGCTGCTGAAGCACTTTTTTCTGTCTGTGTGTGTGTAAAGAAAGAGGCCACTGATAAGAGATTACACTCTTACCCCTTGGTATTTACACACACACGCATGCACACACTTTGTAACCCTTTGAGGTGTGTGTTATTGCCTTCCAGTCTCTATTTGCCCCCTTATCTCCATCCAAAGCCCAGCCTTAGGCCTTCAAACAGGGTCCAACACAAACACGCACCTACACGTATTCCCCATCTCGCCTTCATGCTCATTTGGTGTCATGTTTTAAGAGCCTGAATTTATGTATATATTTTTATGTGTTTTATTTCTGCGTGTGTCTTTTAAAATGTTTAGTTTTTGACGTTTATTTTTCTCCTTTGTTTTTTTTTTTTGCATGTTTCTGTCATTTTTTTTTTTTTGTTCCTTGCTTCCCCTCTCTGAACAATCGTCCAAGCCTCTCAGGCAAATACTGACAGGCACTGGGAGCTAGCTGCTAGAGAGAGAGAGAGAGAGAGAGAGAGAGGAATGGGAGAGAGAGCATGAGAGAGAATGGGAGAGCGAGAGAGAGAGAGAGGTGGACTGGAGGCTGGTTCTTCGTCTGCTGTTCCTTCAGTATCGTTATCGTCCTGTTACAGAAAAAAAAGATTATTTTGAAAATAAATAGAAAAATCATCTAAGTTTTGTAAATGATCCTTCACTGACGAGGGGAGAAAAGCTATCAGAATATACTTTGTACACATGTCTAATCTTGTAAAAATGCAAAAGAATACATTTTAGAAATAAATCTGAAAGCGGATATATTCTGTCGCCCTATACTGTACGTGTAAGGAACTGTTCTTTCTTTTTTTTTCTTTTTTTTTTTTTTTACAGACAACAACCACGTTTATCAGTGTTTCCTTTCATTTGTTTTAGTAACTCAATATTTTATAGTTAATCAATAAACAGATGGAACTGTACATGTTGTGTCCAGAGAGTCTCTGAGATTTCCTGTTTTCTAACGTTGGTGCTTTGTCGTGGATTTGTGTCCCTTTAAGGGGCTAAAACAGGAAGCTGTGCACTTTCTGCCTCCTCTGTTCACAGATTTGCAGCAAATAGAGAAAGAACACAGCTTTAGTTAGTCTAATAAAACAGCTTAGATATAGGTTAAAGGTGCAGTTTGTCGTTTTGAGGAGTCTTATATCACTTTGTTAATACCAGGCTACAACCAGCAGCCACTTAGTTTAGACTCAAGACTGGAAACAGGGAAAGTACCAGCTTCACTCAGCCTGGAGGAAACTAATCTGCCTACCAGCACCTGGAAACCTCAGGTCTCATTTTACTTTCATACCACCCTGGTTTATTTCATGTTTGGGGGTGTTGGGTTTACATAATGTGCTAAGTTGAAAAATCGTGGCCACAGAAAGATTGTCGAGCACGTTTTGGTTGTTTTTGGTGGATTAAACAGACCAGCAGTAAAATGTTAGTGAGGTTTGCAGCTGTAAATGCATTGGTGGTGCATTTTGTTGAATTGAGGTCACAGGTGGGGACATAGTGACTTGAGTCTTAACTTGGACTCCAGATTTAGAGTCTTTATTTTTATTTTTTAGCACAAAATCTGATGACCTGACGATTTTCGACCTGGTGATCGAACATTTCAACCATAAGCACAAAATGACTTGTGAGTGTTTCTGCTTGAGTTGGAGCCAAACTAACAGTTTTGCTGCTTCCTCTTTTTGCATTTGTTGAATTTCTGAATTTGAAGCTTGTTTCCTTTGATGTTTTCTCTCTTGGATGTGTTTTGTCCTCACAGGCCACTGTAGTTCCCACCAGCTTCAAGTCTTGATGCTGAGCTAATCGCCTCAGGCCCAGACCTGACACAGATATGAGAGCAATCAATCAATAATCTCAAAGTGAATAAGTAAAAGCACAAATGACTTTTGCACAGATGAACAAACGTGATATTGAGGTGCTGCTGGTGGGTTTCATCACCTTTGTTTCTTCTCTTTAGTTCCTGCTTCCAGTTTGTGTGGACTGCCTCTTTAATCAACAGTGGACTCCATCAGGCCTCCATTTTGGCAGCCCAGTAATGAAGCTGCCGATTGTGATAAAATGGAGGAAAGTTCAGCTTCCTCTGCTGAGCTGCAGATCTGACCGCCAGAGACACACTTCCCGCCGCTGACCGTTCACGTCTGTGCCCTCTCAGAGCTGCCAAGGGTGCGTGTGTGTGTGCGTGTGAGTGAGTGTGTGTGTGTCCACATGTAATTAAATCTTTGCTGACAAGAACTGAGTGTGTGTCTCTGCAGCGGTCAGGGGTTCGGTCGCCCTTCTGTTTCGCCCCAGAGGACCAACATCAGCGTAACATCAGCACCTGCTGGGAGCTTCATCTGCCACACACACATTCAGGCACAGGAAGCGAACACACACACACACACACACACACACACTCTCCCCATCCTACCTCAGCAGCGCCCTGCACACCCTCCTGTGGGTGTGTCTGCATACAGGCTTCTGATTGGCCAGCATCACACAAACAGAGGCATTCTATTGGCTGAGCCTTCATTGCAGCTTGAACACTGAGATGCGAGTGTCTGTGTGTGTGTGTGTGTGTGTGTGTGTGTGTGTGTGTGTGTGTGTGTGTGTGTGTGTGTGTATAGGGGGGTTGGCGTCACACAAATCAGTTTCCCAGGAGACAGGTATCTGAGGGGGCGTTCAAACACACACACACTTCCACAGGTTTGCTCCTCAGGCTCCTGGTTCTGTTTGTTCTACAGGTTTTGGCAAAAAAGGAGAAAGGAGTTTTTCATGTTTATTTCCAACTGCACTTTCTGGCTTGTGTCAGTGTACGAGGCTGATTGTAGTCAAACATCATGAGGTCTAAACAAACAACGTGTCCACTTCAGGAGCCAAACACATCAGCCTGGAGTCTTTTCAAAATAAAGTCAACGCACTGCAGCTGTGTAGGCAAAACCAACAGGAAAAGATGGTTTGAATAGAGAAAAACAACCAAACACTGAAAATACAACATTTTACTGTTGTTATTATTGTTTTCCACGTTGTTTTCCTGTTAAGTTATGATGTTGGTGCATGAGCTTCTTCTTCTCTACAGATTTTTAATGAATAATTGTAAATCAGTGAAATATTCCTCATGTCTTTAAAAGCAAAGTTATAATCTGCTTTCATCATGTTGTTGTTCTAGTCAAAATAATAAGAGATTTGTTGTATCAGCGTCATTTTGTTTATAGGTAACTTCACTGTGATGAGATTTTTTTGTTCTTACCTAAAACAATACATTTCTCAGAGACAGTCACCAGTTCACACCTGGAAGTGAGTCAGTGCTGCGCTTCCACAAATCCAACCAATCAGACAAGAGCGTTTTTAACGATTGTGATTCGTTTCTGTGTGACGTCACTCCCGAGTTGTGGCCAATTAAAAGTCTGGATTATCCGAGTGGGCGGGTTCGGTCGCGACAGGTGTTTGTGTGACCTGTGCGCGCTAGTTACGAAGTTCGTCCGGGAGCAGAGAAGAAATAAAGAAACATGGCGGCTGTTTGATGTTTAACGCGTCAGTAAACTGGACAAACACTTGAGGATTTGGTGCAGCAGAGTTTTCTACAATAAACTGGACCAAGAGCTGCAGATCCACCTTCATCCGCCTGGGCCCCAAACTGCCACGGTAAGAAAAAGCTAAAAGCTCAAATGCAGCTTGTGACGTTTGTCTCATCACTGTTGACACAAACTGCTGGTTCGGCATTGAAGTTGGTTGTTGAAGCCGCTTGACTGTATATTTTGTTTGTGTCCAGTTTGAGCTCAGGATCTGCTGTTGATCACGATATTGGTTGATAACTTGGTGTTTGATTGATCAGTGATATCAGGATAAGATGGAAAACACAGACTTTAAAAAAACTAAAGTCCAATATCAGGGGAAATATTTCTGTAGATGGTTGATGATGGTTGATGATGGGATCCATCAGGAGTCTCTTCTGAAATGTGGCCCTGCAGCTGCAGGACCTGAACCAGGTTAGAAAAACAAACCTGGTTCAGGAAGGTTTGGTTGGGTTTAGGGAGAGATTGTGGTTTGGGTTAAATAATATCTTTGATAAGGTTCCAGGATCTTTGTGATCGTAATCACCACCTAGTTTATATTTATGAAACAGTCATGGTTTAAAGAAACCATCTTGGGTGTTTCCCAGTTCCACTAATTACATCCATGACTTGCGTCTTCGTCTCGGCCACGTACGACACAAGGAAAAGACGAAAGGACAGAGGGAAACATGAGTTAGGAGACATGAGACATACTTTCCAGAGCAGAAATAAGAGCTATGGGGTTTCCTTCATCATGACTGGGACTGGGTCCACCAGGGACCGAGGAACCATCTCATGGAGAGTTTGGGAAACACCCTGTGTTTTTGTGACCTAGCTGTCTAAAACCAGGTCCCTGGAAACAGGGCTGGGCTGTGATGTTGGTGTAGGAGTCAAACCTGGGTACTAGAGTTTTGATGCTCACTGGCCTGATGGACAAGGAGCATCACAAATGCTGGGAACGGCTCTTTTTAGTACCAGAATTAGTATATGAAGCGTTTGGGTCCAGAAAAGGCACAATCCAGTGAGCGACCTCAGTAAAAGGGAACCTGTAACCTGGTGTACTTCCTTCAGCCCATGGCAGAGAGCGTTACTCTTTAGCAGAACTGTAGTAATGTACTACACCCCTTGTGTAAATTAGTGTACATTTGTGTATTTATTGTCTAAGAGCAACATAATGTGGTTGTAGTGAGAGCTCGATGTGATTTTGTAGTAAACAGATTCAGGCTGAGACAAACTGGCTTTTCTACCCTTAAGATATGCAAACATTCATGAGTGGCACTGATCTTATCAAACATTTTCCAGAAACCAGAGTCCATAGTCATGAAATCTGTACACAGGGTACAACCACATTTGACATGTTAGCGACTCTTTATCAGGATGAAGATTTAGTGTATCGGTAACAGAAGAACATGCTCAAGTAAAAGTAGGAAAATAAAGGTTGCAGAGGTACATTTACCATCTGTGCCTCAGTGATGTTGGTACAAAGGATTTGACCTTAAACCTAATCAACACACAACTGTGGTTCTCATCATTTCTGTTTTCAGTCAGTAAAATTAATCAGATATAGAAGTATATAAGGTAGTTAACCTCAGCTACCCAGCGGTATATAAAGTACTTCAAATTAGAAGTATATAAGGTAGTTAACGTCAGCTACCCAGCGGTATATAAAGTACTTCAAATTAGAAGTATATAAGGTAGTTAACGTCAGCTACCCAGCGGTATATAAAGTACTTCAAATTAGAAGTATATAAGGTAGTTAACGTCAGCTACCCAGCGGTATATAAAGTACTTCAAATTAGAAGTATATAAGGTAGTTAACGTCAGCTACCCAGCGGTATATAAAGTACTTCAAATTAGAAGTATATAAGGTAGTTAACGTCAGCTACCCAGCGGTATATAAAGTACTTCAAATTAGAAGTATATAAGGTAGTTAACGTCAGCTACCCAGCGGTATATAAAGTACTTCAAATTAGAAGTATATAAGGTAGTTAACGTCAGCTACCCAGCGGTATATAAAGTACTTCAAATCAGAAGTATATAAGGTAGTTAACGTCAGCTACCCAGCGGTATATAAAGTACTTCAAATTAGAAGTACATAAGGTAGTTAACGTCAGCTACCCAGCGGTATATAAAGTACTTCCATTTAGAAGTACATAAGGTAGTTAACATCTGCACAATGACTACTTTTACTTTGGATACTTCAAGTACGTCTGGATGATGATACTTTTACTGCAGTAACATTTTAAATGCAGGACTTTATATAATATATTATATATTTTCCCCTTCATGTTAATCCTCTAACAACCTGTTTGCATATTATATGAAACAGTGACAG
This sequence comes from Mastacembelus armatus, assembly GCF_900324485.2. Lineage (NCBI taxonomy): Eukaryota > Metazoa > Chordata > Actinopteri > Synbranchiformes > Mastacembelidae > Mastacembelus > Mastacembelus armatus. Next base: position 20,899,317 of record NC_046640.1, read on the forward strand.
TTTGTAGTTTCAGAAGTAATTTAACACGTATAATGAATCTGGTGTTACAATGAGAAATATCTACTTAGTTGTAGAGGCAGTAGTTGTATGAGGGAATGTTTGTGTGATATATTTATGCACATATAGTGTGTGTGTGTGTGTGTGTGTGTGTGTGTGTGGGGCTTTTGATCGCCCTCTCTCACCCGTCATTGTGCCTCCTGTTCTTTTGCCTCTTGCGATAAATTTGAATATGAAATGACAACGGAGCCGTACAAATATTAGTTCAGAGTGTGATTCCACATGGAAGTGTGTGTGTGTGTGTGTGTGTGTGTGTGTGTGTGTGTGTGTGTGTGTGTGTGTGTGATGTACTGCATATCAATTAGCTCTCTATTATTCATGCTGACAACGTAATGAATGAAACATCACAGTCTTTGTATTTCAGGCATGTTTACTTGTCCCTGTCTCTCGCACACACACAGCTGCCGTCGTGGGTATTTAGACAGGAGTGACAGTGTGAATGAAATCCCATTGTAGCTGTGAGGACGAGGTGATGCCTGCTGAATACCTGACAGCTAAATCCACATCAGGACGTCCAGCTCCTCCTCATGAAGGAGCTGTAGAACATCATTTCCACTCAGGATGAGCTGTGTGTGATTCAGTCTTTACTGTGTCTGTGCACTGGGCAGGCACAAATATAGTGAAGTCCTTTCTCGTTAATGTAAATATGTAAGAGGTTCATGTTTATTTGTAGAAATGCCTGTTGAGGTGAATGACATTAGCTTCAGGGACTACGTTTCCCAGCATGCACTGTCTCTCGATTTTTGTAGTTTAAAGAACCAATTGATGATGTTTGTTTTATAGTAAAGGATGAGCTGAAGGATTTTACGCCGTGTGATAACTGCAGGTTCAGTGTTATACACAGAAAGATGAGAAGCACAATTTGCTCGTGTTTTCCGTCCGGTTGTTTGTAGTTTTTGCTGAGGTCAAAGGTCAAAAACGACGTCAATTGGAGGCTGGAAAATTTGTATAAATCTGGAAAATCAGTTTGTTTCTGTTCTCTGCCTTTATAGTCCAGTTCTCTTCTCTCCTGTTCTGAGTGAACTGAACTTTATTATTATTATTAGAAACTTTCTTGTCGCTGTGTAAAGAGCATACGATCAAATATCATTGTGCAGTTTGTGCAGTAAATTTGAAACATCATGATTGGAAAACAGAGAAGAGGAGCAAAGGCTGCCCCCTGCAGGAGAGGCTGACCTCTTCTCCCCACCCAGGAACTTTTTCTGTCATATTTCATTTTTATATCTTTTTATACGGGGACAGGATGTTTTTATCGTCCTCTATCCATCTTACTTATGAGACATATCTGTGCGTTGTGTCACTTATCAGGATGCCTACGTCTGTCCTTCTGGCCAATTCCCTCTTGTTGGATTTTCTGGTTTTTCTCCCGTGTTATCCATCACTCTCTCCCTTGTCTCTCTCTCATCCCTCCAAACCTTCGTGTTTTAGCCATTTTTCTTCATCTTCCTCTCCCTCTCACTCCTGCCTCCTTCTACCGTTTACCTTTCACTCTTTTCTCTGCTTCAGCCTTTCCTCCTCTGCTATAGAACCTGTCATAGGACATTACCTGATTATTCTTCTTTGCAATTATTGATAAGATTTGAATCATTTCATATTTTTTGTGATGCTGCACATTTTACTCTGTAGGTTTGCGATTGTAAAGGTCAGGTGTGATAGAAGAAGTACAGAAAACGAAGTGACTCACCTGTTCAACTCTTTAATATGTCATTTAGAAATTGGTTTTATTATATACGTCTTCCCCTAGTCCTCGCTCCTACTTCCTTCTTTAGGCCACAGCCACAGTGTAAAACAAGAACAGCAGTTTTTAGTGATGTGAAAATGTCACATGTAGTGTTTTCACATCAAGAAATGGCTCTTTTTTATATAAACGGACTGATTGGTGCCGGATTATTTTATGGCACTGATACTGATTTATGGCCAAACTAAGGAAGAGAGAAAAAAACAGAGGGTTTCACAAGAGTTGGTCAAGAACATAAATCTGATTTATAGAAGGAAGCGGTGGGTTTAGGAGGTGTGTGTGTGTGTGTGTGTGTGTGTGTTAACTGTAAAGATAAAAAAAAAAAACCACTAACCATGGTGCTGCATGAGTTAAATCATTATGTCTTTATGGTGGGTATATCACACAGGGTATATTTACTTTAAAACAGCAGAATTTGAGCACAAACAATCGGTGTGGAGAACAGACTTTTTATCCTGCCACTCTCTTTCAACCTTCCTCTTTTTCCTCCATCTTCCTCCTCCTCCTGTTCTCTGCTGTATGTGGAGCAGAATGACTAATGATCAGTTGCTCTGTCACACTCCAGAGACTTTCCTTCCCCGCGGCCACGTCCAAAATGAGCACACACACTCACTTCACCAGAGCACAGACCAACAGAAGCTGTAACACGTCTGAATGATTTACCATCGTGTCCTGAGTGGAGACACGGTCCTGCAGAAACAGTTTCCCTCTTTCTTTCAGTCTCTGGGACGAAGTTAAATAAAGACACAGCCTCTGATTTGTGATGCAAAGCCTCCACACCCTTTGCATTTGGATCTGGAGCTGTTGTTCTGCACAGTCCTTTAAGTTGTTCTCTGGACAGCAGCGCTCTCTGCTGGTCAGTAGCAGCTAATACAGATTTATTTCATTTTTTTTTAGTCCATGCAGGAAAAAAATTGAGCTGAGGAGGAAAAAAACACACATTACATTTTTTTTTAAAATCGTGGATGTGTATAAGGACTACAATACCCATCAGTCTCAGCTGAAGGGAAGTGATTAAAGCTGCAGGTGTGTTTTCAGTTTTCTCAGCCCAGTGTCTTTAGTTTTCTCCTGCTGTTTGTGCTGCATGTTACAGACATTTAACTTCAGTAACTGGGTCTTTCTTGCCGAAATGCCCCCTGGGAGTTGTAGTACCTTTTTTTAATCAAACAACCTGATATTTTGTAATGCAGGTGGACTGGTGGTTGAACTGGGACAGTTTTACACTGATCCAAGTCTCCACCTGCGACTATGGGAAAAGTCTTGGCTGCGTTAGGAAAAATAAACTCATTTCTTTTTTCTGCGTTTTATTATGAAGTTTTAATCTGTATGTTTTATTATAGAATTTGTGACTTCACATATTGTATAATGTTTCACATATTTCACTACAAATATAGTTTAAAACAAAATTGGAAAGTGACAAAAAACACTTAATCTTTTAAGTGTAATATCTGTTTTAATTATATCTTCTTCTTCTTTTTTTTTTTTAACTAAATCTGTATTTATTTATTTACAGGTCATTTTTTTCATAGGTGCCAGGAATGAATTTCATGCCTTTTTTTTTTTTTTTTATCCATTGTCTAGTTCTTCTTAATACATCCATGATAAAACCCCACTTTACCCACAACTACGTCACAATATGGCAGCTAAAGACGCTCTAACTTATGTTTCACTGTGAATTAATTTAATGAACTAATGTCCAAAAATATCACTTTTCTTTGTGGTTTCTAAACGGCACAGAGAACTTTTATAGTATTACCCACATCCAGTCACCACTGATGGGACTCGTTCTACAAAAATATCAATCGGATTCTCATCGAACGAGATTATAATCGCAGCAAAAATCCCCTCAGGTGTCAGGTCTCTAACAGAAGTCATGAAACGAAACAACATAAGACACGGTTTCTCGCTCAAATCCCATTTGACCCTGTGGTTTTTTTTGTGTGTGAGTCTGCATGTTGTCCCTGTGTCTCCTCCCACAGTCCAAACACATGCAGCTTAGGTTAGTTGGTGACTCTAAATTGTCGGTAGGTGTGAATGTGTGAGTGAGTCTCTATGTGTCGGTCCTGGGACAGACTCCTGATCTGTCCAGGGTGCACCCACTGCATGCTGGGATTGTCTCCAGCCCCCTGTGACCCTGGAAGGATAAGTGGTAGATGATAAATAGATACTGTGGTTTTACCGTTTTCATTTTCATCATTTCCTCCTGTTTCTTCTTTTTTCATCCAATAAGCAAAACAGAAGCAGGATCAGCATGAAGGAGAGTAGATAGTCAGGAACCTTTAAATAACGAGCTCTCTCCAGATGTCTTCTCGTCCTCTGCAGCTGTGTGACTAAATGGCTGTGGGAGCGTGTACACGTATGAGCGTTTACGTTCATGTCTATGTTTTACTGCGTTGACATTCAATACCCTGTTGCGTTGGTGGTTGTGTGTATGTTGAGCGTGGAGAAGTGTGATGTTGCTGTTCCTGGCGATGGAGCGGTGAAGCTGTAGGCCGCGTACGCCACAGCCGAGCCCACCATCAGGCCGGTCATGTAGGACACAGTCATGGTGTTTCCTGGAGGGAGCAGAGAAAAGCCGTAGAGCTCATACAGACACAGTGAGCAACATGCAAGACGCTGATAAGAAAGCTGACAGACTGCAGGCAGTCCCCAAAGAACTCACCTGCCAGCTCCCTCTGCTCCGGCGGCACTTTGCCAGCAGCCTGGATCATCGGCACAGACCCGAAGTAGCCGTTGGTGACTCCCATGAGGAGGGAGAAGAGGCAGGGCCAGGCGGGATGGGACAGGTACGGTGCACCGGCCGGGTACACGCACATGACGAAGAGAGGGATGAAGACCACCCTGAGGCAGGAGAAGAAGAGCAGGCGACCTCCAGACCAGTCGTATGGCAGCGCTGCCAGGATCTGAGGAGAGAGAGAGAGGTTGGATTCTCTTCTGATTTAACACCGGAAAACTATAATTAAAGTTCATAATGAAATATGAACATCAGACGCTGTTCTGCAATTACTTGATAAACCAGTGGCCTCCCTGCTGCTTACCAGAGACAATGAAAAGTCAAACTATCACAGTAAAATATCGTCTTCTACTCTGTTCAGTCTTTTTTCTTATAATGACTTTTTAACCTCTGAGATACTTTAAGTCTAATTTCTCTCCTGCCTCCTTATCTCTTTTGGTCCCAATTTTAATAAAATGCTACATTTTCCAAGAGGTGAAAAGCAAAACGTTAAATCCGAACAGCTTTCTCATTTCCTCTTTACAGTCAGAATTCAGGACAGCAGATAAAGTTTGGTTTCTGACTGTTCCAATAAAAAAAAATTAACCTTTTTCCCAACCTTTCTCTCAGGCTTTAAGAAATGGGCTAAATCCTGTAACAGGAGTCAGGTTCAAACTGAAAAGGAAACTGGAGCAGCTAGTCCTGCAACACTTTTAAAGAACAGTTTCTTTTATTCTCCTGTTTATATTTGGAAACCTCAAGTTTCCTTCAAAAATGCCTGATTGTCAGGATTTCCATCTCTGGATTTATTCAGCTCCTTCAGTGAACTGTGCTGGACAGTAAATAAATAATAATTAGATAAATGTATATGTAAACATGGTCAAATGTGTATCCACTTATGTTCACGTTTGCTGCAACATTAGTCAGGAATCAGGTGTTTCAGCTCGTGTTGGCCTTGTTAGAATTTTCCTGCCCTCTGGGAGGTTCTGCCGACGCAGACGTCTGGCTCAGTGTTATTTGCTAAACTCAGAACCTAGTGATCATGACAGCTGTCACATGATGCTGTGTTGCTAATGTTATCGATTATTTAGCGTCGTATCACAGGGCTCCGCCTCCAGTTTGCCCCTGACATTACAATATCAGTGTTCGGACTCAGTTTCCACATTTCTGTGCAGTTAAATGGCCTGTGGCAGCTGAGGGGGAAGCAGTATCAACCCACTATAAACCTTTATTAGTTAATACAGTGGATACAGTTAGAAAAGAAGTTGTAAACTTTAGTGACTTGACTCGTCGTAAAGGGGAAGAGAAGGTAATAAAGATTCTAATAAAACTACCTGAAAATGTTAAAACATAAAATTATAATAGTGACAATTCATTTGTGAGACCACCAGAACTTCTTATATGCAGTCTGCTAAAATTCACTCTTTTTAAAAATTTTTTCTGTAGCGTTTTCATATCTTTTGCCGTTTTATGTGACAAGCTCCTCACCTTGCCGACAAAGTCCGACATGTTGAAGGTGGCCATGATGAGGATGGGCAGCCATTCCCCTAAGGTGGGGTTTCGTATCTCCGACTCCAGCCCAGGGAACAGACACAGAGTGATGCTGTAGGTCACTGCTATAGACAGCATGTAGGCCCAGATCACACGGGAAACCACGTAACGATGCAAGATCATGTCTGGTTAGAGAAGACACACATTTAAAAACATTTAAAAACCTTTCAGCAGGTAAAAGTCCCAGTGATGCATTTAAATTTCAGGGCCATTGGTGGAGTCGGAGGGTAATTGAGCAGCGACAGATTAGAGGAGAGAGAGAGAGAGAGAGGGGGAGAGTACCGCGGACTCCAGGCCAGCTCCGCCTGATCTTGGCTTTCGGAGCATCAAATCGCACGTAGGTGCCACCCACAAAGTCTTCAACTCCTTCTTCTGTAGAGGACGGTCCCGTGGCACCGTTTCCCTGGGGAGACACACGTTTTTCCATTTACTTAATGAAAGCAAAGGCATCTACGTTACATTAAGCCTCCATGTCTAACTGAGCAGTTTTCTCTGAAACTGACAGAAGTAATGATTCTCTGTTCTATATTTAAGATGATGTTTTGTGTCAAGTTATTTTAAATTATATAACAAATTAAAATGGGCAGAACTAATGGGAAATTATATTTTGAGCCAACTCTTCTTTTTTCTCTATTTGTGTTTTTGCCTTTGTGACTGTGTTCTGGTTTTGGACGGGGAAAAGTGATATGCCATGTATGTGGCATCTCCAGATGTTCTGCAGAGGTTTGAACTTTATCTTGTCAGTGTGTTTCGTTAATGACGGCTGTTCGTGGCAGCAGCAGTTAGAGAGGATGGCTGAGTGGCTGCAGGCTGACACGGTGACGTTAGACAGACTGCAGACCGGACTGCAAATAAGCTCAGGGCCACACACACACACACACACACACACACACACACACACACACACACACACACACACACACACACACACACACACACACACACACACACACACACACACACACACACACACACACACACACACACACACAGACAAACAGATCCATTAGTTGATTAGAGGGTCCTGCGGCCAGAAGGCTCCACTCTTCTTGATTATCCCATAATGCAGAGCGCTGCCTCGGTTTCCCCCAGCAACCAGAACAAAGAGCTGCCTGAATCAGCCCCAGATGCAGAAAACAACACACACGCTACAATAAAGCACAGGGGGCGACACTTATCTTGGCTGTGCTTCCTCTTTATGCAGTCGTTATGAGAACCACTGCTGAATTTTCACAGGGCTCATTATTATTCACAATGAAACCTTCCCACTGCAACTTGTGCTCTCTACACTGCAGCTGCTTGGGGATTGTAGGAAATGCAGGACCCTACCACACACACACACACACACACACACACAGGTGTCAGTAGCTGTGTTTACATGCGTCTTTCTATTCTACTAATATTTAGAATAACGGCCCATCAGGGCTGATTGAACATCTGCCCGATCAGATCCGATTGTTTCTATCTTATTGGAATAAATAGACTTCCTGCATGTCTGTACCATGTGGGGGGAACATTAGGTGACAGGACAAGTTTCCAGGAGGGACAGGAACACGACGACAGCAAATCAAAACTGGTCTGTGGCTGATCTGACGTTTTCGTTTGAGAGTTTCAAAGATGGAAGGATTGCTGAACACCTCGATGGTCGAAAGGCTTCAAACAACCGGTTGTTCGAACAAACGACTGAAAAGATTCATGAAGCCGGAACGTCAGCTGGAACCATCGACCACGTCGCTGTTCACGAGGGGGTGATTCTTTTGGGAGGATTATATTTCTGGGTCTGAGTTATTCCTCCTGTGTCCTCGTGGATTCATGCTTATCACCGCTGATGGAAAGAAATCCTGAGGGAAACACTTTGTGGTGCACAAACATAAACATGCAGACATGAAAAGATGACAGCCGGAGGTGCTGTGTCTTCCTTTGAAGGCTGTGAACACACAGTGTGTTGAATAATGGAACTGTCGCTCCGTGTCTTCAGGCTGCGAAACTAAGCTTCACACATGACTACAAAGTGGATCTTCCTCTCATTTTTCAGTCATTAGTCACTTTTTGTTTTTGTGTTTTTTTCCAGTTTTGTAATTAGGATGATGATCCCTCACTCTTCCTCCTCTCGGCTGCTTCCCTGCACTGCCTCCGCTGTCTCACCTCTGCTGCCTCCACTTTCATTCAACCTCTTTTCCACTCATGACTCTCACTTTCCCTCTGTTCCCAAGAGGCCACCTCTCCCTCTCTCCAGAGCTTCATCTGTGTCCATCGTTTTTCTGCATCACTGTCCCTGCGTAACTCAGTCCTTGGTCCAACTCTTCCTTTCTCAGAGTTTCTGCGTCAGCAGCCCATAACTTAAATAAATGATTCTGCATTTTAAAACACACTCTCGGGCTCCTCACTGAAATCTACAAGGAGATGGAGTAGCAAGACGTGTCAACACTGCTGGTGCAACAACCAAATCCTCAAACAGAAGTGCATAGATTTCACAGTCAGAAGAGCATTTAGATAAAAATAGCAGAGTATATTAAAAATGAAAATAGAGAAACTGGACACAGATTGGGAGGAAACAGCCGAGCCAGCAGCTCTGCCAGGCTTTAAGCTAAATGTTAACCTCAGCTGAGGTTTCCAAGCTGTTGCAGTCGTCTTTTATTTATACTGTACCTCTGTCAACTGGTGTTGGTGCAAAACCAGAGAGACTCAGTTTGATGCGTCATGGGCATCTGTCTGGCATGTTAGTATTTCGTCATTTGTACTGAAGCTGATGGGAGCATCTTTCATTCTGAAGGGAATTTGGTCATAAACCGAAGTATCGCACATTTTTGACATGAAGAAAGAAGAAAAATGATGCACTTTTTCCTGTCGGGACCATCTGGACAAGAGGTAATGACAATACCTACGATAGGTGCTGAGAAAATTGCACTTTAAAGCACAAAGATGTTCACTGTGCACTGGTGGGACAGGATCAACAAAGCCAGTCGGACGAATCCTCAGAGGATCATAACTGGACCAAAGTCCAGAACAAACAGAGCAAACCCCTGGTCGTCAAAAACGCACCACAGACTTACAAATCTTACTTCCTCTGTGGTGACATCATGGTGAACCCTGTATCCAGGCCCATTGTCCCGCGGGTCGTGACCTTTGCCCTGGGCGTGGTTGGTGTAGTATCGGACGAATCGGGAGCGGCGGACCAGCAGGTGAAGCAGGAAGCAGAGCATCTCCATGCTGATGGAGACGAGGAAGAAGATGAGCGTGTTCTTCCTCTCGTCTGTGATCAGCAGCTTGGTGAAGATGCGAGACAGAGAGATGATCACCCCGGCGGTGCCTGCAGAGAGACGGGGGGAAGAAGAAGTGAGGAAGAGGGTGATCGCAGGGAGGGAGATGTGTGTTTCCAATTCTGTGTCTGTGTGAATGGACTCACTCTCTCCAGTCATCACCCCCTGTGTGTACCTCTTGGGCAGCATCCCCATGTAACCATAGAAACTGGACTGCTGCACTGGGGAGGCAGGAGAAAGTGGTTATCAGTGCAAACCACAGTCAACACAGTAACAGCTCAAGTTATTCAGTGGCTTCAACTTCCTGCAGCTCCACCTGCTCTGACCTCCAGACATCGACTAATTAAAGCGCAGCTTCTGTGGACTGACAGGCTCAGTGTTCACACCTGAAGCCTCGGCCGTGTTTGTGTTTGTCCTCACGGTGCAGACTGATGGACAGTTGGGTCTTTGGGAATGATGAGAGTGAACCAAACAGTGACCAATGAAACCAAGACGATGAGCTAAAAGAGGCTGAAAAGCTCTGCAGAGCTGAGGGGAACTGAGTGAATATTATTTATTTAGAATATTTATTGATCTGAGGCTGGTGATTGTTATTAGGTGGAGCAGGTGGAGCTGGTTTTTGGAAGAAGTTGGGCTCAGGATTCACACACAGACTGAGTACACCACATTCACTGTTGTTAGTTTCTGGACCTTATTATAAGGATTACCTGTACATCCGAAGGCCACCACGCCCACTGACACGAGGTTGATGATGTACGCCTGCCCAGTGGTGAACCTCGCCAGCCAGACGTCAAACACACTGACGAACACCAGCGGGCCCAGAGCTAAGATGTAGCCTGCAGGGGAAAAGGGGGACAGACGGGCAGAAACATAAGGAGATGTCAGTGGACCAGGTCATGCTGTACCTGTATGACTGGACCCAGGGCTGATACACGAGCAGCATCGCTTTCATCTGTTTATATCGACTCTCATTCAGACAACACACTTCAAAAGACGTTTCCTCAAGTGCAGCTATGTTAAGCATGCAGAGGTTATGGTGGGGGAACCATGCACTGCCTGCAGACCCCTGTCTCCTTAGAGACTTTTTTTCTCTCTCCAGGTTTAGTTTTTAACCAAGTGGATGTAAAACCTGTCTGGATGTGCATGCTTCCATTTAAAAGGTTTATTTAACCAGCAGAGTGAGTTCACTTTAAAATTTGAAACAGGAAAACGAAGCTGGAGATGATGAAAGTTGTTGTACATAAAGTGAAAAGAAAAGCTGAAAGCTACTTGCACTCTTGAAAGATAAGCCCGTGTGGATTCAGTCTTTGGCAAAGTTTGTTTGAAACATTTGATGATTTAAAAACTACAGAATTATTGCAGGATGTGTGTGTTTTTTCCCTTCTCTTTACACCATCTTCCTGTTTTTTTTTTTTTTTCTGTGATAAGCCTGGAGCTTCTCAGAGGGGCGTTAATAAATGAGCAACAGTAGAAGTTTCTATAATGAGAATGTTTTTTAAAGTTAAAGCTTTGTCTTTGAGCCGGTTCCTCTGCGACTCACCCACAGTGATCCTGGTGTGCATGCTGAGTCTCTCCACCAGCACGTTGTTGAGGATGACGGCCAGCAGGGCCACCAGGATGTACGTCAGACTCATGTCAAACACTATGGACGTCCCTGAAACACACAGTAACAACCTTCACTCCTGGGACGTGGATGTTCACTCTGCATGTGTGGATACATGCGGTTCTGTGGGCACATGCAGAGGACTTTGTTTATTTGTGCTCATGTAATGTTTCCATCACATCGGGACTTGGGTTATATATATAATTCTGCTCAGTTCTTCCTCAGTCTGCAGATGGTCCAGACTGTTGACTGGCACTGACAGAGCGAGGACGTTACCCCAGTTCTGACCTGCCTTCACTGGCTCCTTGTTCATTATATCATCCAGTTCAGGATTGTTGCTCATAACAGACAGAACTCGTCTTATATCCCAGACTTTGTTTGCATTCAGCTCCTAGGTCTCTTAGATCTGCCATCAAAGTTCTTTTGTTGTAAAATGTTCTAAAGGTGCTCCCTCCATCTGTTTTTAAATCTAGACTCAACACACACTTTTATTCTCTGTTCCTTCTTGTTAGCTCTGTATTTCTCTTTGTTTCCTTGTTGCTGTTAGTAGCTGTCAGTTATTGGTGTGTTTTCCAGTGTAGTACTCGATGTAAACGTAGTGGTACCACAGTGAAATCCTCCATTACAAAGAGAAGTCCAGCATTATGTTGTTATATTAAGTATTATGCGCAAAAGGTAGTTAAAGTATTCAAAGTGAAATTGTCCCTTTGAGTGTTTATATTGCTGTAGGATAATTCTGCGTTAGTACTGCTGCTGCATTAATGTGTATACTGAACATTACTGCTGTGAAAGTACAATATCTGCCTCTGGAATATAGTTGAGAAGTATAAAGTTGTAGACAGTGACATACTCGAACAAAGTACCTCATATTTGTACTTGTACAGGAAATGTGCTCTCATGTTTTACCACTGGTGTATTCTATGTATTTTCTAATCTGCTTTTACATGCATGTTTATACCTTCAAACTTGTGGTGCAGGTAGTCCACATCAGTGATGAAGCTGTTGTAGGGAAGCAGGAAGCCCACTCCAGCCAATAGCATTGCGAAGTAGATGCCATGGTAACGGTCATCAGGGATTGGCTCCTCAAAGTCTGAGCAGGAAGGAGGGAGTTAAAGATTAAAAGAGAACGAAATCACGTTTGGACCGCCGATAAAAGTGACCTTAGTCATCTGAATTAGGTCTGAAGCCAACGAGCTTCATCAAAGCTGCTCAGCATGAGCGAAGCTGCAGCGACTGATGGAGCAGAGGACCTTGGTCCTGTTGTGTTGGTGAAAGATGGATCGGGGACTGGCTGTTGCCTGTAGTTTCAGGTTCAGTTTCATAGTTAAAGTGTGATGTTCTGGTTCTTTATTGAAATCCTTTTCCCACAAATCCAACAATATTTAAACTCTTTAACTTTCTAATTATCCAAACATACAGTTATGGTAGCTGGGGTTGTAGGTATGATGACCTGCAATCCACTTTTTTCTTAGCATTTAATGCCTATTTTATTAGCCATGCTTACATTTCTGCTCGTCTTTAGGTTTTGTTGTATTAGGGGAGTGAAGTGTATTTTAGGCCTAAGGCAGCAGAGCAATAATCGTCCTCAGAACCAGCGCCTGCAGAAAGTCAAACCTCATTTAGAGAAAACCCGATGAAGACGCTGCAGCTCTGCCCACTCTCTGACTGACCTTTGGTGCACAGTCAAACAGTGTGGAAGTGTTTTTCTAGTGTGTTTTTGTTTAGGGACCATAGGAAAATTATTCCATTTGTAAAAAAGCAGGACCCACCCTAAGGTTATTAATGTCTTCCCTCTTACTGAAAACTGCAGCATATAAAATACTATAAAATACTAATATACTAATATAACATCAGTAAAACACCTGTAGAAGTCGAACCCAATTTAAACCTCACTAGTTCAATTTAATACCTAATGTGTGTCTCTCTGCTGTTCTGAATATTCAAACCATAAACATTTTTACTGTCTATAAACACAACAAACTGTTTGAGTTGTCTACTTGTGGTCCAGCAGAGAGTCTTAAAATCCCCCCAAAAAATTTAACTAATAAATGAAAAAAAAGGAAGACCTGAGTGAGCCACGAGCCGAGCGGCTCTAATGTTTCAGATCATCAAACTAATTTAAATATTAGTCAAAGATAACACAAGTAAACACATCATGAAGGTTTTTAATATTAAGGGAAAACAAAATCCCAAACTACATGGCCCTGTGTGAAAAAGTGTTTCCCCCCGGTTAAAACATAACTTAACTGTGGTTTATCACACCTGAGTTCAATTCCTCCACCCACACCCAGGCCTGATTACTGCCACACCTGTTCACAATCAAGAAATCACTTAAATAGGACCTGCCTGACTAAGTGAAGTAGAGCAAAAGATCCTCAAAAGCTAGACATCATGCCAAGATCCAAAGAAATTCAAAAACAAATGAGAAAGAAAGTAATTGAGATCTATGAGTCTGGAAAAGGTTATAAAGCCATTTCTAAAGCTTTGGGACTGCAGTGAACCACAGTGAGAGCCATTATCTACAAATGGCAAAAACATGGAACAGTGGAGAACCTTCCCAGGAGGGGCCAGCTGACCACAATTACCCCAAGAGCACAGTGACGACTCATCCAAGAGGTCACAAAAGACCCCACAACAACATTGTGGACAGATCGAGATGCTGTGGCATGACCTTAAAAAGGCGGTTCATGCTCCAAAACCCTCCAATGTGGCTGAATTAAAACAATTGTGCAAAGATGAGTGGCCAAAATTCCTCCACAGCCGTAACAGACTCATTGCAAGTTATCGCAAACGCTTGATTGCAGTTGTTGCTGCTAAGGGTGGCCCAACCAGTTATTAGGTTTAGGGGGCAAACACTTTTTCACACAGGGCCCTTAATAATAAAAACCTTCATTTAAAAACTGCATGATGTGTTTACTTGTGTTATCTTTGACTAATATTTCACAGAGAGGCAGTGCAGAAGAAAAATATAAGATTGAAATTTTCTATGGATTTCTCACTTTCTCCTCCCAAAGACGGAGATGTGACTAGAAACGGCCTCTCCTTCGTCACGGTAACAACACTGACCACGTCCCAGGTGAAGAGCAGCTGCCAGGCTGACAGCAGAGCAGCACAATTTAAAACCTGCTGCAGTGCTGGGGAATCAGCTGCTCAGGGGAGTTGGACACATTTCCATTCTCTCCTCCCAGATTTTGTGTCCCTGATTGGGAACGCCATAAAATACATAATGCATGAGACCAAACGCACAGCTCATTGTGATTCTTTAGTAAATAAGAGCACACAGTTTTACTGTTCTGCACCAAAATAATGAAGGACAGAACCCTCATTATGTAACTATTAGGTTTTACAGCCAAAATCTGAAAATAGGATGGAAAAAAATAAGGCACTTTCTTGTTCTCATTGAAAAGTCAGACCACATACAACACACTCTGCCATTTTGTTTTTCTTTTTGGCTAGTAATTTTCAGACGGTCCCTTAGTAGACCCACTGATGGCGGTGCAGGAGTGGAGCTGAAATAACAGGATCAGATTAATTCAGTCGTCTTCTTGTTGTGTGTGTGGAGACTGCGAGCTCTTTCTGTGTTGTGGGATGTTCACTGAGGTTATGGAGGCTGACAGGAGGGTTGGAGACAGACGGAGGCAAAGGATGACGGATTCAGACGATCTCAGGCCCTCGCCATTTGTGTCGGTCACTTCTGATCTGATTAACATGGCCTTTGTACAACCCGGGTAACCAAGCAACACAACAGCTTTCTGTTTACAGGCCTGCCGACTGTCTTTTTCTCCCTCTCTATTCACTCCCACCTCCACCATCATCTACAAACACCTGCACACCAAAACCTCCGCTCACAATCTTTTTCTTACAAAACCTCTTGTGGTGATTTGTTCTCAGAGCAGGTTTTACTCTGGAACTGAAAATCACTTTTATGCTTTTAAACCAGTGACTCAGCAGCAGCTGCTCTGCATAATTTTCTATTTCCTGAACCTTTGTCAAATACGTTTGTGGAGAGAGCGTCTAAGCTTCATGTCTTTGTGTGGCAGTTTATAGCAGCAGTTGAGAGACGATATGTCAACAACACAACATTTTCCACCATTTTCCAATAAACACACATACTGCAGCCCTGCTTTGTATTATAACCAGTGTGGCCACCTGTCATTTTACAACTGTGAACACCTGCTCAGAAAGGTGAGGCTAGGCTAATGTTAGCACAGATCCCCATTTAGTGTCATTAACACATGCTGCCGTTAACATCTGTCATCATCCTCCTTTCTTCCTTTCACATCCTTTAAAGAAAAGACAGATTTATATGTGCAGCACCATCAAACTGCACTATGTTACCTCCACAGCCCTGCAGAAAGGGGATCAAAACACATAACCAGGCAAATCCAGCTTGAAATATCTAGAATATAGTCGACATGTTGAATTTGACACCACTGTTTTATCATAATATCCAGGAAGTACTGGCGGACCTTTGAAGTAAATGCAGATAATATTACTGTGCAAACATTATGTTCTTGATATTTAGTCCGCCTGCTGTGTACATACTGTACCTGCAGTGGTCAGTTTATTAGGTACACCAAGCTGAAAGTGTTTCAGTCTAATCCAACAGTCCTGCAGTGAATCTTCCCTCATCAAAGTTTGGAGTCACTTCAGTTTTCCAGCTGTTATAAAGATGTGTAGTTTACTGTGATGTCTCAGTGAGTCTGAAGTTAAAGAATTAATGGATAAA
Organism: Mastacembelus armatus; assembly: GCF_900324485.2. Lineage (NCBI taxonomy): Eukaryota > Metazoa > Chordata > Actinopteri > Synbranchiformes > Mastacembelidae > Mastacembelus > Mastacembelus armatus. The sequence continues at coordinate 20,914,968 of NC_046640.1, forward strand.
CATGTGGACATGCACTGAGTCATTGTTGCTCCAGCTGAAATATTGTCGGGATAGATCAGACTGTGGCCAAAGTTCCCACTAATGTGTGTGTTGCACCTGTAGGTTTCTCTGCTTTTCCTCTGGACCTGGTCTGTGGACTGGACCTGGACCTGGAGAGTCTGGACACTGTGCTCTCGTTCCATCATTAAAGTCGACCATCTTGTTCTTTTCTTCCACAGCCTGGAAGGAGTTTTTGCCTCATTACCCTGACTCTCTTTGTTCACTGGCTTTTCCTCACTATTGGAACAGCAAAGTCCAGTCCTACTTTGTGATGGGCAGTATTATCCAGATCATACTTCAGTAAAGGCTGTAGGAACAAAGTTTTTCCAAACCGGTCTTAACAGTCCAGTCCAAAAGCAGCCTCCAAATTGATCATCCAGCTGTGAAACAGTCTGAACACAAACCGAACAATATCAGCTTCATGAACGAGGATTCACTGCAGAACACTAGGGTGTTCCTAATAAACTGACCTCTGTGTGTTTCTATAATCTGCTGTGTGATACTGTGATGTTTGGTCTCTGCCAGACTCATAATAAATAAATAAATAACCGCTGTATAAATATGTGCATGTGCATGCACTGATTTCCTGGTAATGAAGCATTTTAACTTAACTTACATATTTATAATCATTGATTATTCACTTATGATGAATTAATCTTGAATTTCCCCTCAGGGATGAATGAGGTTTATTTATCTAATTATATGGCAGATAGAGTAGAAGAGCTAAAATAATAGAATTACAATTTTACGACTGCATTAGAGAAAAAAAAAAGTTTTGCTTGGAGCTTAGAAGACATTTGTGTGTTAGAATTTTTCACTTTGACAAATTGCTCCTGGTTTGTATGTTTATAAACCAACACACACACAGTGAGAACAGAAACCCCCTCACCGGGCTCAGACAGAGCCAGGACTCCTCGCTCGGGGGCATCTTTGCTGATCTCCTCCTCCTCCAGCTGGTACGAGTCAAAGCTGTAGCTCTGCACCACGCCGCCCTCCCGCCCCACGTCCCTCCATCCGGCTCTGGCTCCGTCCCTCCACACCTCCCGCTCCTCGGGCGTCTGGGCCGGCGTGGGCCTGCGGCGCTCGGCTCCGATCGAACTCATCTCAGGTTTAAACCAAACACGCCTCTGGACTCGATGAGCTACACCCCTCTGGAAGTGTGCATGTCAAACACCGTCCCTGAGACACTGGAAGAGAAGCAGGAGGCCGTCAGATGATGGAGGATCTGTGGGGGAGCAGCAGGAAACCAGCGCAGGAGCAGAATGAAAATGTAAAAGCAGAGACAGGATGAAAACAACAATCTGTCAGTGTCTTCCTGAAAGTGAGTCAAGGTTAGACGCCCCCAAAGAAACCTAGTTTTCTGTGTGTGCTAGTGTGCGACTGTGTGAGTGGCATTTTAAATAAGAGGAGCAGAGTGGCAAAGGATGCATGACTGTGTGACAGACAAGGTGAGCAAAAATGCAGCCCTGACTTCACTGAAGAGACACTGCAACATTTATTACCAGAGGAAATATCCAGCATTCGCTGCTGCGAGCCTCGCCGGTGTCGGGCTGCTCTGCTCTCTCAGGATTGCAACACTGCATGTGGAACATTTCTGAGTGTTAGACCCAGAACCAACACAAACACTGCACAGTGAAAAAGCCAGTGTTATATGTGACCAGTGGACACTTCTAAACACCATCTAGGATTAGAAACATCACTTTATGAATCCGTTCATAGGCAGATGGACTAGATGAGTGTTTCATTATCAGTCTGAGTATTGCTTCATTTATTGTTTTGTCCACAAAACATCTGTAAATTGTGCTGCAGCTTCCTGAAGCTGATGTCTTTATTTTCAGGGCAGCACATGAGGAAAAAGCAGCAAATCCTCACATTTAAAAAGCTGAAACCAGAGAATGAAACGATGCTGATAAACGTTTAACGATCAAATAACCTTTTACCATCCACTGCTCCTGTGGGAAACTCACTTGATCAAGCTGCTGCTTCTATGATAGATGACAGAAATAAGATGTAAGTCTCAGTCTGTCAATCAAAACCCTTTTTGGTTTGCTCTAAAATGCTGTGTTGTAAAGTAAATGAGCGCATAAAACAACTGGAGGTGATTTGGGTGCAGACTGAGGGAGCCTGTCCAGGAGCCGTTGCATTATTTCAGCTCTGTCTTGAAGCACCTGCTGGTAAACATGTTTGAGTGTAATGAAAAACGAAGACACAGGCTGTGGTTACAGCAGCTGAGCCACAGCTCAATAAGCTGCCTTCGTTAACTCCAGTCAAACAGGGAGCTGTTGAGGACGATGTTATCGTGCAGCCTAGATCAATACAAATGGGTATTGACGTTGATCCATATGCACATGCAGGAAAAAAGCTCATGGACTGTGTTCACCTGTGTGGACGGGCCTGCTGGGACCTTAGATCTCATCTCTGTCCAAACAGAAACGGGCCTGCTTTGCTGTGGGCTGACGTCCTGTTTTAAAGCCCAGCTGGCAGGAAACTGGCAGGATCAGATGATGAAAGAAGGTTATCATCTGTAATGTGGGCTCATCCTGGCCCCGGGTGGAGGCACAGGAACAGGCGGTTCAGCAGCCCTGTTGGTTGACTGGAGCACTGTGGTTGTTTTACACCGAAATAAGATCATTTCCGGGCGTCCGGGGCGCAGATGCTCTGCGGAGTTTCTCCAGACTTGAGAAGGCGCTTTCAGCCTTGGTCGCTGAAATGAAAAGGCTCCAGACCAGCGACCAGAACTGAGCTGCAGCCTCACATCACGCTGCCGTTCCTATTGTTTCTTACACACGGATGAAATGAACATCAAGAGTGGGCAAACAACAGGAGACAGTCTGATTATGTCGCTTTTAAATTAAATGCGTGAACTTCAGTTAAGCCCGTGTTTGTGTTTGGTGCGAGACGCGTGTGAGAATAAAACATTGTTAATAATAAAAGAGGAAATAAAGAAAAAAACACGATGAAGCAGATGAAGAAACACTGGACATCATGTCAGTTATTCCGCTCCTTCTTTTCCACATCATTAAAAGCATCTAAATCAAACCCAGGAAGGTTTTTGTGTTTGTCTGCGTCCGCCGCCTGAGCGACAAACACACAAACAACAGGTTATTAATGGCCCCGTTACCTCCCGTGTCTCCCCCGCTCTCGTGTCCGCTCCCCGGGATTTTATACAAGCGGAGTCCTTCCAGGAACCGGATCCTCGAGGTGGTGGTGGTCTGTGTCGGCCCGACCTGGTCCCGAATCAGCCCGTCTCCATCAGACAGAAGGGAAGCCCCGGTGCCGTCCTGCATGCGTCCTAACGCACCATCCAGCAGCGGAGAAAATGAAGCGCGGACGGATGAGGAGCGCGACGGGGGAGGAGGAGGAGGGTGGAAGAAGAGGAGGAGGAGGAGGAGGAGGAGGAGGGGAAGGAATGGGGGTGTAGCTTCATCTTTTTCTAATCACTTAAAAAGAAAAACCTCTTGGAGTGGAGGGTGAACGCATCCCTCATAACTTTTTGCACGTTTCAGGTAGAGGAGTTACAAAAATAGAGACCTATTCAAATAGTATGTAAACGACATTTAAGAGGCAAAAATAAATTAGTGTTGATCAGCAGCTTCAAGTCATTTATCTCCTACAGACAGAGATCCTCCTCCGTTAGAGATGCTCTGTCCAGCTGCATGTGTGTTTTTCTTTATGGCTGTTTTTCTAAAATCTATTCGCTCACAGCCACAGGGCTGGATCCTCTGTGTGACTGACACTTTTATCAGTTCACTTCAATATGCTAATGCTTTATTACTGGCAGGGGCACCGTTGTGCTGCACACCCCCACAGCAGCGGGGCCAGATGGGAATTATCTGGAGCTGTTTCAGCAGCAGCTGCAGGTTGTTTGAATCCCACGTTTAGTGTCTTTGACTTTGCATAAAGACGCTGTAGGTTGTTTTCACTCCGCTAATTCAAAACCCAGTTCATCTGACTTTTGGCTCGACATCACAGATCACATCAAGCATCAGCTGCATCTGGTGAAAGGTTGGTCCCGTCACAATCGCTCAACTCAGCTGCAGATACAAACCACGTCATCCTGATTATTCTTTAGACTGGAGAAGGTTCCTTTGATATTCTGCATTTCTATTTCTGATTTCATCTGAATCCTGCATACTGGCACATGTACAAACCCGAGATGATAGAATAAGACACACACACACACACACACACACCTAAATGGAGCAGTACATTTGCAGGATTGCTTCATTTATGTTTGATGCCACTGTCATGTGTGTGTGAGAAAATGAAGCTACAGTCAAACCGGTGAAAGAGCATGCCGAAGGTTAGAGGTCATGGCAGGAGCTCACTTTTGTCTGCCTGCTTATCTCTTTAACTGGCTGTTTGTTTACCTGTCTGCTGCTAACGTTCCCCGTCTGTGTGCATTAAAACAGACTTTCCAGTCTTTCTGTCCACTTGGCTGCCTGCCTGCGTCTCTGTGTCTGTCTGGCCTTTTTCTTCCTCTCACAGCTCTGGATTTATGCTGCATGTTGAATAATAATGGTTTGTCATGTTGTTTTAGCCTCAGGCAGCCTGTCCAGAAAAGATACTGTTGATCTGATGGTGTGTCTGTAAATGCGCGTTTCCCATTAATATTTCTCTCAGCAGCTTTCTGTTATGAATGTGTAAAAAGGTCAGACCTTGCTGCGCCTCCTTCACTCAAATTATTTTTCTGTCTAACCAATCCCCTGCAGGACTGATGGGTCTGTGGCTGCTGCACCGATTTATAACCAGAATCCACTATTTACTTTCCAAAACCAATGTGTGTGTGTGTGTGTGTATGTGTGTGTGTCAGTCCCTCCATCCACTCATGCATCCTCGTCCTTCCGCCCTGGTAAAGATGCTGAGCCTCACCAGTGTCTATATTTAGCTGCTGGTTCAATCACTGACGGCAGAGCCACAGCACCATGACTCTGCATGCTGATTTCACCGCCAGCGCTTATCTCCGGAGGAAGAGGAGAAACATGAGGAAGAAAGGCAGGGAAATAGGCAAAGATGAGGAGGAAATGAAATGAGCACAGGGCCACCAAATACAGCAACAAATGAAAGGAAGAGACAGATGGGGCTTTAATCCTGTCACACGGGCAGAGGAAGAGGAGGGAACAGGCACCAAGAGGAAGAAAGGGAGGAGGTGATGATGTGCGAGGAAGATGAAGAAGAACAGGGATGAAAGGAAAGAGACAGGTGTAAATGCAGAAGCAGAGGGATTGAGGGATGGAGGCAGATGGAAAGAGGAGGGGATAAAGACGGCGAGGGAGGACATGGTGCGTTCACACAGGCGGGAGATGAAGATCGAAGGGTGGATGAAAAAATGAAAGTGGAAGAGGGAGAGATGGAAGAATAGCTACAGCGTCTAAAAGAGTAGCAGAGAGGAAGAAAGATACAGGGGAGGAAAAAGAAGTTCACACAGGAGCGAGTCGAGAAATAAACCGCAGGGTTTTCTGTGGAGAAAGAGCAGAGTCAGAGACGGTTTATTGATTTTAGAAACATCGTCAGTGATTTTGGCTCCGGTCTGAGTCCTTGAACAGTGTGTACCTGCTGATACTCAGGCTGATCTGACTTTATTTACTTCATCCAGTGGTGGAAGAAGTACTCACATGCTTTACCTAAATTAAAAATACTCCACTACAAGTAGAAGTCCTGCATTAGGTCCTACTTAAGTAAAAGTATCTAAGTATTATCTGAAGTTCCTGGATTAATGTGTATGTTGAACTTTACTGCAGTAGTAGTTTAAGATGGGACCAGTTTGAAGTACTTTATAAACTGTGGGTAACTTCATCTGCAGCAGCGCATCATATTCTATGCAGAGGATTAGAAGTAAAAAGGTGCATACAACGCAAATCCTCCAGTGAAGTACATCAAATTTGGATTTGAATAAATCTTATTTATGTTCCACCATCTTTTGCTATGGCACCAATAATAATAATAATATAGTTCACCAGCACACTGCAACATTATGAGCTTCATAAAATCAGGCGTCATGGCAGTGCTGTTGCTCTGATTATATTTAATGAGTGTTCAGTATTATTTTATCACACTATGTGATAAATTAAAAAAATATTTGTGTCCCAGAGTTTGCAGCCTTCATTACTCCTCCTGTCCTGAGCTCAGCAAGACACTCAGTCATTTTCAGTTTGCACAGAAAAAATTAGTATAATTTTATTTTTTGCAATATTTCAAGATTTTTTTTTTTCAATTCTTGGTGTTTCTGTTGTTTTTTTAATGTGCAAATAGAAAATGCAAATAACAGCAGCTGGTTTTATTTCTTCCTCCTCCATCAGAAATCTCCAGTTCTCCAGCTTCATACACAAAAGCAGGCACCAGAATACACACACACACACACACACACAGCTGCATTGTTTCTATTTCTGTATGACGCACACACATACGCACAAAATATCTCCATCTTTTGTCTTTCATGGGATGCATTCGCAGAAGCATGCAAACACACTCAAACAGTATGCACACACACACACACACACACACACACACACACACACACGCTAAATCCAAGAAGCCGTGAAAACTGGAAAGCGCCCTGAGCATTTGGAAAGCACTCGCTGTAAAATTCACACTATTGTTACACTTGGCTGTGATCTGTGCTGGGCCTGAATTACACGACAACACAGGCACAGAACAGCATCTCTGTCTGTTGGACACAACATACATCTATTCAAACAGTAGATCATGATTCCTCTAGTCTGTTGACTGTATTTTCTATTTTCCACTCAAATCAAAGTGACCTCAAAATGTGCTTATTCACTTTCTTACCAACAATAACATTCACATCTGCAGCTGGTTAGTGACTGAAAACAGTCTCTGTCCAAAGGTCACAGAATTCACCTGCATCTCACTGACCAGCATTAGGGATTCAGATTATGGATCTAATTCCAAAATATCCAGATTTGCTGCCAAATCTTTGTTCACGCTCTCTGTTTAGCTCTGATACCACCGACATCTGCAGACTGATAAGAAAAACAATGTGTGAGAGTTCAGTGATGCTTTACTAGTGTAAATTCTCTGAAGTCAACTAAGCTGCAAAATGTGATATTTGCTGGGAGTTCATGATGAAGAGGAAACAAGAGGATCTTTGTTTAAATGTGCATCTGTTGTTCAGCATGATAAATGAAGAACTTGCATTTTTGATGACCTGAGAAAGGCGAGTGCTCAGCAGACGGACAGCGTCAGTGTGACCTGTCAGATTCTGTGACCTACAGCAGTGAAACAAGCAGTTCACCTTATATGAGTTCATGCATGGATGGATGGATGGATGGACCGATGGATGGACGGATGGATGGAAGGACCGATGGACGGATGGATGGATGGAAGGACCGATGGACGGATGGATGGAAGGACGATGGATGGATGGATGGACCGATGGATGGACCGATGGATGGATGGAAGGACCGATGGACGGATGGAAGGACCGATGGATGGACGGATGGATGGAAGGACCGATGGACGGATGGATGGATGGAAGGACCGATGGACGGATGGATGGATGGAAGGACCGATGGATGGATGGAAGGACCGATGGACGGATGGATGGAAGGACGATGGATGGATGGATGGACCGATGGATGGATGGAAGGACCGATGGATGGATGGAAGGACCGATGGACGGATGGAAGGACCGATGGATGGACGGATGGATGGAAGGACCGATGGATGGATGGATGGACCGATGGATGGACGGATGGATGGATGGATGGACGGATGGATGGATGGAAGGACCGATGGATGGACGGATGGATGGAAGGACCGATGGACGGATGGATGGAAGGACCGATGGATGGACCGATGGATGGATGGAAGGACCGATGGACGGATGGAAGGACCGATGGATGGACGGATGGATGGAAGGACCGATGGACGGATGGATGGATGGAAGGACCGATGGACGGATGGATGGAAGGACGATGGATGGATGGATGGACCGATGGATGGACCGATGGATGGATGGAAGGACCGATGGACGGATGGAAGGACCGATGGATGGACGGATGGATGGAAGGACCGATGGACGGATGGATGGATGGAAGGACCGATGGACGGATGGATGGATGGAAGGACCGATGGATGGATGGAAGGACCGATGGACGGATGGATGGAAGGACGATGGATGGATGGATGGACCGATGGATGGACCGATGGATGGATGGAAGGACCGATGGACGGATGGAAGGACCGATGGATGGACGGATGGATGGAAGGACCGATGGATGGATGGATGGACCGATGGATGGACGGATGGATGGATGGATGGACGGATGGATGGATGGATGGACCGATGGAAGGACCGATGGATGGAAGGACCGATGGACGGATGGATGGAAGGACCGATGGACGGATGGATGGAAGGACCGATGGATGGACCGATGGATGGATGGAAGGACCGATGGACGGATGGAAGGACCGATGGACGGATGGATGGAAGGACCGATGGATGGACCGATGGATGGATGGAAGGACCGATGGACGGATGGAAGGACCGATGGATGGACGGATGGATGGAAGGACCGATGGACGGATGGAAGGACCGATGGATGGACGGATGGATGGAAGGACCGATGGATGGATGGATGGACCGATGGATGGACGGATGGATGGATGGGATGGATGGATGGACGGATGGATGGATGGATGGATAAATGAGGCAGTGAGAAACCAGCAGATAATGGTGGAGACAATTCTGATCATAAATCTGCTGCTCAGCTTTGCTGTTTCCGTTTCAGCTCTGATCCACGCTGTCTGGAGAGGTTTGTCTCTGTGCCTTCTCTCTCAGTCTCTTTGAGCGGTTAGAGCTTTGTTAAACACACTGTACACTCACAAACGCAAACATCCTTAACAGCTCAGGAGTTGAGCGCCATGTTCCCAAAGCTCAGAGCCACTCAGAGCTGCAGAGTTCAGCTACTCCTCTGTCGCTGTCTCTCATTATTATCGTCTCTGTTTAAAGGTTGCTATGTAACAATCAGCCTGTTTGCCACTTCAATTATACAGCTCTGTTTATGTATGTGTGCATGCACTTGTGTTTTACTCTGTGTGTGTGTGTGTGTGTGTGTGTGTGTTACAATTAGATTTCTCCCTGTTCACAGTAAAGCAGTAGCATCAGTCAGTGTCTGATCTGCTGCGGAGGCTTGAGGCCATGTCGGCTTCACCTGCCACACTGAGCACCTCCACCCAGATCATGCTCACACTGACATTGCTGACATGCTGGTGTGTGATGGGGAAAATGTTGAATATGGCTCAATTGGCACATTTGAGTAGGGTGAGTTGTGTGTAAAGTATGACTGAGAACCAGAATGGTTCAGTCGATTAATGCATGTTCCTTTGTCACTGAATAAGCAACGCTTTTTATCAGTTTGCATATTAAGCTGCTGTAGTCCGTATTTTTTTATCAAATGGATTAAAGAACCGAGTGCAGCTCAGCTCAGATTTTTTTTTTTAGCATCTTTCAGCTCATTGTTTTGATTTTCTGGATCTCAGTGTCATGGTTTGTTTATGGCTAAATAAACTCTAAAAGTATCTCCTCAGTACTGAACAGCAGATAAGTTTGGGGACCAGCTGGTGATCATGTGGATTGTTTAGCAGCTAAAGAGACAAGTGGGGACCAAAACAGGACTGAAAGAAGACTAGACTCCAGGTGAACGCTCTATGTTTGTTTGCTTTGTTTTCTTTGGTCACCTAAAGGTCTAGTGTCAGCGTTGTGGTCTGACAGCAGTTTAGAGACTTCGTTTGGGCTGCAGGGACTTAAAATGATTCGGGTTAAGGAAACTGATTTTATGATTTATGAGCACCGCGTCTCTAGTCATGTGTTCTGTTAATATGCTAATTTTTATGAATAAATGTTGAACTGTGCATTTAAACCTAAAGAAAAGGTTAATGTTCATCATTGAAGCTCGTTGACAAAGTGGTAAAATGGTTTACACACATTTACTGCAGGTCTGATTTGTGTCGTCCTCCCTCGTATTCTGCTGAAGTGTGGTTTCGATTAGCCAGCGCACCCTCTGCGCCCATTACGTTTAAGTGTGTGACTGGATGTGAATGGAAACATTTGATTTAGTGGATAAAGCCATTATCACTGTGAGGAATTAAATGGTCCTTGTGGAGTTTGTCTACATATGTAGTATTTTATCTCCATGTCTGTCACACACACCCAGATTTCCTCTGTGACTCTGACCTAACCAGCTCCTTTTAGCAGCTCCCCTGGTGATCTCCATATCTCTAATGAGATTATTGTAGTAACGGGAGAGTTGATAAACACATTATCCACAACCTTTGTGTGTCAGTCTGTCCATCGGTCTGAGAGATTTCAGCCAGGACCAGGAATAATAATTAGGAAACTATGTTATGAAGAGTGGAGTTATGGTGAAATGTACTGGTGTAGTGTGGCCAAAAACAGGCTATGGTTGGAAAAACATGGCTGCCTCAGGATTTTTTTAACCTCTGGTGATTTGAATCAGGTTTTGTGTGTGGATGGAAACAGACCCAGTGACATGGAGAAGAGGGTGTTGGCGTGGCAGCACCATTAACAGAAAAAAAGGAGAGAGTCAAGAGGGCAGAGGACTAGAAATAGAGAAGAGAGAGATCGATGTGAGAGGAAGTTAAAGGTGGGGAGAAGTGGAACTGCGGGAGAGGACAGAAAAGGATAAAATGCAGAGCTCAGTCTAAAAAGCGACATGTAGGAAGATGTGGAGCATGACGGATGGATGAGCAGCGAGGGACTGGGAGAGTGGCTGTTTAAAGGTCATGTGCATTAGAGCCATGTGCAAAGACATGGGCTCAGTCCCCTCCTGTCTCTCCTGTATCCTTCATCTCCCTCCAGCCCTCTCATTCTCCTTTTGTACGTAAAGTCTTCAGCTCTTCCCTTCCCTCCCTCCGCCTGCTCTTCCCTCTCTGGCCTCCTCCATGTCTTTCTCTTCCTCTATCTCTCCCCATCAGCTTCAGAGAGCTGTCTCTGCGGACGACCTCAGGGCACCTGCCTCTTGAGGTGGAATAAAATCATCCATCCACTACTGACTGACTTTGTCTCTGTGTGTGTGTGGGGGTGTGTGTGGGGGGGGGGGGGGGGGGGGGGGGTGTTTGTGTGTGCACAGATTTTTGTTTGAAACCATTGTTGTGAGGACATTTCATCCTTCAAAGACCTGTTCGAGCTTTAAGACTTTAGTTACGGTTGGGCCTGGGCAGTGTCACTAGGGAAAACTAGACTAAAATGTCTTCTAAAATATCTAAATGTCTCGTTTCTGACCTTCATCGTCAGGACTGTTGGATTAGATTTAGTTTGTGTGTTTATTCCAGGCAAAAAAAAAAAACTTTCCGAGTATAAATTGGGGAAAAAAAGTGAAACAGTTGAGAGCAGAGAGGAAACAACATCAAAGACTAAACCTGGTTGAGTTTCATCCATGTTTCTCATGTGAATCCACCTACGGGAAAGAGTAGCAGATAGAGGGGGGAAGCTGACGTCTGTATGAGTCTAATGAAAGTCATTAGATGAAAGCAGGAAAATCAGTCTAATAAAGGAAAGAGGCTGCTGCTCAGCCTTGGATGAAGGCCAGAACCACTTGTAAACACTCTAATTGACTGTGTTTGCGTGTGTCTGTGTGTGTCTGTGTGTGTGTGTGTGGGAGAGAGAGAGAGCAGTATATTGATCATCGATTGGTGGGCGTGTTGAGAAGGGACCTGCACTCCCACAGCACCACCTCTGCACTCACAGAAATACAAATACCAGCCTGAGGAAGACCTTAACTGCCTGGAGGTACATTATGTACGTCTGTGCTACAGGTTGTTATGCTTCTCATTGATGGGCTGTTTTCTCTTTAACTATTGATCTTCTGGCAGAATGTCAGGAGACATTGGTGCAGTAAACCCTTCAGGTCACTGTTTCAAAATACACAAAAGACACTGTTTTTTAAACTATGGAATGTTAGCGTGATATTTTTATTCTACCCAATACTAAAGAACAGTCATGTGTTGAATTCATAATTCTGCACCGACTGTTTTTCTTTTCTCCCTTACTAGATGACATATAGGACTTTTTACGGTAGATATGAGGAAGATTTTGTTTCCTTATTATAGTATGTTTATAAAATGTGGTGCAAAATTTGCCTTAGTATAGTATGTCAAAAAATGTGGTTCAAAATTTGCCTTAGTATAGTATGTCAAAAAATGTGGTGCAAAATTTGTCTTAGTATAATATGTCAAAAAATGTGGTGCAAAATTTGCCTTAGTATAGTATGTCAAAAAATGTGGTGCAAAATTTGCCTTAGTATAGTATGTCAAAAAATGTGGTTCAAAATTTGTCTTAGTATAATATGTCAAAAAATGTGGTGCAAAATTTGTCTTAGTATAGTATGTCAAAAAATGTGGTTCAAAATTTGCCTTGGTATTGTATGTCAAAAAATGTGGTGCAAAATTTGCCTTAGTATAATATGTCAAAAAATGTGGTGCAAAATTTGCCTTAGTATAGTATGTCAAAAAATGTGGTTCAAAATTTGCCTTAGTATAGTATGTCAAAAAATGTGGTGCAAAATTTGCCTTACCATAGTATGTTTATGAGATGTGGTTCAAAATTTGCCTTAGTATAGTATGTCAAAAAATGTGGTTCAAAATTTGTCTTAGTATATAGTATGTCAAAAAATGTGGTTCAAAATTTGCCTTAGTATAATATGTCAAAAAATGTGGTTCAAAATTTGCCTTAGTATAATATGTCAAAAAATGTGGTTCAAAATTTGCCTTGGTATTGTATGTCAAAAAATGTGGTGCAAAATTTGCCTTAGTATAATATGTCAAAAAATGTGGTTCAAAATTTGCCTTAGTATTGTATGTCAAAAAATGTGGTGAATAATTTGCCTTAGTATAATATGTCAAAAAATGTGGTTCAAAATTTGTCTTAGTATAGTATGTCAAAAAATGTGGTTCAAAATTTGCCTTAGTATAGTATGTCAAAAAATGTGGTGAATAATTTGCCTTAGTATAATATGTCAAAAAATGTGGTTCAAAATTTGTCTTAGTATAGTATGTCAAAAAATGTGGTGCAAAATTTGCCTTAGTATAATATGTTTATGAAATGTGCAAAATACGCTATAACATGGACAAAACAGAAAACCATCAGTCTTTTCTAAAGTATGAATTGTTCTTAAGTTTTAAATCCCTGTCCCACTGTAAAAACACGTAATTTTTGTTTTATTCACAGTGTTATGAGTAAAAAGACTCTTGGTGTAATTAACAGACGTCTGGTTCCAGTTCTTCTGATGCCCTCTGGTGGATGTCCTAAAAAACTACATCTTCTCCCACAATTCATTTCCTCGTTCTTTCCCATCATTCTCTGCTGCGAACTCCTTGCACCGGTCAAGATGGCGGACAGACCAGGTAATACATCGTGCACCCTTCGTCAAACAATCAACAATTGTTTGTCTTTTGCGCTTTGTAGCTGGTATCAGTTGGTTTTTGTGCAGACTGTAGCTGTTTTCTGTCAGACGAACCGTGAATGACTCTTTTGGGGGTTTTATCTGACCCAAGGCCGCGTTCAGTCGTCGGAGTCCCGTCAAGGACTTTTCGTGTCATTGGCGGATTTTTATTTATAACGAATCTTACGGCCGCTGTGGAAAATGTTCATCTTACTGTTATTGAGCAGAAACTCTGTTTGGTTTGTAGTTTAGACGAAGATGGTGTTTGTACCGTTTAGCAGCTGTTTGTTTCGGCTAATGTTAGCTTGGCTAATGTTAGCTTGGCTAATGTTAGCTTACACAGTAACGTCCACTGGGCCCATTTTAAACCCACAATAAAACAAGTCGCTAACAAATGAAGAATAGAAGTGACGTTATTTTTTGTAATAAAAGAAATATTTTACTCGGTATGGAAGACGTGTTTTATAATTGTTACTGTCTCCAGTTCCAGTAGTTGAGAAGCGACTGATGGACGTGAAACTGGGAGAACTGGGAACCTGGATTGGAGCCCGAGACTTCACGCCCAATGGAATCATCTCCGCCGTCCGCAGAGGTGAGGACACCTGACGGTTCAGGTTCAGTCAGCTGGTAGTTTATTGGGTGCCCCAGACCAAGACTAGTGTTGAAACAGTCAGAGGGATGTGTGATTCAGACAGTCAAGTGTTATGATAAATAACAGACATCCCTGTGTGTGACCTCCATGCAGTGCAGGGGGCTTTAGTTTTCCTGAGGTGGACTTAATAAACTGCCAGCTGAGTTTATGTTTTAGGAAATCACTTCAGAAACAAATTGTTTTTAAAATATTAACAGGCAGATACAGTTAATTGGACACGTCTGTGTTTTATGTAAGAAATGCCAGTTTTATTGAAAAAAAAAAAAAATCAAGCTGTATTTGGCTGTAATCCCATTGCATCAAATGTGAAATTGACCCACATAGCTTCTTTGTTTTCTTCAGTTGTTGCCATTTCATTATAGTTTGACAGACAGAAACCCAATGTGTGCAAGATGTTGTGTACTCGCGTATCGTCAGTTACTTTTCAAATGTGTGTGCGCGTCTTACAAGATTAATTCTGATTGGATCTTTTCCAAAAACGTCCCTCACTCAAATGAAAATGTCAATATATTTTAGTTATACTTTTCGTCACTTAATTTTTATTTTGTCTCGTTTTCGTCAGTGAAAACTTTAACACTGTTTGTCTGAAATAGAAACCAGCCTGTAGTTCAGTCAGCAGCACTTCAGTGGGAACACAGCTGGAAACTCCAAGCACCACTTAGGTTGACTAGTTTTAAGAGCACATAGTGTACATGGCTTCAGTTGTACTTAGTAAACCACAAGCAGAGATTTCACATGCTGTCTTTCCACATGTATTTCCCATGTTCACTCACTGTTCAAACTGCTGCATGTCACATTTCACATGTGGTTTATGATGTTTGTTTTTGCCTCCTCCTTTTCCAGGCCATGACAGATACTACAACAAGTATATTAACGTGAAGAAGGGAGGCATCGGCGGTGTTGCTATGCTGCTGGTTGGCTACGTGGCGATCAGCTACCTGTGGGAGTTTGACCACATCAGTAAGAAATACACACACTCCCTTTTTTTCCTGTTTAGCATGTTTTTTGTAGAGTTGGATCCCGTTGTCCACTCTTGGATTGTTTTTTTATAGACTTTTATATCTTCAAGGATGCAGCCTGTGATTTTCTGTTACTTAGTACTAATCATAGAGACAATAAATGTGGTGCACTCAGTCTGTGTGTAAATCCAGACTGGTGTAGCTTATTGGGCTGTGCTGTAGACCTTCGCTATTGTCCCAATTAAAATCATCTGCTGCATCCTTTAAACCAGTTGATGAACGAATGAAAGTTCCTCACAAGCAACTACCCTGTCACTTATTGATTACCTGGATCTGGTATGTTCAGAAGCTGGAAGATACCAGTTTACTTTGTATTCAGGGCAGAGATAGTTGTAGGCAGAGCAGTGGCACTTGGATTGTTTAAAGGTCAAGTCTGCAGAGGTGCTTGTCTGTGACCTCATTAAAACCAGAGATGAACTGTAATTTTCACATTGAACCACAGTATATTTGTATATTAACAGTTTTTAGCCATATTGATATCAGCAACTGCAAGAAGTAAGTTTGCTGTACTGTGACGTCATATTGCTGTGGATTATGGGTGATTTCCCTTGCAAGTGGGTATGGAGGCTCTATAGCTAGTGCTAACTTTGCTGTCACTGTATCTGCTGTAGAGTTTGGAAAATGAAAAACAGTATTCATCAGCACAATAACATTGGCCCCAGAGTGCACCTGAGTTTCAATGTGTAAAATTATTTGATAAAAGCTGTTTTTCATTTCCCAAAATCTCCACAGCAGAGTTAGCACTAGCTATAGAGCCTCCATACCCACCTCTAGGGGAAATACAACAGGTTAAAAAAATCTAAGTTATTCTTGAAGTCCACACCTCAAGCAGATTGCACAGTCTTACAGTCTGCTTGAGACAGACCACTGTGTATCACATCAGCTCCAGTACATCCAACATGGGACAGTTTGTTTACATTCAGTTTTCTCCATCTTCTCTTCCAGAACACGATCGCTGGAGAAAGTACCACTGAACCTCTGCAACAGCCTGGATCTCTGGGCTTGTTCTGCTCAGTTCTGTTAATATGTGACTATTGTGACCAATAATAAACATCATAAAAGTTACATTTTTAACTTTATTTAGCTGCACCTGAATTTAAGCATCAACTGTAAGTTATCGAGTCCTATTGTAAAAACTGCTTGCACTGACAGTAAAAAGGCTCTGCAGACATCTGCAAACATCTACTTCTTTGTCATTGTGAGCAGTTTTTCTAAGAACAGGACTCCCATTTCTGTCCATACATACCTGATGTCTTTGAAAAGCCTGGATTCAACAGGTCGGTAAAAAGAACATTTATTTGTCCACAGTCTAGGTCGTGAGAATGTGCTCAACAAAACATTTATCCTCTGAGATACAAACATCTTTACCCCAAGACGTATCCTCAGTTAAAGGTGTGAACGATCTGTGTGTTCATAGCTGACCACACAGGAGCTCACTGAGGAAAAAACAGATAGTTAGGGGATTTAAAACAGTTTGTTTGTGGAACTGACTAATTACAGTAGTAGAGTACAAACAGCATGTACCGGTGTTCATCGTATTTCTGCTGTTTGTTAGCTTCTCTAGAATTAGCACAGTCACAGCAGTGGTCCGGTACCTTAGATGTAGTCGCACAACTCAGAACATCAGCAACATGTTAGGGCGCTGCAGTCTGCTTGCCTTGGTTATGTTGTCTGTTCCAGTGTCTAGAAAAAACTGTGACAAATGCACTAATCAAGTCATTCAACCAGGCATCAGTGTCTTTTCTTTTGCTTGTAATTTTCTCATGGCTCCAGTTTGTAAAAGGCAAAAAGTCCTAAGGTTCAATCCCAGCCCATGGAGCAGAGGCCTCGTCTCTGCAGCACAGGACAGCCCCGCTGTGTGTTGCACTCCAGGGTGAAGGTTACTGTCCGCTCAGGAAGGCTAGATGACCTTTAGTGCATTTGTTGGCGTAGTGGCCCTTCTCCCCACACTGCAGACACACACATTAATGGCACATTATTAAAAGCAGGAGTAAGTGAAACAAGCAAATTGTTCAGCTCTATAGCTGATTTACTGAAAAACAGTTTAATACAATATGTCCCATTTACTGTTCCCATTCAAATCTCAATGTTTCTAAATACAGAAAAATATTTTGTGGCATGTGTTTGCTGTCAAAACTACAGAGGGCCCAGTTAGTAGCAATAACTCAGAATATGATTAAGGAACATGTAAAAACAAATCTGACTACCAACCGAAAACCTAAGTCTGTGTATTACCCTTCAAAATTATAATTGAGCCATTTTAACCTGTTTGTAGTCAGATGTATGAAAATAACAGTCTGATGGGAATACAACAGCTAAATGCTGTACAGTGACTAGGTCAATCCAGAAGCTCTTTAGGTTAGCTTAGCACAAAGCCTGGAAACAGGGTAAACGTGTACCCAGGCCTATTGGCACCTATAGAGCTCACTGACTGACACAGTTATCATTTTCCTCTGTAGGAAAACTACAAGTCACTGTTTAACGTCAGTTATGTGCTTTTGCAAAGGCTGCTAACAGTCAATTCATATCTCAATCATCTAACTCCAAGCAGGAAAGTGAATAAATCTCTTTACTAAATGGTGAACTATTCCTTTAAGGAAACCAATATTACAGACAAATGTTCAGGTAACTCACCTTGTAGCAAGTGACCTGGTCCAGCGGTCGGGGCCCCCTGTTGGCCGTCAGGTTGTTTTGCTGAGCCATGCCTATTGCCATGTTGTTCTGAAGCCTCTGGCCAGGACTAGAGCTGGTGAGCTGGATCAGGGAGAGTGATGAGCGGCCAATGGTCTGCACCGGCTGGGTGGGAAGAACAGAACAGACAAAACACAACTTTACTCAAGTACTGCACTAAAACGAGTGTAGTATTTGTACTTTACACGTGTATTTCCATTTTATGACACTTCATACTTAGACTTTACTACATTTATCTGATAACTTTGGTTCCTTTTAGGAATCAGACAAATCCAACAAAATACAGTCTGATCATCAAACTTTATTGATACCCAGGAGTATGGAAAGTACTTCAAATTAAAAGTATATAAGGTGGTTAACGTCAGCTACCCAGCGGCATATGAAGTACTTCAAATCAGAAGTATATAAGGTGGTTAACGTCAGCTACCCAGCGGTATATAAACATCAGCTCCAACATTAAAGTGATCAACACAATAATCATCAATAACTAGAATCCAATAATATCAGATCTATTCATGTGAAATGGGTCATTCTGCACAATGAGTACATTCCAAGCAGATATTTCTACCTATACTTAAGCATCTGAATTCTTCTATCACTGCTTTATTGGATGTGTGTGGGTGTTCCCTCTTACCTTGCTCTGGTTCTGGGTTTGCTGTGGCAGAGGAGGCTGTTCTGAAGCTCCCATGGGTAATTCAAAACGGGGGCTGCAGAAAGAAAAAAAACATCTTGCAGTTTAATCTACAGAATCATAGAAACTTTATATTCTATTTTAAATTCTGTACATATTTATTTATAGTAATTGGAATATTGTATAAGATTAAATAGTCATCCCATAAATAATACACACAGAGAGAACTATCCATCACAAAACATAAAAGCTGAAACAAGTAACGTGGTATTTTATCCCACAACAACAAAACAAAACAAAAAAAAAAAAAAAAACAGTCTGACTTGCTTTTCAGGCCTTTTTCTACTATGTGGAATTCAGGGAGAACTTACTGCATGAATTTACAGGATTTTCCTTCTGGACAGAAGCCCACCAGGTAGTTTACACAGATCACCCGTCTGGTGTGCCTGTGTCTGCAGTCCGGACCTGCGGCAGACAAGACAGAAATAATGCAGATGGATAACAGAAAGGGAAAATATTCCTCGTTATAAAATGTGCACAATCCCGTCATTTACATGTAGATTGGTATGACTGTAGTTACAAAAGCTCCAACTGTAAATACTGATTGCTCATTAATCATAACTGTATATGCTGATACAGTTTTGTTAGGTGTGTTAGAGCATCCATACATGTGCGTATATGTTGCTTGTAAACTCAATAAGGCCTTAGTGTAAAGACAAAAAAGATGGGACTGCTGATGAAATTCAAAACTGTGTGATAAACAGTCTGGGGACTCACCGTGTTTGCAGAAGCCTCGGTCATACCAGGGACAGTCTTTAATCTTAGACTCAGGATCAATGTGCAGGAATGGACATTCCTTGTTGCTACACTCACCTGTAAAGTTCAATCATACAAAAACAGGATAAAATCTTTAACCAACACTGAAGAACAGCCATCTGAAAAAGATGGCCCCAAGGAGGAAGAAATACACCTGTGACACTTTAACAACGGGGTGCTAACCAACAGTGAGAAGACAAACTGAGTCAATAAGCTCATCTGAGAAAGTAAACGAACCAAACTTGGAGTAGAAGTAGCATTCAGGCATCTTGGTCATGTCGTATTCATGGAGAAACTCGCACTGGTCTCCCTTCTTACACAGTCCTCTGAGCCAGTGTTTACACACCACCGTCTTCTCTCCACTGATGTGACGGAACGGACACATCCCACCTGAGAGTGGAAACAAATCACATATCACACAATGACAACACTCAGAAATCAGACACAGTGGGCAGGTTTGCTAACTGCCATTGTTTGTAACACAACTGCCAGGTTATAAGAAAATAGATATTTTCTATTTCCCTGTATTTAAAGCTGACACTGTGCTAGCATGTCTACTTCAGAAATTATGTTCATGTTGGCTTTTTTTCCCCTTTCAAAAACCATCAGAAGCTGATTCACAACACAAAAACCAAGATTCTGTAAAAGATTAACTATGAGAATTTTAATTAATGAAGTAAAAAAGAAGAATGTAATCCGTGGGAGTATTTAAAAGTCATGATTTGCAAAATTATTAAAACCAATTAAACTAAATGTATATGTAAAGATCAGTTTAACTGAAACGAGGATGACAACTCTGCCTGTGGAAACAATTGTATAATATATTGATTTCTGCTTCCTAGTACATAAAAAACTTTTACCTTTCAGACAAGCTGCTCTCATGAAGAACTCACACACAGCTGACCCCGATTCTGCAGAAACACACACCATTAAAGCTTTACCAAAGGCAACAGACTGAGCGTACACAATGTTAACAGGGTTACAGCCATGCAACTCTGATATAGTCTATCTATACCCAGTGGTCAGTTTATTAGGTACACTAAGTCAGTTTTAACCCAACAGTGCTGCAGTGAATCCTCCATGATCATGGTCAGTCTGTTTCAGAGAGTTGCTTCAATTCAAATAAGATTTTGGAGGCTGCTGCTGAGGTGGACCGCATCATACACACAGGTGTTTCTGTTATTTAGCCTGGGGGTGGACAAAACAATAGAAACACCTGTTACTCAAACACAATACAAATCAACTGCAGCCTCCAAACTGACCGTATAAACAGTTCGGGCACAAACTAAACACTGTCATCTTCAAAAAGGAGGATTTGTGCTGGATAAGACTCAAATTAGGGGTTCCTAATAAAATGACAATAGTGTAACATGAACGTTACATCGACTGTGTCTGTCGCAAAACCAAGAGAAATTAAATTTAAACTGTGTAGTAACAGGTTTTATATGTTCATTCACGTCTAGTTAATTGTTCCACATGCGTTGAAGCGTCTCACGGCCGATCCTCGGCACTTTTCCCCGGGAGGTCGCGGGGCTGCGTTACCGCGCGGATGGGACGGTGCTAGCATCCAAACACTTACTGTCCATGCCGGGGAAAGGCAGAGGCTGAGCTCCCAGCTGCTGCTCCACGGCAAGCTCCAGGTCGAACTTGATGTGATCCACGTTAGCCAGGATCTCCTGCATGTTTGCGTTAGTTTGCGGGAAACGCTCAAACAAACGCAAACGTCGGTTAGCTAGCTTGAAGTTGAGCTAGTTAGCTAGCTAGCTAGTAGCGTCTTCATCGGCGAGCTAACGTTTCTAAGGAGGCTAGCTAAGCTAACGGATACGCTAAGAACAACCCGCTGCCTAAAGTAGAAAACAAAACGAAGCTGCTGTGTCTTTACAGCTTTTTCTGCGTTTTCCTTTTTTAGACAAACGTCGGTTGTTTGTCGCGGAACTACTCCTCGTTCTCCCAGCGGCTCTCAGGCGCGCAAACTGACCTCTGACCTGACGGAGTTAGGCTCGACTAAACGATAATGGAACCATCGATAAACCAGGTGAACTCAGTTATCGGTTTCTCAGGTAAAATAAAACAGTCCCAAGTTTAGTCAAAAACTGACAAATATTACTTTGGAAATATGCTTTGTGTGTGGATTAACGAGTAGATAGGAGACCGACATTTATTTATTCTATTTTCTGAAATGCGGTTATTTAAACCGACATGAGAGTGACGTCACATGTAAACAAGATTAGATTATCCTTTCTTAGGTAAATTTCAGTGTTAGGGGCAGTAATCTTCAGTGTGCACCGAGCTCCTCTGCTCTCCCCTTAATTAACATTGATGTCACCAACTCTGTCCCTCCTTGTTGGGTTTCCTTGTAAAATCCTTCATTTTTTATTGATTTGTTGCAAATGCAACTGAACTGAAATGACCAATGTCCAATGCTGTGCCGTGAAGAGTCTGTAATCACTGAATGCATTGCGATAAGTCACTTCTTGTACGATACTTTATAAAGAACATTGGTTGAAAATGAATTTGCATCAGTTTGCAGTCAAATAAAATGATCAAAATGTCACAACAGTGGTTTTTTATTATCAGGTTTTATAATTTACATACAACATGAATGAAACTAGTCATGCTCTATTCGTCAGTTTCTGAAGTCTGTCAGAAAACTTTGGATCTGTAAAATTAATACAAAAGATTTCTGACAAGATTAAAGCTTGTATTTGACTAACAAAAAGCTAATGCTGCAGGTAAAACAGCAAAGGTACAGTAACAATACTGAATATCTGCAGGACAATGAAGCCTGCTGATCCCCACAAAATCTTTCCTTTAAGAAATCTGGTCCAGGTTAAGATAAAATGTGTGAATCACTGACTGCTGTGAAGGACCTTGCTTTGAGCATTGACAGATTTAATGTGTATACCCTCAAACATACAATGTATGTTTAATCCTGAGTCCAGAGGCCTTCAGTGTCTGAAATGCCACCATCTACAGCTCAGGCATACCAGGCATGGGGAACTGACCCGCAAAAGCCTCCACCTCAGCCCTGATCTCTGCCACCCGCTGCTGGAACTTCTCTCCTTGGGACAGAGCCTGGATGAACTCCTTCAGAGTGGCTTTGGGATCCAGGCTTCTCTGGACCTCCAGGGTCAGCTCAATACCTGCAGGGAGGGCTCACATTTCAGCTTTCAATTCAATTCAACCTTTATTCCAGGCTCATGGTCCAATAACAAATGTTTCTGAGAAATCAGGTTCTATGTACCCATTAGAATAAGTCAAAAATAATACAAATAAAATAAAATAAAAATCACCAGGCTTTAAGAAGATTACCTCTGTGAATGAACTCTGCCACCTTCTTGAAGTCATCCTGCACCAAGCCTCTTGAGGTCAGAGCTGGAGAGCCAAACCTCAGACCGCTGGGGCGCAGAGCGCTCTTATCCCCTACACAAACAGGCCAGGGAACATTTAAAAGTGGATCTCAGTAGGAAAAATACCTGGACAGCAGTTAACAAAGGCCGTACCCCAAACTTAACTCACAAAACAAAAGGACTGATTTTTTTTTTTTTTTTTTTTTAAATACATGCTAAGATCTACACATACATGTAAAGTTTCATCAGTATTGCTAAACAAACACACTACCTGGACAGGTGTTCTTATTACAAGCAATGGCACAGGCCTCTAGGACCTTCTCAGCTCGTCCTCCATCAGTCCCTTTGTTGCGAAGGTCCAGCAGAATCAGATGGTTGTCGGAGCCGCCTACACAGGAAGAGACAAAACATGAGGAGACAGCTATAAACTGCTTTCACCACCCACTTTTCACCAGTGCCATTAACAACAGAAAACACATCATCACCCTTTGCTTTTAAAAAATAATTTCTAGTTACAAATATGTTTACATCTTGTCCAATTAAACACAAAGCATGAATGAGCTGTAAATGTGATCACTCTGAATCACTGTATCTGTAATCACTGCTGTATAATGCAAGTTTGAATTA